>NC_091470.1:307045342-307372425 GCF_036971445.1 Narcine bancroftii
CGCCGCTACAGTATTTTGAATATGCATAGGAAGTCCATTCTCTTCAATATCTGAACTAGCATGTCAACCAACCATGTCTCGCTGCTCCCATTCCTGTACAGTAGAACAGTTGAAACTTTCTTTCTTTCATTTCCATATTTATCATTGAGCTCAATTTTTAATTTTTGAAACATTTAAGTTGCCAATCTGTAGTGAAAAATTACTGAGTGAAGGGACAATAAATTGCCAGCAAGAGTTTAATTAGCTAAAGAAATTGCCTTGTTCCCCTTCTCCAGTCAGTTCTACTAGTTCCACTGTGGGTGCTGTGAACAGTGTAAAGGGCCATAAAGGAATATATAGATCAGCCACAGATATGGGAAAGAAATAGCAGTTAGTTTAATCCAGACAAGTGTGAGGTTTGGCACTTTGGGAGGTCAAGAATAAGGGGAAGAAATACAGGAAATCACAAAATCACAAGAAAAAGTAGGTCATTTGGCCCATCAAATCTGCTCTGAAAATCCACCCTGAGCTAAATTATTCTCACATCTAATCCAAGTTCTGGTCTTTTCCCCACATCTCTGGATTCCTTGACTAATTAGATACTTATCAATCTCCTTCTTAAAGCCCCCCAATAATCTGGCCTCCACAGATGTATGTGACAATGAATTCCACAAATCTACAACCCTCTGGCTAAAGAAATTTCTCCTCATCTCTGTTTTAAATTGGTACCTTTTAATTCTAAGATTGTGCTCTCTTATCCTGGATTCACCCATCAAGGGAAATATATTTTTCACATCTACTCTGTCCATTCCTTTCAGCATTCAACATGTGTTGATGAGATCCCCAATCATTCTTCTGTACTCCAATGAATACAGTCCAAGAGCCAATAAATGTTCCGCATATGTTAGGCCTTGCATTCCTGGGATCATCCCTGGTAAATCTTCTTTGTACTCTCTCCAACATTATTACATTCTTTTTAAGTGGCCCAAAACTGCACACAGTACTCCAAATGAGGTCTCACCAGTGCCCCATAGAGCCTCACCAACACCTCTTTACTCTTATGCACTATTCCTCTTGAATTGGAGGCCAACATAGCTTTCGCTTTCTTTACTGCCGATCCAACCTGGTGGTTAACCTTTAAGTTATCCTGCACGAGGACCCCCAAGTCCTTTGTAGATCCAAATTTTGAAATTGCTCCCCATCCAAATAATAATCTGCCTGTTTATTTCCTCTTCCAAAATGTACAACCATATATTTCTCAACATTTTATCTCATCTGCCATTTCTTTGCCCACTCTCCTAAGTTGTCCAAGTCTCTCTGCAACTTTTCGGTTTCTTCAACACCACCTATCTTGATGTCATCTGTAAACTTTGCCACAAAATCATTCAATCCATAGTTATATCATTAATGTACATTATAAAAAGAAGCAGCCCAAACACTAATCCCTGCAGAACACCACTAGTAACCAGCAACCAAGCAGAACCTTTCTTCTTACCCTTTGCTTTCGGCATATCAGCCACTGCTCCACCCAATCTAATATCTTTCCTGTAATTCCACAGGCTCTCATCTTATTAAGCAGCCTCTTATGCGACACCTTATCGAAGGCCTTATGAAAATCCAAATACACAACATCCACAGCCTCTCCCTTGTCCGTCCTACTTGAGATTTCCCCCAAAAAATTCCATTAGGTTGGTCAGGAAGGATCTTCCCTTTATGATAGGTCTTGGACCTATCAAGCCGTGCCCCTCAAGGTATTTCATAACTTCATTCTTGAGGATTGACTCCAATAACTTTCCAACTATCGCTGTCAGACCAATAGGCCCATAACTTCCTTTTTTCTCCCTCCTTCCTTTCTTAAACAATGGAAATATATTTGCAACCTTCTGATCCTCCAGAACAATGCCAGAGTCTATTGATTTCTGGAAAATCATTTCCAATGCCTCTACAATCTCCAAAGCCATCTCCTTCAGAACCTATGGGTGCACCTCATCCGGTCTGGGAAACTTATCTACCTTCAGTCCATTCGGCTTACTAAGCACTATCTCTCTAGTAATCCTAACTGTATTTAATTCTATTCCCTGAGACCTCTGACCATCAGATCTATTGCTATTGTCTTCCTCAGAGAAGATTGACACGAAATATTCATTTAGTTCCTCTGCCATCTCTTTGTTACCCATTATAATTTTTCCAGCATCTATCCATGTCTCTCTTTTACTCTTTATATGTATTTTTTTTTAAAACTCAGTATCCTTTTATGTTATTTTCAACTTCCTTTCATAATACATCTTTTCTTTTCTAATGACATTCTTTGTCTCTTTCCATAATTTTTTTTAATTTCTCTGTTTTCCACTAATTTTTGCTTCCTTCCCTTTTGCTTTTATTTTAGCCTTAACCTCTCTTGTTAGTGACATTTGTGCCATTCTACCATTCATAAGTTTCCTTTTTCTTGGAATATATCTATCTTCACTTTCTTATTTCTTTTAGAAATATCATCCAATTCTGCTCTGCCATCCCTCCATAGAGATTACATTTCCAGTCAACGTGGGCAGTTCCTCTCCCATACTACTGTAATTCCCTTTGTTCCACTGAAATATTGACAAACCTGATATCAGCTCTTCCTTTTCAAATTTGAAACTGAACTCCATAATGTTATGATCACTACTTCCTAAGGGTTCCGTTGCCTTTAATTTCCTAATCACCTCAGGTTCATTACACATCACCCAATCCAAAACCATCGAGTCCCTGGTGGGCTTATCGACAAGTTGCTCCAAAAAGCTATCCTGTAGGCATTCTACAAACTCTCTCTCCTGAGATCCAGTGCCTTCCTAGCTTTCCCAATCCCCTTTCATGTTAAAATTCCCCATAATTATTTTGCCATTCTCCTTCTGACATGTTTTTTCTATCTCCAGCTGTAGCTCATAGTCCACTTCCCTGCTGCTGTTTGGGGGCCTGTATATAACTGCTAATAGGGTCATTTTACCCTTGAAATGGCAGGAAAATTAGGAGCATTGAGGTATAGAAAGATCTTGGGGTGCAAGTCTATATCTCACTGAAAGTAGCAATGGCAACACAAGTGTTAGGGTGGCAATGAAGACATATGGTATAACTGAACAGACAAAGAACTCTGCAGGTCAGAGACCATACAGTAATTGGGTAGAAATGGTCAGTCAATGCTTGAAGTTGGAAACCTTTATCAATTCTAAGATAAAAAGGTGAAATTACATATATAAAAGAGGAAAAATCTAGAGGAGAAGCCCAGAGGTAATGGGGAAGGTGAGCTGTGGGAGAGAACTTCATAGTACTCCCTTCAGAAAGGCTAAGGAAATTGCTTCGAAGGAGGTATACCTTGAGAATTGGCTTCATCAATCAGGATATGGAATATAAGAGTAAAAAAATAAAGATGACTATGTGTGTATAATAAAGAACTAGATTTCCCAGGAGGCAATGTGCGAGGTTGGTACAAAAACAAAATGGAGATTATGACAGAAGTCGGTTGCGTTGTTGGTTCAAGCAGCTCAAGAAATAAAGTTACATAAGCATTAAAACCCCGCAAGGTTGTCCTTCTTCAAGGAACGAACATAACAGAGTGTTAGAAGTGTGTAAGTATAAAATGACAATAAAGGTGCCTAACCTTTTATCTGGAATTCCGAACACCAGCAACCTCCAAAGACTGGAACTTTTTTCAACATTTTTCAATAGATGACATTATATATAAATAATGCTAATTTCCCGATAATAAATTCTCCATTTTCAAAGGGAGACTCTCAGTCCCTGTTGTCCTTGTCCCTGCCCCCGTGGGTGCCCTCTCTTACTTTTGGCGGAAAGGTGATGATGGACGGCTGGGGGGGGGGGTGAAATCAAAAGACAGTTGGGAGGGATGCACAGCCAGGAGGGGCTAGGAGTGAGGCATTTGCTTAAAGGGGCAGAAATCAAAATCATTCCAAAATCTGGCAGATTCCATACAACAGCAGATATCCGATCCCTATCATCCTGGATAAAAGGTTAGGCACCTGTAGATCTCGTCATGTATAGGTTAAGTTCTCCCACACTGATGCAGTTTACTAGCAATCTAACTGATAATTGGACACGCTTCAAACAACAATTCAACATTTATTTAGAGGCTGATGGAACAGGAGAGATTGATGGAAAACAGAAAGCATCTATATTTCTTCACAAGATGGGTGAAGATGCCTTGGATATCTATAAAAGTTTTCAAATCGATGAAACAGCTTTCATGTTGAACTCTCTGATGACAAAATTTGAGGAGTATTTTGTTCCAAGTAAAAATGTTACGTACAAGAGACTCAATTTTTTTCTCCTGTGACCAGAAACAAGGTATGAGCTTTGACCAATACTTAGCAGAGCTTAACACACTGAATAAGTCCTGTGAATTTGAAGATTTGAAAAACTCACTCATTATAAGATTACAAGATAAAGGAGCAGAAGTAGGTCATTTGGCCCATTGAGTCTGCTCTGGAAATCCACCCTAAGGTAAACTGTTCTCACATCTAGTTCCAAATTCTGGCCTTTTCCCCAAATCCCATGACAACCTGACTAGTTAGATACCTATCAATCTTCCCCTTAAACTCCCCCAGTGATTGGGTCTCCACAGCTGTATGTGACAATGAATTCCACAAATCCATAACCCTCTGGCTAAAGAAATTTTTCCTCATCTCTGTTGTAAATGGGTACCTTCGAATTCTAAGACTGTGTCCTTTTATCCTGGATTCGCCCACCAAAGAAAACATCAAAAGGAGACAGAATAGTTTCTGGAGTTCCAGATAATGAGTTTAGAGAAAGACTATTGCGTGAAAAAATTTGACACTGGAAAGGCTGTAAATATGTGTAGGGCAGCAGAAACCACACAAGCACACGCTAAGGAGCTGCATAGGATAGACACAACAGTGCATGTGGTGTGTTACACTTCCCAGCAGCAATTAGGAGGTAGACAAACAAATTAGTTAATTTTAACACAACATTTATTAAACAAACTAACAATTATAGAATTAACTCAATAAACTTAAACCTGATCACCAGCCTTAATGGCAACTCTATATCAGCAACAGACTATATGATACAGTATGTGGAAAAAAAACTCAGACCATTACAATCCAGGCTGAAATGCCCCCAAAATCACCAAAATTCCTAAAAGATGAACCACAAAACCAAAACACCCACATCAGTCATGTCAAGTCTGCTTTAGGGTTCAAATGGGGCTACCACTGTCCTTTACTTCCTTTATCCAGGAATTTCCACAATGTCTTCCTGGTCATTATATGAGGTTCACGTATCCAAAGCCTACTTTAGTGTTCACAAGTGCTCTTCTGGCATGTGAGTCCTGGACACTTTGTCCTGAGTGGTCTGGTGACCCTCCAAAGTCCTCCTGAGGGTTCAGTAGTGCCCTTCTGGCACACAAGTCCTCTTCCTTGAAAGGGGACAGGAGTGGCACTGGTTAGTCCTGCAGTCTGGGGTTTTTAAGCTGCCCAGCGCTGCTTCCAGCTCTCCCCCTTGGTGGAGAGGTTAGCAGCTGCAGGTTTGCTCTCCTGTGAGTCCATGGACTTCTATTGCGTGGCTCCCGTGCTTTGGTAGCTGTCAAAATTTCCTAGCGGTAGCTTAGTACCATTACAGCTCCTCAAATCCCCTGCAGTAAGTTCAGTCCTGTCAAAAAACAAAATAGTCAAGGTCCATAACAGGTGAAAACACTGCCACAAAGCCACAGCAAAGCAAAGAGGGAGGCTCAAACAGAAAATGCAGCATGTGTGGAGGGAGATATATTCCAAAGAAATGTTCTGCCTATGGAAAGTCCTGCAATAATATGGGAAGAAGAATCATTTTGCAAAGTGCTGCAAAACAGGGGCTACCAAAAGAAAGGTGCACACAGTGGATGAAGAAATGGAGGAATTCTTTATGGATTCAGTACAGACTGCTGCTACTGGTGGAATGGAATGGATCGTTCCAGTGACTGTGAATGAGACAGAAATTCCATTTAAGCTTGATACCGGAGCTCAGGTGAATCTGTTATCTATGGATGTTTACAAGAACCTCACTATCAAGAGCAAGATTTATCCTGTGAAATTAAAAGTGACAGACTACACTGGAAAGAATATTCCATTAAAAGGGGGCTGTAGGGTGATCTTCAAATACAAAGGGCGACATCAAAATTCACAGCTACTGTTTATAGAAAAGAGAGTCCAGCAAATATTAGGTCTGAGTGCATGTGAAGGGCTCGACCTGGTGAAACGAGTTTTCATAGTGGCTTCACAGATCAAAGATAAGCATTCAACACTCATTGAAGAGTACACAGATGTCTTTGAGGGGCTTGGATGTTTACCTGGTGTACACAAGATCCATATAGACGAGACAGGGTCTCCTGATGCCCATTCATGCAGGAAGTTCTGTTTCCACTTAAAGACAAACTTAATCAAGAATTAGCATGCATGAAATGGATGAAAGTCATACAGAAATTGAAGAATCTACAGATTGGGTCAATTCACTGGTCATCAATCAAAAGAAAAAATGGAGCATTGCATATATGTCTGGACCCATGAGACTGAATAAAGCCATTAAGAGAGAGCATTTTAAATTGCTGACATGAGAGGAAATCATGTCCCAGTTTGTAAGTGCCAAATGATTTAGCGAGCTTGATGCATCATTGGGGTTTTAGCAGATGAAGCTTGATGAATCACGTTCAAGATTATGCATTTTCAATACCCCAAGGAAGATATAACTTTCTTCGGCTACCATATGGGATCGTGTCGCACCAGAAGTCTACCATAAAACCATCCACATGATCTTTGAAATTATACCTGGTGTTGAAACCATGATGGACGACATCATTGATGGGGGGTCCACCAAGAATGAACATGATACGCGATTAAGGCTAGTGCTTGACATGACACAGAATGTCAATTTGAAATTAAATAAAGAGAAAAGTGAGTTTGGCGTAAAGATAATGACTTTCATAGGAAATGTCATATCTGAACAGGGAATGAAGCCTGATTCAAGAAAGTCATCAACCACTGAGAATTTTGTGAGGTCCCAAAACAAAGAGGAGGTGGGACGTTTCTTGGGGATGGTGATTTACCTGACTAAGTTCATCCCTCATCTGTTGACTATGTCAGCATCACTTAGGTCGCTCCTTGAGCAGAAAAATGAGAGGATCCGGTCACTCAAGGAAGAAGAGTGTTTCTAGGCTCTCAAAAAAGTCCTAACATAAGAGCGTGTACTCAAATCTTATGATCCAGATAGGCTCCCCAGGGATCTTGACTGATTCATCCTGACATGGCCTTGGAGTAGTACTACTGCAGTAGAATGAGGACACATGGCAACCTGTGGCCTTGGCATCAAGGGATTTAACAAGTGCAGAAGCTGACTATGCACTGATAGAGAAGGAGTTTTTTGCCGGCACTAATGCATGTGAAAGGTTCCATCAATATATTTATGGACAAGTTCTTGAAATGGAGACAGACCATAAACCATTGGTCTCAATTATGTCCAAAACACTGAATGGCTGTCCCATGTTGATAAGGCTGCAGAAATACGATGTAAAAATGACCTACACACCAGGAAAATATGTTTGCAGCTGAAGTACTGTCTCGAGCAGTTGACAAGAAAGAACTGTGACCAAGATGTTAATGTGGAGATAAAGGCCTATGTTGACATGATTATGACCTTATTTCCATTATCCTGGGATAGAACAGAGCAGATCAGGAAAGCAACAGAAGGCACTTTTACACAGCCACTGATCAGTAGAAAATTTCTGCTCAGGGTAAAAAATGTCGGGATGAATTTTTAATGCAAATTTCACCTTTTAATTTTTCCTCTCGTGTCCCTACAAATTTTTAAGGAATGGCTGCAGTGTAAATTGAAATAAGAAACAGGCCCAATGAATATGACATTGCCTCTCTGACAAACTCTGCAACACAGGAAGGCTTTGCAAAAGTGCTCTAAAAAAGCTCCTGTGTAAATTACCACATTGGGACTCACCGGCAGTAAATATGCTAATTTTTTTCAGAATAATTCCAAAGTTTTAAAAATGCACAGAGACAGAAACAATGAAAGAACTCAAAGAAAGAATGCAGAAAGGATGGCCAGCAGCTAAGAGTGACTGTCCAATGGACATTTGGGATTACTGGGCATGCAATTGTGAAAAATATGGTCTTCAAAGGGAACAGGTTTGTGATTCCAGTGCTGTTACACAAGGAAATGCTCCAAGAGATACACAAAGGAAATCTTAGTGAGGAAAAATGCCACTGTAGAGCTTGAGAGGTGATGTACTGGCCAAGAATGAACCAAGACATAAGCCAGACCACTGCTTCATGTGAAGTATGCCTTACATATAGACAAAGGCAGCGTACAGAACCGTTTACACCAGACCCTGTACCAGACAGGCCATACTTCAAAAATGGACTAGATTTGTTTGTAATGGGAAGAGCCAATATAGTAGTAAAAGACTATTTGTCCAATTAGCCAGAGGTGGCCACGCTGCAGTCAACATCCAGCAAAGCAGTTATCACTTCCATGAAAAATGTGTTTGCGAGGCATGTAGTTCCTTGTAAAGTAGTATCAGACAATGGTCCACAATTTTCAAGCAATGAATTTGAATCCTTTGCCAATACTTGAGGTTTTGGCATGTAACTTCAAGCCCACATCACCCAAAGTCTAAGGCCTAGCAGAGATTTTTTCAAAATGGAGAAGAGCCTCATGAAGAAAGTCCATGATGGACGATAGGATTTCCACAGGTCTAATGATTCACAGAAGCGCGCTACTACAGAATGGTCTTTCTCCTGCCTAAATGCTGATCGGTCGACACATACAGTCCAACCTTCCAATGCATGAAAATCTGTTGACGCCCAAAGGAGCACACAAGGTCAAACAGGCTAAAGTGGAAGAGAAACTAAAACAGAAATAGTCTCATGATAAGACTGCAAAAAGCCAACCAGTCCTGAAGCCTGGAGTTCAAGCGCGAATTTGAGATCACAATTCTGGCACATGGTCCATACAAGGATATGTGCAAGAAGATTTAGATCCACATTCCTACCAGATCCAGACAGAAGGAGGGACACCTCTGAGATTGAACCACGTGGATGTACGACCACAAGCTCCAGCCCATGGTTGTGACCCGTCACCTGTCAGTACACAAAAGGGGCCAGCATATTTTGAAAAGGAACATGAGTTCAGAGTTCACAGAAAGACAGAAATACTAATGCAGCAAATGCAAGCAATACATGGGTGGAATAACATACCAGACCAAAAAGACTGTTAAACCACCTCAGAGAATGATTGAAAGTTGCTGAGTGAAAAGAGACTGGCCACAGAATGTAGATACCCTTATTATGAGGACATAGTATTGTGTTAATATTTTTTGGGATTTTTTTCTTTTTTTAAAAAGGGGAAAGATGTGTTATGTGTGTGAGGCGGCCTGCATTTGCGGAGATTGGGCCAGCACATTGCTTGGCAGCAGATGCGGACAGAGATCGCTAAAGCGACTCCCAGGACAATGAACTGGCCGGGGTAGAAGCTGGGGCAGCATCAGATCAACAGATTTTGAAACATCGCATTTGCTTCAAGGGACCGCCATTTTAAATTGATTCCAAAATCCAGAAGATCCCAAACAATGGTAGGTTTCCAGTCCTGACAATCCCGTATAAAAGTTTAGGCACCTGCATTAGAATCATAGAGGTAATCACCATAGAACAGGCCCTTTGACACAACTCAACCATGCCAACCAAGTTGGCATTCTGAGTTAGTGTCATATGCCCTCTAGTTTTAAAATCATCTACCAGGGAAAAAGACTGTGAGCATCCACTTTACCCATATCACTCAAGAATGTTATACCTCTGTCTATAAGATCACCCTTCAGACTGCTTCACTCTCAGAAATAAAGACCCAGCCTATAACTTGACCTCCAGTCCTGGCAACATCCTGGTGAATCTCCTCTGCACCCCTTCCAATTTATTATTGCCCTTCCTATAACTCCATTGTGGTGGTACACCACCGGCCTACTGCAGGGGGCAACCTCTGTACCTGCAGGAGTGGAAGGGGACAGAAAAACACCTGGCCAGCTGTCAATCAGTCGGCCTGAATGGATCAAGCCCCACTCGGTCGGGTGTCAATCACCCTCCGGGATATAAGCCTGTGCCGGCCTCCCGAGGCCTCACTCAGAATTGCTGCAGCCACAGCCAGCCTGGCTCTGTGGAAGTCTTTGTGGATTAAAGCCTGTTGTACAGTTTTTATCTTTGTGTGTGTCTGATTCTGGCTAACAGTGCACCACATCCATATAGTACTCTAAGATGTACATTTAAATCATAAGGACCCAACTTTCGTACTCTGTTCCCCACCCAAGACCAGTTGGTCAAATGCCTTCTTCTCCGCCACATCCACAAGTTGCCATTTTTAAGGATTTATTAACCCTGTACCCCCCATCTTCAAAAATGTTCAAGAAAATAGATTTGTTGAACTGCTTTTATATAATATAGATGGTATTATTAAAATATAGAAAATAATAATGAGATCTGATCAAGAGAATGTGTAACATATTGAAACTATATAGATCTTTACCATACCTGGATCCTCACAGGAAGTTATACGAACAGAGCATAATGATTAGGGATTGAATATTGTAGTCTCGTTCTCCAAACTCCACATAACTAGTAAGCTTTTCTTCTGCATCTATGCACATGAAGCCTACTGTATTTCCATTAGAGTATTGCACCATAATTTCCAGAAAAAACCCAGGATAAACTCTAGCATGGCCCAAGGCATTTATTGTACTTTACAACATGAGATAGTCCTTTGTAACATTGTTATGACTCCAGTTCATACACAAACCTAAATTCTGCATTTCTACTCTCATATGCAGAGCCTATCAAGTGAACACAATATTTGGACTTGTGTATTTAGAGGAAAATATGTATTTTTAAAAATTAAATATGACATAGTCATATTTGTTGAGATACTGCTCTTTTCTTTCAAAAAATCTTCACATCTGCCAGTAATTAAAACATTTATCGGTGGCTAGATGCCAAATTTGGTTTCTGTAAATGCAGAGAACATCTGTTCAAACGGCTGGAATTTTAGAAAATAAACTTTCAGAATGAAGTAAAGAAACTCTGGTTTAGTACTTGGTAATAGACATTACTTGTGAGTTAAGACTCAATCATGTCATGTCAGTCTGTTCCATAAAAATCAATGCGTCAGTCTGTTCCATAAAAACCAATGCAATGGGTTTATCCACCCAAATGCTGCAGCTGGATGCCTTCTCCTTTTTGCTAAAGATGTGGTGAGATTACAATGTGCTGAGTGTGCCTGCAAAGGAACAAATAGTATTCATATTGTGTAATCTGGAGATTTACTGCACATATCTTATACAAGGGCATGAGAATTGTCTCTTGAGTATTTCCGGAGGCTTTGCAATCCAAAAACACAATGATAGAGTCATAAAATTTGAATTCCTTTTGTAACATATTTTAGTGTCATTTGGTTTTTTATTGTACACTCACCATAATTTAATAGAGAGCTGACCGTTTGTGAGTTAAACAAAAGTTTATCAGTGAGGACTGGGGTGGAAAATGAAGAAAAAAAATTAAAAAAAAATACTAGCATTTGTTTGATACCTTTCTTTGCAAACTTTATTTCCAGTTAAGTTTTCTTTGACATGGGTAGACCATTGTGCAAATGACCCAACCACTTTTTAAGCTATATTAATAGAAATAGCCAAGACACCAAGATTACATCTCCTTCTCTTCTTCAATAGAGTATTATAGAATGCATTCCATTTCCTCAAGAGTAGACTCTGTGGCTCAGTTTATTGGCTCATCCAAAGTGCACCTCCTCCAGCAGTACTGCCCTGTAAGTGTGTTGGTTTTCATTCTAGCAAGTTTTTGAAGTTAAATCCATAGCCTTTCTACTCAGAGGAAAAAGGAACAAGCCATAGCCTACAAATCATTAGGCACAAATAAAGATGCTGGATGAACACAGCAAGTCAGGCAGTAACTGTGAAGGGAAATGTAGAGCTTGCATTTCTGGTTAAGACTGAAAGAGAAGAGAAGAGATAACCCGTTTATAGAGTCAGGGAAAAGAGGGGAGACAGTACATAGAGGGACTAAAGGAAAGAGGCAGTATATAGAGTGAGGGAATAGAGGGTAGACATACAGAACATAGAGGGAATAGAGGAGAGATACAGTACATAGAGTGAGGGAATAGAGGGGAGACAGTACATAGAGAGAGTAGAGATAGACATTATATAGAGTGAGGGAATAGAGAGGAGAGACAGTATATAGAGTGATGGAATAGAGGGGAGACAGTACATAGAGGAAGAAGAGAGTATATAGAGTGAGGGAATAGAGGGGAGTCAGTACATAGAGGGGAGATAGACAGTATATAGAGTGAGCGAATAGAGGGGAGACAGTACATAGAGGAAGTAGAGATAGACAGTATATAGACTGAGGGAATAGAGGGGAGAAAGTACATAGACAGAGTAGAGAAGAGAGACAGTATATAGAGTGAGGGAATAGAGGGTAGACAGTACATAGAAGGGAGATAGACAGTATATAGATAGAGTGAGGGAATAGAGGGGAGACAGTACATAGAGGAAGTAGAAATAGACAGTATATAGATAGAGTGAGCGAATAGAGGGGAGACAGTACATAGAGGGAGTAGAGGAGAGAGACAGTATATAGAGTGAGGGATTAGAGGGGAGACAGTACATAGAGGGAGTGGCAGAGCGATAGACAGTATATAGAGTGAGGAAATAGAGGGGGGACATGCAGTACATAAAGCTGAGGGAATAAAGGTGTAATAGACATTACAAAGAGGTAAGGGAGAAAAGGGAAGAGGACAGGATATAGAGAACAGATTTTCGACAAGACCTGATAAATTAACCATCCATTTCCCTCCACAAATGTTGCCCAACCCACTGAGTCCTCCAGCAGTTCATCTTTGTTCCAGACTCCTGCTATTTCATGTGTCACCAAGTAATGAAGCAGTTGTTCCTTGTATTTAACTTCTCATCAGAATGCTGTTACTGTGTTATGCATCAAGAGAAGGGGTTAATGACAGTGGTGGAGTCTTTCCAAACAAACTAGTTTTACTGAAGGGTGTTGCAGTCCAACTTTTTGATTTGTTTTGGACTGGAGACAATCACTTTAGCTGGACTTGTTTGTGCGGCATAAGTACATGGATGAGTGCATAATACTGTTTCCTGGAGTTTTAGCCAGAAGTTAAATTATGTTTGAAACTTCACATTTAAACATATTTTTAAATAAACTTCTTCCTATGTGTTTGGGGAAATTACAGGAAGGTTGCTGACAGATGACTTTCTACTGCATCCCTCCAGGACCTAGATTGCAGCCAAGGTTATGCCTTGCCCTACATTCCCCTGTGCTGAGCTGATGAGGGAATCCATTCTTTTCCATCTCGTGTGATATAGGTTATTACCTCAGCAGACATTTGACAATTTCTACAAAGGATCAGTGGTTCAAAAGCACTGCATAAAAATGAATTCCTGCAGATGCTAAAAATCTGAAATGCAAACAGAAGATTCTGGAAATATTCAGCAGTCATGAGAATAAATATTTTGAGTTAAGGACTGGTTCAGCTGAGTGAACATAGTCAAGCTGGAGGGACTCAGCAGGGCAGGAGACATCCATGGGTAGAAATCAGTGTTTTGGGCCAGGGTGGTTCTGATGAAGTAATTGATAAGAAAGTTTACTTCATTTTTTTTTCATAGATGCTGAATATTCTCTGATATTAAAAAAATTGAAATTATTTAGAACAATCAACAAACAAGCTTCAAAATAACTTCTTGGGAATTGTCAAAGGAAGACAAATGTTACCTATTTTACATCTTTTTTTGAGAAAAACAAGGACATATGCATGGCATCAAATTTTACTAACCATTAGAAAACATGCTATTAAATGAATAAAATCTTAAATAATGACATTGTGCACATCCTACAATGTTCTGGAGTACATTGGTTATTGGCTGAATTGAGCATAATGTTGACAGGGAATTTACATTGAGGGAAGAAAAATAGATTGAAGTAAAAAGTGGCCATGTCCTATTTCTACAGGTATGATATTAGATGTTAATATCTATAAAGCTTAATATTTAGTTTATTGAGTATTTTCCCCATTGATCTAACAGCTCATGAATAAAGATGCCACCCAGTTAAAGTTTCATTCTCTGCTATCAAGGAAACTTCTAGCTTTAGCACTTTGGCAATATGCTATATTTGTTCTCTCTTTCAGAGGACAATATTTAAAAGTAATTAGTTATAGTTTATTTTCTAGATCATAACCTTTTTTTATTGGCTATACCCCCTCCCCACTTCAAGTATTATGTTCAAAGTTTATGGGTCCCTTTCCCTGTGAAGTAGTCAAAACAAGGTTTTTCTTAAATATGTAGTGGCCCCCAGGAGCTCCTCAACGTCTTCACCTATGCATAGTTGTGCATGTAATAAATCCCTTCCACGCCCACAACTGTTTAGGATGAGACATAATGAATGGTCACGCACCAGGTGCTGGAGACCTGTCGACCATTGTGAATCAGTCAATGATGTGCATGAGTCACTGTCTTCAAGAAAAATGAAATCTGCTTCTGGAGCTCCTTATCAGCAAGGAACCTTCTCAAATGCAAAAGAGAAGAAACATTTTGAAATTAAACCTCTTTGTACTTGCACAAAGTTTTTGCTGGAGAAATATTTTTATTTCCAAAAATGTTACAAGAAAAAGTATTCAAGTTCAAAATTTGTCTGAGTTAGATTGTAATTCAAAAACAAATGGCAGGTAACCATTTTCTGCAATTCCAATCCAATTGCATTTCAACTGGCCAATTAGAGTTTTTCACCTGACCAATCTGGTAACTGACAGTAAGAGGGAAGTTACCAGCCAACCAAACAGCCAATGCTTTGAAATCAGTTACATATTTGGATGTTATGGAGATATTTTTTACCAAGGTTCTCATTTTTCTACCAATTATGTCAGTCTTTGCCTCAGCATTCAGTTCCACGTTGTCAGTTCATGATTGTGTTATTTCCATTTCCATCTCTTCTAAGTTCACATTTTGTATTTTTCTTCCTTCTGTATTATCAGCATTCTATCATACAGTCTCTCTCAAATTTCTCCTTTCACAGGCCTTCCCTTTCCTCTTTCCTCTTCACTCCACTTTCCCAGCATCTTAAAGCTAGTCCCTTGTATAATAGTTTCATTGGTCAGCTACCACCTGCTAGAAGGCTGGGTAGTGTGCAGACTGTGAGGTGAATTCTGTCACAGTCTGCTGCTTTATTGAGTTCTGTCGATTACTAATGTTTCCTTCTTTTATTAAAGATTTCTAGCATCTTCAGAACTCACGTTACCCTCTCAATACTGATCAAAAGCATTAATCTAGATTATGTTTGTATGTGGTTGGCTTGAATTCCCATGAAGGTTTGGTCTGTTACCAGTAAGTCAGGGCTGACATTGATTTTATATTCACGGATTTAACAAGGTTAATAATATTTAACTTTTATTGAAAACATTTTGAATTCAAATCCTCAAATTAAGAGATAACTTGATAAATGAACACAAACAAAGAATTAAGGGTGCTGTGTGATTGCAAAGATTTCATTTTCTTGCATTAATACTTGAACAGAATTCTGGTAAAAATGTAAGCATGTATTATAGCCACATTGATATTTTGAAGTTTTATGAGCAACTAATTTCAGGAACTGAAAAGAAAGTAGAATTCCAATGTTTTTAATCACATGTAGGATGACGAGTAATATTTCTTTTTTTCCCCCATTTAATCTTTTAAGGAATGCAATAGCAGACTTTTTCAGTAAAAGGATAAACCCACTTTGAGGGGAAGAGGGTGAAGCAGGTTTTATTATTTAAGATAATTACTAGCAATAAGATATTTTTCAATGAAACGACTTTCAGCAATACATTAATCTTTTTAGTTTTTCTTCCTTGAGAGAACCAGCTCATTCTGGGATTCCAGCAGTATCAGTAAGCTGAGAAAGCAGCCACTGACTTCAGTAGCCATTTGCGGTTGATGTTTTCCTCCAGAATTTTACAATAACCACAGGCAAGAAGAAAAGGAACCTAATCATAACATAACCATATGAAAGAACAATTCGGCATGTTACCAGATGTAACTAAATACCTGGGAGTCTAAATAATTTTGCAAACTGCCCAAGTTTCCCTCGTGTGGTTTATAACATTGTCTGAATCATTGTGCTTTGCTGCTTGGAACAAACTCAAAGTTATTGCCATTTATTTGGATCGCCAGTCTCAACATGAATCACAGCTCTTGATTATTGTGCTGCACATCTCATGTTACCATCCTCTGCATGCAAACTGTAGGGTTAGATATTTAAAGATCCACAAACAGTGGCTTTAGTTTTGATCCTAAACAGTTTCCAATTTGCGGAAATGCAAATGTATGGTAGGGGCTTTAATGTGACATCTAGACCAGGGGGAGCTCAGCAAGATTCCAGAGCACCTCAGGAAACCCAGAAACCATTGCAGCACAGAAAAGACAAGACCATCGAACCCCTTGTCCTGCAATACTATTTAATAAGTTCACCTTTTAGTTCCCTCATCCGTTAATTCCCGTAGTATCTAGAAATCGATCAATCTGTGTATTGCTTATATTCAGGGTGTGAATCTCCACAGCCCTGTTTGGTTGAGAATTTCAATGATTTGCTGAACTTTCTTCTCTTCTCAGCATAAAATATCTGACCCCTTTCTTTGAACTGTTATCCCATCCAAGAATAAAGCATAATCGCTCTGCTGTCCCTGTCAAGTTCCCAATGATTTCAGATTTATTGTCAGAGTATATACATGACATCACATACAACCCTGAGATTCATTTTCCTGCAGGCAAGGCAAAATTACCACTTATTTGTAGTGCAAAAAAAGACTGTACACAACATACATTTGTTTATGTGTGTAAGCAAACTGTGCTATCATAATAAAATGCAAAAGGAAAAATCCTTAAATAAGTCCCTGATTGAATTTATTGTTGAGGAATCTGATGGTGGAGGGATAGAAGCTCTTACTGAACCTGGTGGTGCGAGTCTTGTAGCACCTATACCCCTTTCCTGATGGTAGCAGTGAGAATAGAGCATGTACTGGGTGTTGTGGATCCTTGATGATTGCTGTTGCTCTCAACAGCAGCATTCACTGCAGACATTCTTGATGGTTTGGAAGGTTTTGTCTGTGATGTCCTGGGCTGTGTCCATTACCTTTTGTAGAGCTTTATGCTCGGGGATATTGGTGTGATGCAACCGATCAGCACACTTTCCACCACACATCTGTAAACATTTGCCAGTGTGTCCAATGTCATACCAAACCTCTGCAAACTTCTGTGGAAGTAGAAGTTCTAACATGCATTTTTCACAATGCCATTAGTGTGTTGGATTCAAGAAAGGTCCTCTGAGATATTGACTCCCAAAACTTGAATTTTATCACTCTCTCCATCTCTGATCCCCCAATGATAACAGGATCATACTGCGATAGTACAGATTCTATCACCAATGTGTATATGTACAGATTGTAGTGTAGGATGTCTGTGATTGGCTGAGAGTGTAGCCACACCTACTGGCAGGTCTTAAAGGGTTGCTCCGAGACAGACCAGGTCATTCTGGACTGGTCGACCTACATGTGATATGCTCCAGTCTTCTGGTTAATAAAAGCCTTGGTTTGGATCAACAAGTCTTTGATTCTTTTGACGCACTCTACTATTTTATTAACTAGAAAGTTTTGAAGGGATGGAGCGTATGCTATGGCTGGAACGCCTCAACATTGACCCACAGTCGACTACAGCCTCAAATGACTTTAAGCACTGGGTGAGGTGCTTTGAAACATACTTACAACTCTCCGACCCTGCCGTGATAGAGGACAGCCATCGACTACTAATATTGATGACTATGGTGTCCCCGAGAGTCTACGAGAGCATCCAGGGGTCACTAGGTTCCCATACTTTGCCAAAGCTCGCAACCTGCCCTACACGGTCGAGGAGATTCGCTCCATGACCCGAGCTTGCTCAGTGTGCCCTGAGTGCAAGCCCCACTTCTTCCGTCCGGAGAACACCCACGTCATCAAAGCCATCTGCCCCTTTGAGCGTCTCAGAGTGGACTTCAAGGGGCCCCTACAGATGACCAACCGTAATACCTACATCCTTACGGCCATCGATAAGTACCCCCGCTTCCCATTCGCTGTGCCCTGCTCGGACATGACCGCCTCTTCAGTCATAGAGGCCCTGCCCAGCATTTTCACCATCTTTGGGTACCCCAGTTACATCCAGAGTGACAGGGGGGTCCTTGTTTATGAGAGCAGAGCTGCAGCAGTACTTTCTGGGGTGTGGTATTGCTTCAAGCAGGACCACCAGATATAACCCACGTGGTAATGGGCAAGTCAAAGAGAGAATTCCACCGTCTAGAAAGCGGTTGCGCTTGCCCACCGGTCCAAAGGTCTCCCCACCTCTCACTGGCAGAACATGTTCACTAGTGCCCTACACTCCATCTGCTCCCTCCTGTACACCACGACCAATGCCATCCCCCATGAAAGGATGTTCTCTTACCCGAGGAAATCCGAATCGGAAACAACCATACCAGTGTGGCTCATGGTTCCCGGGCTGGTCCTACGATGCCACATCCGGTACTCAAAGAATGACCCCTTGGTTGACCGAGTGACTCTGCTCCATGCGAACCCACATTATGCCTACATCAACCCAACCTCCCTCAAATCCTTCTCCCCTAGGTCATGTGCTTGAACAGAGGGACCAGCACCACCCCACCAGCTCAGGCCAGACTGTCGACAATGCCATTGGGGAATTGAGTGAGGCAGTGGCCGCACCCGACGAGCCTGTCGGCGACACGACCCCAATCCTGGCACCACGGCGGTTACGCTGGATGGTCAGGCCCCCAGACGGGTACAGCCCCTAACCTCCACCAGGCCCTTTTTTTCTTTCTTTTTTTTTTTTTTTTTTACAGCCCTCCATCCACCCTGGGGTCAGTTCTCAAAGAAGGGGTGAATGTGATAGTACAGATTTTATCACCAATGTGTACATGTACGGATTGTAGTGTAGGATGACTGTGAGTGGCTGAGAGCGTAGCCACACCTACTGGCAGGTCTTAAAGGGTTGCTCCTAGCCAGACTAGGTCATTCTGGACTAGTCGACCTACTTGTGATATGCTCCAGTCTTCAAGTTAATAAAAGCCTTGGTTTGGATCAACAAGTCTTTGATTCTTTCAATGCGCTCTAAACATACATCGCTGGTTTTATCTTCCTGAAGTCATCAATCAGCCCCTTGATTTTGATGACATTGAATGCGAGGTTGTTGCTGGTGCACCATTCAGCTAAGTTTTCCATTTCCATCCTATATGCTGACTTGTTGCCCCTTTTCATCCAACCCAGTACCATGGTGTCATCTGCAAATTTGTCTTACCTAGTCACACAGTCGTAGGTGTAAAGTGAGTAGAGCAGGGGACTATGAACACAGGCCTGTGGTGCTCTGGTACTGATGGAGATTGTGGAGGAAATGTTCTTACCAATTTTCACTGATTGTGGTCTGGAGATGTCAAAACCTAGGATCCAATTGCACAGTGAGGTGTTGAGTCCCAGGACTTGGAGTTTGCAGATTAATTTTGAGGGGATGATAGTGTTAAACCCCAAAATGTAGTCGATCCTGATGTATGCATCTTTGGTGACCAGGTGTTCCAGGGCTTTGTGTGTAGCCAGTGAGATGGCATCCACCTTAGACCTTTTGCTACAATAGGCTAATTGGAACAATCCATGTCACCGCCCAGCCAGGAGCTGATATGCTTCAATACTGGCCTTCCAAAACATTTCATCACTGTTGATGTGAATGCCACTGGTTAATAATTACTTAGGCAGGCTACTTCATTCTTGTGCACCAGAGCAATTGAAGCCTGTTGGAAACAGGTGGGTCCTATTCCTTGCCAGAGTGAGATGTTGAAGATAATCGGTGCTGATGGTCATCACAGATTTTTAATACTTGGCCAGGTACTTCATCCAGACTGGATAGTTTCCTCAGATTCACTCTCCTGAATGCAGAATGAATATTGTATGTTTCAATAAGATTGACTCTATAGAATGAAAGTTCAGTTTGCTTAATTTTTTTAAAAAATTCAAAATAAACTTAATTCATCACAAAAATATCAATATACAGTGCAAATGCTTTTGACATTTATAGTGCCATATTTATTTGTACACAAAGTAAAACAGTGCAAAATTTTCACACTGTGTCATATTTGTTTCTACATTCTGTAATTGAACATTCTAGAATTAAGCATTCAAAGCACCATTGTCACTATTGTGGCCCTTCCCCCCTCCCCACCTCCTCTCTGTGTTACACTCCCTTCTATTGTTTGAGGAGCTTCCCCACTAATCTCAGCCCTTTAAAGCCTGGACCGTGATGCTTCCATATTGGCTACTCCAAGCCTCAACATGTATTCCTGTACTCTGCAATGAGCCAGTCAGCAACATTCCCTCAATTTCTCCACAAAGGACAATTCCCAACATCCTAGAAATCAATCTGGTTCATTGTTGCATCCCCTCTACCACAAGTGGATCCCTTCTTAGTTAAGGGGACCATTTCTGAACTTAAATCTTCCACATTCAGCCTCAGCAGGTGCCAATATAGTTCCAGTAATTACAGCCTGTTTCTTTTGGACCAACTCAGAATCTTGGTTGGCCAAAAAAGAGTACACTCTAGCCAAAAAGTCCAGTAACTCTCGTTCCAGTGTAATGCAAATGCCACAAGTGCTGAGGGATATAGTGGAAGATTATTCTCTGTCTGAATAGCTATATCCATCTGCAGGCTGCATCTCTCCAATGACCCCATCTCCATGTACAGCCAAAGATATTCAAGTTGCAGCCTGCTAGTGTTCCCAGGGCTTCTCATTATGTTCTAGAGTCATACAGTACAGACAGGCCCTTCAGCACAATTCATCCATGCTGGCATCCTGTGTTTAATTGCATTTGGTCCATATTCTTCTGAGGCCTTCCGATACACATCTGTCCAAATGTGTTTTGAAGTTGTAATTGTACCCACTTGGATAGCTTCCTTGTACTAGATTCAGGCTACCTTCCAAGTGAAATAAATCCTCCTCAGGTCCTCCTTAAATCTCTCCTCTCATTTTAAACCACTGCCCTCTAGTTCTAGAATCAACTAGCCTGTAAAATAGACAGAGTTTCCATCATATCCATGGCCCACATCATTTGCTAAACCTCCAGAAGGTCACCTATCAGCATCCTACACTCGAAGGGATACAACCCCAGCTTCTGCTGAAATGATTGTTCTTCCTGTTTCAAACTGGAGTTGACTTTGTCATTGAGAACAGCAGAAGGCACAGGTACCTCATCATTATCTTCAAAGAGTACAAATATAACTGCTATGTTTATCAAATTACTGAGCCGACTTCTAACAAAGTGAGGAAAAGGTTTCAGCGAGCCACCCAAAAAAATACCTATTAGTTCTTACATAAAAAGATTGAAAATAGAAGCAAAAGAAGGCGATTCAACACTCCCCCCCTGTCAAAAAAGCCTGTGCTGCCATTCAATGTGATCGTGACTAATCATATAAATTCAGTATACTGTTCCAGCCTTCTCCCCATAGCCTTTGATATAAATAATGCTTAGAAAAAAAGTTCTTCAACTCTTGCTCAGTTTTCTTTTTAATTAGAGGATGCTCAGGAGTTGCCATCAATTCAAGTTTAAAACACCTATTAAATATACTAATGAGCTATCAGCATATTGACAATTGGCAACCATCCAGTGGCTTGTATTCACAACTTGGTACGCTCAGCTTAAATGCAGAAATCACTGGCAGAGGTCTGATTTTCCAGTTTTCAGAACACTGAACTTACACATGCTCTCAATCCTATTCACCCACAGGAGTTAAAATTTATTATGACAATTCCTCAAATCCAACTAATTAAATAACCAAGATGTGAAGGAGCAGTAATTCAGCAAATATATTACCGTTATGTTTTGCTCATCTTCCAGGAACATACCAGAGACTTGATAGGAAGGATCCATTATATTAAAAACAGCTGCATTTATTTCATGGCTAAAGATTTCAATGGGATTTGCAGCAACAAACAGCTGAATTTGGTTTCAATTTGCTGACTGACTTCTTCAATGGCCGGTGCCTCACTGACTGTACCCATATTGTCAGTAATGCCCAACACATAACTCAGGAAATCCCTCACCCTCTGAATGTGCAGAAAGCTTATCAGCAACAATTCAAAACACACCCAATAATAAACATTTCCAGAGGAGTATGCACGATGTTGAGAAAGTCCGATTTTACCAAATTGCTTCAATCACAATGTATTTTGGACAGTGTGCAGTGATTAGAGAGGTCGACAGAAATGCTGAATTGAATAAGCCTAATTGATAATCTTTGCAATGTATTCATACTTATCATTTACATGAATGATCAATCTGATCCCTGGTTGCAATCATGTTAACTTTATTGTCATCTGATTGTGCAAGTACAACCTGACGAAACAGTCTTTATCCCTCAGTTAAAAGCACACAGACATGCAACCAGACATAACACATACAGACAAACAGGACATTTGCAGGACAAGTATTCATATGATAGAGAGATAGATAGAGAGATAGATGTACGTTTCATGAATATGAGAGCCTCAGATGGTTAGTGTGAGCAGTTCCTTTGCTCATTCATCATTTTCATTGCCCATTGGAAGAAGCTATTCCTCAGCCTAGTGGTCTGGCTCCAATACCCCTGTATCTCTTTCCCGATGGAAGCAGCTGAAAGATGCTGTGTGTTGGGTGGAAAGGGTCCTCAATCATTTTGCACACCCTCTTCAGAAAATGATCCCAGTAGATCATGTCAATGGGATCAGGGGGATGGTGGGGGAGGGAGACCCCATTGATCCTCTCTTTCACTCTTATGGTCCTGAGGATTGACCTCCGATACATTTCTTTGCAGCACTCATACCAAACATTGACGCAACCAGCCAGGATGCCCTCGATAGAGCTTCTAGAGGGGAGATTTTAAATGCTTTCTTCTTAAAATCAGTATTCACTTAGAAAACAGGAACATAGTCATGGGAAGTAAAGAAAACAAGCAATGAGGTCATGGAACCTATACAGATAAAAAAAGGAGAAAATGCTTGCTGAATTAAAGCACCTCAGGGTGGATAAATCCCCAGGGCCTGACAAGATATTCCTTTGGACCTTGAGGGAGGCTAGTGTAGAAATTTCAGGGGTTTTTGACAGAAATATTTAAGATATCCTTAGCCATGGGTGTGGTGCTGAGAGATTGGAGAATAGCTAACATTGTTCCATTGTTTAAAAAAGACTCCAAAAGTAACCCTGGAAATTAAAGGCCAGTGAGCCTGACATCAGTAGTATGTAAATTATTCAAAGATGTTCTTACAGATTGGTAATACAATTATTTGTAAAGCAAGAAACTGACTAGGAATAGTTAACATGGTTTTGTGTGTGGTAGGTCATGTTTAATGAATCTTGTAGAGTTTTTGTAAGGAGGTTGCCCAGGAAAGTTGATGAAGGAAAGGCTGTGGATGTTATCTACATGGAATTTAATTAGCCCTTTGACGAGGTCTGACTTGGGAGGTTCGTCAGGAAGGTTCAGATGCTAGGTATTCATTGAGAAGTAGTGAACTGCATTCAACAATGGATTGACAGGAGAAGCCAGTGAGTCGTGGTGGATGATTACTTTTCAGACTGGAGGCCTGTGACTAATGGTGTCTCTCAGGAATTGGTGTTGAGACCATCGCTGTTTGTCATCTATATCAATGATCTGGATGATAATATGGTAAATTAGATCAGCAAGTTTGCAGATGACACTAAGATTGGAGGCGTTGCGGAGAGATCTGGACCAGCTGGAAAAATAGACTGAAAATGACAGATGGAATTTATTGCACACAAGTGTGAAGTGTTGCATTTTGGAAGGACAAACCAAGAAAAGTCATACCTTGTAAACGATAGGGCACTGAGGAGTGCGGTAGAGCAGAGGGACCTGGGAATACAGGTACACAAATCCCTGAAAACTGTGTCACAGGTGGATAGGGCTGTAAAGAGAGCTTTTGGCATATTAGCCTTCAAAAATCAGAAGTATTGAGTACAGGAGTTGGGATGTTATGGTAAAGTTGTATAAGACATTGGTGAGGGCAAATTTGGAGTTCTGTATGCAGTTTTGGTCACCTAACTACAGGAAAGATGACAATTAGAAAGAGTGCAGAGAAGTTTTATTGGGATGTTGCCTGGACTTCAGGAACTGAGTTACATGGAAAGGTTAAACAGGTTAGGTCTTTATTCCCTGGAGCATAGATGAATGAGGAGAGATTATGAGGGGGCTAAACAAAGTAAATGTAGAGAGGCTTTTTCCATTGAAGGTAGGTGAGATTCAAACTCAAGGACATGGGTTTAGAGTAAAAGGTGAAAAGTTAAGGAAAACATGATGGAGAACTTTGTACAGAGAGTGGTGGGAGTGTGGAACAAGCTGCCAGCTAAAGTGGTGAATGAGGTCTCAGTTTTAACATTTAAGAAGAATTTGGACAAGTACATGGATGGGAGAAGTATGGAGGCTTTGCCCACTTCAGTCTTCTCAGGAAGTACAGTCATTGTTGTGGCTTCCTGACAAGCGAGGAGACGTTGAGTGTCCATTATAGGTCACTAGTTAAGTGAACTCCAAGGAACTTGATGCTCTCCACTCTCTCTCCAACAGAGCTGCTGATGTGTAGTGGAGGGTGGTCGTTCCTGGTCCTCCTAAGCCAACAATAATCTCCTTTCTCTTGTCCACATTGAGACTCGGGCTGTTACTCTCACACACTTTCACAATATTTTCCACCTCTTCTCTGTAGTGAAACTCATCGTTGTTGCTGATGAGACCAAGTACTGTTGTGACATCTACAGACAATTACACAGTTAGAGCAGGATCTGGTGATGCAGTCATGGGCATGTAGTGTGAACAGGAGCGGACTGAGCACAGAGCACTGTGGTGCACCAGTGCTCAGCATTATGGTGCTCAACATTCTATTACCAACCTGGACAGACAGTGGTCTTTCCATTCTGTAGTCCAGAATCCAGTTACAGAGAGGGGTGTTAAGTCCCAGTGAGGACATCCTCTCCACTAGCCTCTGGAGAATGGTCATATTTAAGGTTGAACTGAAGTCAATGTGGTGTGGTTCTCCAAGACAGAGTGAAGAGACAAGGCTATAGCATCATCCGTGGAATGGTTTCTTCTACGGGGGATTACTACTGCGATGTATGCCACTAACCTTACTTCAAGTTAGAATAGCATTGTACATGTCGTATACTCCACTTAACATACCTGCTATGTCCTAAACAAATTTACAATCAAAAGGCCTAGCAATGATATTTCAGGGGATGTCCAACAATATTCTTCTGCAGGTATCACAGGGGTTTTTTTTATGCAAGCCACACCAGGTTCAAAATTTTTCAAGAAAAACAAGCTTGAACAATTTTGCTGTTTAGATAATTTACAAAGGGATAGGATGGGAAGTAAAAAGAGGTGAGGTGAGTCATATTACTGGTCAGGGATAGTATCACAGCTGCAGAAAGATGACACTGTGAAGGGAGTTTCTACTGAGTTGGTGTGGGTGGAAGTCAGAAATATGAGGAGCAATCTCTGTTTTGGGAGTAATCTATAGGCCCTCATATAGCTCTTGGGACACTGAGGAACAGGTAAGTAGCCAGATTTTGGAATGGAGCAAAAATAACAAGGATGTTGTTATGAGAGACCAACTTCCCAAATATTGACTGGCAATTCCCGACTTGTGAAAACAGTAGATGAGGCAGAATTTGTCTTGTGTGGACCAGTTGACTAGAGGGAGAGGCCACATTGGATCTATTACTGGCTAATGAACCTGGTCAGAAAACACACCTCTCATTGGGGGAGCATTTCAGTGATAGTGAGCACAACTCCCTGAGCTTTAGCGTAGCAATAGACAAGGACAAGCCATGAAAGACCTCAACAATTATCTGGTACCGCACGGATGGCAGGTTCTTCAATCTGAGGCGCCTGCAAGCTCACACCAAGACACAAGAGCAACTTGTCCGTGAACTCTTTGCAGACGATGCCACTTTCGTTGCCTATTCAGAGCCAGCTCTTCAGCACTTGACATCCTGATTTGCGGAAACTGCCAAAATGTTTGGCCTGGAAGTCAGCCTGAAGAAAACTGAGGTCCTCCATCAGCCAGCTCCCCACCATGACCACCAGCCCCCCCACATCTCCTTCGAGTACACTGAACTCAAAACGGTCAACCAGTTTACCTACCTCGGCTGCACCATTTCATCTGATGCAAGGATTGACAAAGAGATAGACAACAGACTCGCCAAGGCAAATAGCACCTTTGGAAGACTACACAAAAGAGTCTGGAAAAACAACCACCTGAAGAACCTCACAAAGATCAGCGTGTACAGAGCCGTTGTCATACCCACGCTCCTGTTCGGCTCTGAATCATGGGTCCTCTACAGGCATCAAGAACACTTCCATCAGCGCTGTCTCCGTTCCATCCTCAATATTCATTGGAATGACTTCATCACCAACATCAAAGTACTCGAGCTGGTAGAGTCCGCAAGCATCGAATCCATGCTTCTGAAGACCCAACTGTGCTGGGTGGGTCACGTCTCCAGAATGGAGGACCATTGCCTTCCCAAGATCATGTTCTATGGCAAGCTCTCCACTGGCCACTGAGTCAGAGGTGCACCAAAGAAGAGGACTGCTTAAAGAAATCTCTTGGTGCCTGCCACATTGATCACCGCCAGTAGGCTGATCTCGCCTCCAACCGTCCATCTTGGCATCTCACAGTTCGGCGGGCAGCATCCTCCTTTGAAGAAGACTGCAGAGTCCACCTCACTGACAAAAGACAAAGGAGGAAATACCCAACACCCAACCCCAACCAACCAATTTTCCCTTGCAACCTCTGCAACCGTGTCTGCCTGTCCCGCATCTGACTTGTCAGTCACCAACAAGCCTGCAACAGACGTGGACATACCCCTCCATAAATCTTCGTCCGCGAAGCCAAGCCAAAGAAAGAAGAAGGACAAGGTCAAAGCAGACAAAAAATGGTAAAACTTTTAATGAGGAAAGGAATAATTACGATGGAATGAGACAGGAACTATAGGGAAAGTAAATTGGGACAGATTTTCTCAGGAGAAGTAATGTGGAGAATATTTAGAGACCATTTGCATGGGGTTCTTGAATAGGTTTGTCCCACTGTGACAGGGAAATTACAATCGAAAAAGGGAACTGTGGCTGACAAAACAAGTGAGGCAGCTAGGTATGAGAAGAAGGAAGCAAAAAACAGGAAGGGTTCATGGGAATTATATTGTAGCTAGGAAGGAATTTAAGAAAGGACTGAGGAGCTTTAGAAGGAGGCATGAGAAAGCCTTTAGGATTAAAGGCAACCCAAAGGCATTCTATGCTTACGTGAAGAACTAAAGGATAACAAGAATGATGGTAGGGCATCTTAAGGATTAAAAAAGGCAACATGTGCCTAGAGATTAAGGAGCTTTGGAAGGTCCAAAATGAATGAAAAGGACCTTGGTCAAGGTGAGGTCAGAATAGAACAAATGTATGTGCTGGACCATGTTGAGATTAAGAAAGAGAAAGAACTGGATCTTCTTAAAAGACATTCGCATTGATAAGTCCCCGGGACTGAATGAAATATTCCCCAGGAAAGGAGAGAAGAGATTGCTGAGGCATTGGCAATGAACTTTGCAACTCCTTGGCCACAGAGGAGGTGCTGAAGGATTGGAGGATGGCACATGTGATCCCCTTGTTTTAAAAAGGCAAATGGGAGAATGCTGGGAATTATAGACCAGAAAGTCTTATATCAATGGTGGGAAAACTATTGGAGAGGATCATTAAGGATTTATGAGCATTTGGACATGTACAGTCTTCTCAGGGATAGTCAGCATGACTTTGTGAGGAGCAGGTCATGCCTTATGAGCCTAATCGAGTGTTTTGTGGTTGTAACAACATAAATTGATGAAGGTAGGGTGGTAGGTGTGGTGTATATGGATTTCAGTCAGGCATTTGACAAGGTCCCCCATGGAAGGCCCCTTCAAAAAGTCATGAGACATGGGAACTTGGCTGTGTAGATTCAGAATTTGCTTTCCCATTGAAAGCAGAGAGTAGCAGTGCATGTAAAGTATTCTGCCAGGAGGTTAATGAATAATGGAGTTCCACAAAGGTCTGTTCTGGGATCCCTGCTCTTTGTGATTTTTATAAATGACCAGAACCAAGAAGTAGGGGGGTGGGTTAGTCAATTGTGGATGATAAAAAGGTTGGAGGTTATGGACAGGATTCAGAGTTGGGCAGAAAAGTGGCACATGGAGTTCAATCCAGGTAAGTGTGAGGTGATGCATTTTGGAAGGTCAAACTTGAAGGCAGAATAGATTGCTTAGTGTGGAAAAACAGAGGGACCTTGGGGTCCAAAGTTTCCATGCAGGTTGATAGATAGTTAAGAAGGTCAATGATATGCTAGGCTTTATTGGTTGGGGGAATTGAATTCAGGAGTCAAGAGGTAATGTTGCAGCTCTATAAATCTCTGCTGAGACCACACTTGGCATATTCTGTTCAATTCTGATCACCTCATTACAGGAAGGTTGTAGAAACTATGGAGAGGGTGTAGAGGAGAATATTTTCTGGTTTGGAAGATATATCTTAGGAGGAACTATTATCAAAGCTAGGACTGATTTTGGAGCGAAAAAGGATGAGAGGTGACTTAATAGAGTTAATAAGATTACAAGATTGCTACAAGATTATGAAAAGCATAAGGTAAACAGTCAGCATATTTTTCTCAGGGTGGGAGTAGCAAACACCTGAGGACATTGGTACAAAGTGAAGGGAGGAAGCCTTAGGGGAATCATCAGGGTTAACTTCTTTTTATATAAACACAGAGTTGTGGATGCCTGGAATGCATTGCCAGGAATGGTGGTGGAAGCTGGAACAATAAGGGGATTTAAAACAGGCACATGGATGAAAGAAAAAATACAGGGTTATGAGGCAAGGAAGGTTTTCTTTTGGGTAGGTATATGTAGGTCACCACAATATCATGGGCCAAAAGGCCTGTACTGTGCTGTAATGTTCTAGTAGTGGAATTAAGAGATATGAGGAAAAGTCAGGTAGGTGGAGATGTGTCTATCATCTGATCACCCATGATTTCATTGAGTAGCACAGCAGGCTTGGTGGGCGAAATGGCCTACTCCTATTTCTTATGTTGTATGATTCTACCAACTTGTGATTCCTCAAATTAGCACATAATTTATCATAGTAAATAAACATGTTCTCACCAATTTAACAGTTATTTTTTACATCAATAAGGCATGCAAGTTGTAGTAATACAGAAAAATATTTGGAAGATGTTAAATCAATGGTAACAACATAAAAAGGAAGGGTTTCAGAAACTGCCATATGACTATGATCCATACAGGGTCAGATTGTAATGGAGGAAAGAACATTTTATAGTGAACTTTGAATTTCACTGGTGGGAATTAAATCGAAGCAGAGTACATATTATTCACTTTCCATTCTGCAGCTATTTTAATACTGTTGATTTCTTGAGTTGACTCAGCACAAGAAATTCAGAACTATGTAACACTGGAGCATTTCCTTCTCGAGTCCCAAAGCCAAACCCCCATACTGAAGCCTTTCATCAGTTTCATACAGAAGAACCCACAGGTTAAGCAGGCTTAGGGGCTTGGATAATTGGAACTGGACACAGGAGGCACACAAAACCAAACTGTGAGTATAGTGGAAAATCAGAATATACACAATAGATCAGATAGCATCTGTGAAGAAAGAATGATTTACAGGTTAGTTTGTGCTTCGTCCAGCAACCACACTAATCATTTGCAGCCTGCAGGTCAAGCTGAGCCACAGGACTTGGTCCCTGAGGCCAAGCAGTCCACAACCCTGAGGCCTTGTCCTTGGACAATTCTGATGACTTTTGATGGTTAACTGCCAATAAAATACTTTTTTTTAAACTGTTTATAAACTTTTCTGATAATCAGTTATATAAAAGACAGTTGAATTTAAACATTTGAAAAGTTGTTAAAACAATACATTAATTTAAAAATAGTACATTTGTCTAAAACATTTCTAAATTAGCAAAATTAATTAAAACATTCCAATTGATTAAAATACAGTAGAAAGAACCAAGCCACATTACACACTAACCTTTTCAATCCACACTGCCAACCTAATTTAAAGGAATGCCATATGCACATTTTTAAGCTGCCGCTGATGGCCTGAAAACATCACAAAAATGACCTTTTGTGCTCCACCCATGGACTCAATACTAGAGACCAATGGCAGTCTGTAGGCCAGCATGCAGCAGCATCGGCCCTCCGGAATCTTCTACAGTGCAGCAAGCAAGTTGGGTGCACTGAACTATTGCCAATTAATGGCATGACCATTGTTTCAGTTTAAAGACCTTCCATTTTCAAATTTTGGGAACACAAATCTAGTCCAATTCCCTATCTAAAGATGTTCTCATTGTTTTGTATTGAATTTTAGATTTTATTTGTATTTTTCCAGTAACTCTGCAATAATCTGAGAAGCACATAGGAATTTCTCAAGGGTAAAGGCTGAGAAATTGAGAAACCAGTATTGAGACACCACTTGTCAGAGAATGCCATTAGAAGTTAACCCAGTTAAGGAATTGTTTATAGTCACTTTTACCAAGATACAATGAAAAGCTTTGTTCAGTGTGCTATCCAGGCAAGTCAACCTATACGTAAATACAAACAAATGTAAATCATGGAAGTAGGGTATCAGCCAGAAGCAGCTCACAAAATGTTGGTCACATTCCATCTTGGAATAAACATACATTTGGAGATTTCATTATGAATGTGAACAAAGGATATTGGAATAGAAAGTGCTGAGGCAAATGTGATATCAATGAGACAACATGAAGAGGACTGAGGTTTTATGGAAAAATACACTTTCTTAGGTTGGGATTTGTATCTAGGGATCCAGGGTCTCTCATACATTTTATAAATGGTCTGGGAAATCCAACTCTGCGAATATGGTGAGTTCTGATGAAATAGTGCACTCACACTGATAATATTAAAAGCATCAAAGATATCATTTTGGTGTGACTAGGCCTGAAAATATGGAAGAAGTTACATAGGGAAATATGAATCCTTTTTCTTTCTTCTTCAGTATTCAAAATAAAAACTGATTGGAATAATTCATCAGTTATAAAGTTAATGTTAAAGCCTGAAAGAGTGAGTCTCTGTGAGCAAAGAGGAGAAAAATGATTTCAATTCCCTTTGCTGTGCAGGTTTTCTGCTGAGACCCTGCAGCAGATCATAGAACTCTACAGCTACATCTTCACTTACCCTATGGGTGTGGCTGACATTCAATCAAACAATTCACTACAATAGAGGGAAGAAGCTGCCCAGATCATCACCAGTTCATCATTTCCTCCTGCCTTTGTCCCTCCCCTTATGATCTGCTCCCTGTGGCAAGTGAATTGGGAACAGCTGGGAATTATTACCATAATTTTATGTTTCACTGCATGGATTGCAAAACCATACATTTTTAATCACATTTCCTACATGGGTGAGGCAGGAACTTAAATTAGATAGCATCAGAGCACGTGTGTGAGGTATGTGCTCTGGGATTTATATGCACCCTTTTAATCAGGTTGATGGTGTAAAATTATGGATGGTTCAATCTCATGAACATAATATCAGCATCCAAATCCATGAACAGACTCATTTGTTTGAGCTAGCTCACGCTGATTGAAGCTGTGGTCACAGCCTTTAAAGCAAAAAGTCATGGAAGACATAGTTTTGGGTGTCATCGCCACCAACACCTGATCAAAAAAGAGAGCAGATGCCCTGATTTTTCCGTGTAGCCCTGGAGACCTTGGTAGATGAGGAAAATAATCCTCTTTCCTCGAAAGGCCAGGTGCTCACCAAATATGCAGACAAGTGGAAGAGGGAAGAGTTGCAACCAGAGGTAAATGCGATGACTTGACCCCTGAAGATTTTCCCACAGTGTCACAAGATGCTTCTTTAGTCACATGATCAAATCCCATCTTCTTCAGATGCAACCATAGGATTCACACACTGCTTTTAATTGCATCCATTCACACACTTGCCAACAAGCACTGTCAGTGTGTCTGAGATTTTGTTTAAAACAGCTTCAGTTGGAAGCAATCAAACTCACAGAGTTTCAATTAAAACAATCTAATTCCCTAACTGTTACACAGGAAGAAAGATTGCTACACACCTCAGGTCAGTCAGAATGTGACCCCAGACCACATGTAATTGACCTTTGTCTGCCTCATGAAATGTTCTAATTAATCATTCAGCTCCTACACTAACTAGGGATGGGCAATAAATGCTTGACTTTTGAATTTCACATTTATTTTACTCTGACAACCCTGAATAATCAAGCCACACCCACAATCTTATCCAATTTGTCATACTGCCATCCGTTCAACCAAGGTAGATGCATCAGCAAAACAATTTGCAAGTCACTAATTTGCAGACTTCTCTTTGAGAAGTTTCTTCTCCCTCAAAGAGCTAAGTGACAAGAATGATTCAACTAGCTTCTTTTTTCCTGGAGAGCAGCCATAGCCAGAATCAGAGCTGTTTCACTGCAACCCTGACAAACAGCAGCACTGAGATTTTTGAAGATGACAAAGTGCTCATCCTCCTTTCCACACCCTTTAGCCTTCCGGTGACAGGAGACACATGCACCTCTTAAATTTTGGACTACTTTTGCTCTCTGTGGTAGAAGATGAATAGACTTTGGGGAGTCGTTTGTTTTTTCAGTCATTACAGAGCATGCACACTATAACCAACTCTTATAGCCACAGTTATTTGGCTGATTCTCCTGAAGTCTTTGATGAAAGGTAAACAATTATGATGTTGTTGCCGAAGACTTCCCTGTAGTGGTCCTCGCCAAATTTTTCTCCTGCATAAGCGGTACTCATCATTTCTTCACACATTTCTAAATATGGCTCAGGTTTCACTTCTAGGTGGGACAGACCAGTGAATTATCCAAAGGGCACCAATAAGATTTGTGTTTCTGCTTATTGGAAGTGCAACACCTTCATTACCTCCCTAAATGAATGGCTTCATCAACTCTTTCTTTTTCTCCTGCTCTTCTCCTCCCTTTTCCATCATCTCCTGTTGCTGCGCTTGCTTTGTTACCAAGCGCAACAAATTCGAACAAATCTTGACACCTATCCCTCTCCTGGGAAATATTGCAAGAAACAGTATTCCCAGAATCATCCAAGCAGAAGAAGACTTGCCAAGAATTCTGATTCTATGCTTTCTATGTTTTAGTCTTTTTGTACATAGATTCAGTTCTAATGGATCAGAAGTGGAGAGCATCAAGAACTTTCAAATTTCTGGTTGTTAACATTTCTGAGGACCTGTCCTAGGGCAATCATGAAGAATTGCAATCATGAAGAAGGCTTGCCAGTGGCTATACTTCATGAGGCGTTTGAGGAGATTAGCTATGTCACCAAAGAATCTCGAAAATTTCTACAGTTGTACTGTTGAGAGGATTCTGACTGGTTGCATCACTGTCCTGTATGGAGGTGCCGATGAACAGGGCAGGAAAAAATTCGACCAGCAACATCACGGGCACCAGCCTTCACTACATCAAGGACATCTACTAGAGGCGGTGTCTTAAGAAAGCAACGTCTATCATCAAGGACCCCCACCATCCAGGTCACATGCCCCACAATGCTACCATCAGGAATAAAAGGTACAGGAGTTTGAAGATGAGGACACAGCGGCACAAGGACAGCTTGTTCCCCTCAGCTATCAAATTTCTAAATGGACACAGACACTACTTCACTTTATCCTACTTTATTATGTATTTTTGAAATGTAATTTAAAGCAATATTTGGAACTGTAACGCTGCCGCAAAATAACGAATTTCGTGACATGTTCATGACAATAAATTCTGATTCCTATCGATTCATGCGTTGCTATGCATTCAGGAGTGGAACATCATTGTTGAACAAATATTTCTGCTTTTCAATAATCACCTGACCTGATTTGTGGTTCAGTGGATTTGGACATATAAAGAAGTAATTGATCAACCAGTCATTATCCTCCTAATGACACTGATGTGAGTTGGGGAAGCGATAACCCTTTTGGTTCTAGCATGTATTGGAACTTTTTGTGGAAAACTGGTATGTAGGTATAAGTACACTTGATAGCAGTTTCCTTCTGGGTGAGGGGAAGGCTGCTGCCCTCAAAGGTCCACACTCTTACTTTGCCTGTTACCTTCCACCACAGACAGTGATGATTAACTCAACTCTACATGAGAAGGGGGTGGATGGGTGTGTGGGTGGGGGGGGGAACCTTCCATTCCTTTAATTCTTCTGCCTTCTTGTAATTCCATAGGCCTGGAGGTGCAGCTACCAAAGTTCCCATATATGGCTGCATAGTTTAGGTTTAAATTAAGCTCATCCTTATGTTATAGCACTCTCTTTTGACTTGTCAATTTCAAAACTTATCCAGCAATCAGGCAACTCCATTTCTCTGTAACCAACTCTTTTTTAATCATTCACCAAAAAACAGGCAAATAAGAAATTACCTCTTTTTAATAAGGACAGGTGAGAAGGTGTTTCCTGGGCTAAACACTAGGTTCCACATGTGTATCTAAAATGTGTTATTACCTGGGTTGTTGTCCTTTTTTGCAGGACATTATATCTGTGTTGCGCGAGGATGGACATCATCATCTGCTCATTGTACACAATTCCAGTGTGTACAAACCTCCATACTAATCTGATAGATTACATGAGTCTTGCTATGATTTATCCAAGAAATCAGAAGCATTTTAGAACATAGAACAATACAGCACAGTACAGGCCCTTTGGCTCTCGATGTTTTACCGACCCACATATTCCTTCCTAAAAAAATTACTAAACCATCCCTACCCTGCATCCTTCTATTTTTATTTCATCAATCTGTCTGTCTAAGAATGTCTTAAATACCCCCAATGTTTCAGCCTCCACCATAATCCCCAGCAAGGCATTCCAGGCACCCACAACTCTGTGTAAAAACTTACCTCTAATATCTCCCCAAACTTCCTTCCCTTAAATTTGTACATATGTCCTCTGGTGTTTGCTGATCCTGCCCTGGGAAATGTGTTGGCTGCCCACCCTATCTGTGCCTCTCATAATCTTGTAGACATCTGTCAAGTCTCCTCTCATCCTTCTATGCTCCAAAGAGAAAAGTCCCAGCTCTGTCAACCTTGCCTCATAGACTTGTTTTCCAATCCAGGCAACATCCTGGTAAATCTCATCTCTGCACCTTCTCCATAGTTTCCACGTCCTTCCTATAATGAGGTGGCCAGAACTGAAGTGTGGTCTTGCCAGTGATTTGTAGAGTTATAACATGATCTCTTTATTCTTGAATTCAATAACCCTATTAATGAAGCTCAGCATACCGTAAACCTTCTTAACTATCCTATCAACCTGTGCGATGACCTTGAGGGATATATGGATTTGAAGCCCAAAGTCCCTCTGTTCATCCACATTCTTAAGTAACCAACTGTTAACCCTATTGTAGAGCTCGTCGAAAGAATCAAAGACTTGTTGATCCAAACCAAGGCTTTTATTAGCAAAAGACAGGAGCACTTCACAGGTGGCCGACCAGTCCGGAATGATCTGACCTAGCTAGGAACACAACCCTTTAAGGCCCAGACAGTAGGTGTAACTAAGTTCTCAGCCAATCGCTGTAAGCACAGTCTAGATACTGTAACTATATACACTATATACATTGGTGATAGATCTGTGCTATCACACCTATACTCAGCCTTCTGGTTTGTCCTTCCAAAATGCATCACCTCACAATTATCCAAATTTAAATCCATCAGCCACTTTTCTGCCCAATTTTCCATCCTGTCTATATCCTTTTGTAATCTTTGACAACCTTCAGCTCCATCCACAATTCCTCCAACCTTTGCGTCTTCTGCAACTTACTGACCCATCCTTCTACCTCTTCATCCAGATCATTTATAACAACACAAAGAGCAGGGGTCCAGAACAGATCCTTGCAGCAGTCCACTAGTCACTGACCTACATGTAGTATACTTTCCTTCCACTGCTACACTCTCCTTTCTTACTACAAGCCAATTTTTTTTATCCACACAGCCAAGGTTCCACTGATGCCATGCCTCATGACTTTCTGGATGAATCTCTCATGGGGGACCTTGTCAAATGTCTTGCAAAAATCCATGCAGACCACATCTACCACCCTACCCTCATCAATTTCTTTTGTTACCTCATCAAAAAACTCAATTAGACTGCGACCAAAGAAGATTCAATGATCGCAACTATTGCCCCAGTTATCTCTTCCCTCAGCCGGGACTATATCATCTGCGGACTTAGTAATCTTGATGTTTTTAAGAAGATCCAACACTTCCACTTCCTTAATCTCCACAATATCCAGCACATAGGCCCAATCAATTTTGGCCTCACTATGACCAAGGTCCTTTACTCTTGTGAATACTGACACAAACCATTAATTTAGGACCTCCCCAACCTCCTCTGCCTCCAGGTAAATGTTGCCTCCTTTATCCTTTAGCAGCCCCACCTTCATTCTATTCATCCTTCTGTTCTTCACATATGCATAGAACACCTTGGGTTTACCTTAATTCCACATGCCAAACCTTCTCATGGCCCCTTTGAGCTCTCCTGTCCTTTCTTAAGCTCCTTCCTGGCTATATATACTTTTCATGAGCCCTTCCTGTTTCCAGCTTTCTAAATCTAATATATGCTTCCCTCTTGACTAGTTGCCTGACCTGTTTCATCAATCACGGTTTCCTTTTCCTCATTCTTTTCCTTGCCCCAGTGGGAGAAACCTATCTTGAACCCTGCACAAGTGGTCCCTAAACTTCCTCTACATAACTTCTGTGCTTTCACCCTTAAACATCTGTTTCCAATTTACTCTTTCTAGTTCCTACTTCATCCCTTAATAATTAGCCCTTCCCCAGTTACGCACATTCCCATTTTGGCCTTTTTTTAATCCTTTTCCATAGCCATGTTGAAGCTAAGGGAGTTGTGGTCACTCTCACCAAAATGGCCCCTCACTGAGAGGTCCACCACCTGACCAGGTTCATTCCTCACAACCAGATCCAGCATAGCCTCTCCTCTCGTCAGCTGGACAATATACTGTGTGCCTTCTTGAGCACACCTGACAAATTCAGCCCCATCTATCCCTCTTGCAGTCAACATTAGGCAAGTTGAAATCACCCATAAATATAACCCTGTATTTCTCGCAACATTCCAAATTCTGCCTGCTTATCTGCTCCTCGGTATCACAAAAGATATTTGGGGTCCATAGACTACTCCCACTATAGTGATAGCACCCTTCCTGTTTCTGACTTCCACCCACAACGACTTAATGGACACTCCCTCTATAGCTGTGATACTATCCCTTGACCAGTAATGTTTATGATGATGTATTATACTGACTGTTTGCTAAGACTATGGCTGTAGAGATTCTCATCCTAATGGTATAACAGATGGAGATGCTTTCCCACTGGCCAGTTTAGAGGTGGCTCTAGTCTGTTAATAAAATTGATATGCCATACACATGAACCAGTCAAGTATTATACCAATACAGGGCTTTTATTACTCTGCACACCACCACCACCCCTCTCCCCAACCCACGCACTCTTCTACCTCCCATCCTATTCTTTTTAGACCACCTAAACATGGCAGTCATGGAACTAAAACAACAAGTGCCATACACCCTAATTTTATAGCAAAAGTCTAGTTTTTTTCAATACCCACCCCAGGATCTGCATGAATCATTTTCTAATAGATTAATGCTACTTTTAATTCACACCTACTTCTTCACTAACATTAACAAAGACAGGAATGGTGGCCACCCAAATGAGCAATTTGGTTCCCATGCTGTCTCCCATCGTTATATAGTTCTACCCCTTGGGTTTTCTGCTTCTTTGCAAGCAGGTCGAGTTAGAAATTTCACGCCAGCTTCATTCCACCCTAAAATGACAAGGACACACCTTGTGTTTCCTTCTGCTTTGAAAACACCCTACAGGCAAAGTAGGCTTCATTGAGTAAATGTCCTGCTGGATGTGACAGAACACAATAGCTTATTGACACAATAGTAGTTTAAACTGACAAGCAAAACAACTGAGTACATTCATGAGTAATTGGCCCTTCCTTCAATCTGACTTGACCTGGTTCCCACATTTGTGGTTCAAACATCCTGAAGTCTATAGTTATTAGATGGCATGGAAGTATAGTTGTTATTTGAGGTATTTGTCTTCAGAATCCTTGCTCAGCTAAGTATTAGAAATAGCAACAGATGAGAAGATGTCAGATAGTTCCACTGTACCATGCCTCAGCTCATCACATCATTGTCATGCAGGTCAATGATTCCATCATTTACTATGGGAAAAGAATGAATTGAACTTGTTAATTCTCTGTCATCGAAGAAAAATCACAAAGCTTTTTGGTAAATCTGTAGCTGATGACTTAATCTCCTAATTAACCCAGGGTGTGTAATTCATGGGCATTTAAGATTTCATATAGATACTCATGGAGGCTGATATATTGGCCTATGAACTTGTTGATATAACCAAGGCTTATTTCACTATTGTAGAAGAATCAAGACCAGTATTGAACTTTCAATTATAATCCTCTAAATTAATATCAGCTCTGGATTAGTGGAATTTATTTCTAGGTAAAATTGCAATTTTGCTCAGGAATAATTACTAGTACAATTTAACAAGTTGATCAAATTTCAAGGACGCTCTACTTCACTAAAATGGATGATCTTTCATCACTGTGGGACCAGTTCTGCTCAAATTGTCAGTTGTATTTCCCTTGGTTACATCTGAATTTGCACATAAAAACATAATATCTTGGTTATAAGGTTAAGTAGGACATCCTGAGACTGTAAAATATGCAAGACAAATGCAAGCACCTACATCCGTAATACCTCACATGCTCTTCATCTCTTCAATGACTTCAGATTCCCCAAACTTGACTGCCTCATCTTCACGATGCATGTCTAATCCCTTTATACTTACATCCCCCATACAGAAGGTCTTAAAGCACTTCGCTTCTTCCTGGACTAGAAACCTGATCAGTCACCCTCTACTACCACCCTCCTCTGCCTGGCAGAATGTCCTCACTTTAAACAAATCCCCCTTAACTCATCTCACTTCCTCCAAATCAAAGAATCCCCACTACACCTGCCTGTTTGTAGACTTTGTGGATCAATCTATGCTGCAGGCCTGTACAGGCAAGACCCCTCAACTCTTCCTCTGGTACAATGATTACTACATTGGGGCTGCCTCATGCACCCGCAATGAGCTTGTCAACTTTATTCACTTTGTGCCCAACTTCCACCCCGATCTCAAACTCATCTGGTCCATCTCCGACAACATTCTCCCCTTCCTGGATCTCTCTATCTCCATCTCGGGGGGATAGGTTTTCTACCGACAAATATTACAAACCCACTATCTCTCACAACTTCCTTGACCTCACACCCTGACCCCTACAAGGATTCTATCCCCTTCTCTCAATTTCGTTGTCTCTGCCGCATTTGCTCCCAGATCAGATATTCCAAAATGTCTGCTTTCTTCTACAAATATGGTTTACCCTCTACCACCACCAACTTAGCCCTCACCCGCATCTCCTCTATTTTTCACTCATCTGCCCTGGCCCCCTCTGCCCCCACCTACCACCCCACCAGCCTCCGCATCCAACACATTATCCACCGAAATTTCAGGTGTTTACAACAGGATCCCACACCAGACACATCTTCCCCCTCCTCCCCTTTCTGCCCTTCGTAAGGACCACTCTCTCCGTGACTCCATTGTGTTCTTATTCCGCCCCACCAATGCTTCCCCTACCCCAGCACCTTGACCTGTGGCCACAGGAGGTGGCACATTCATGCCCACACCTTGCTCCTCACCATGGACTGGTTGGTGAGTGGTGAAAGTCCCAAACAGGGCTTTCTAGTGAAGCAACACTTCACTTGCGTATCCGCAGGACTGATTTATTGCATCTGGTGATCCCTTTGTGGCCTTCTCTACATTGGAGAAACTGGACATAGATTGGGAGATCGCTTTATTGAGCACCTTTCCTCCATTCACACCAGTGACAGAGACCTCCCAGTCACCACCCATTTCTGTTCTGTTCACACTCCCACAATCACATGTCTGTCCATGGCCTTTTGTACTTTCCCACCACAAATTGGAGGAACAACACTTGATTTTCCATCTGGGCACTTTCCAACCAGATGGCATTAACATCAACTTCTCTGGTTTTTGCTTACCTGCTCTTCTATTCTACGTCTCCGCTTCCCTTGCCCATTCCTGTTCTCCTCCCCCTTCTCTCTCTATTCTCTGAGCCATCCCTCCTCCCTTTGATCACTGCTGTCCCCTCCCTCCCTTCTCCACCTATCACCTCCTTCCTTTGCGACCACCCCTCCCCCCCTATTATTTTGTTTGGACGCCTGCCGACATTTTCCCATACCTTGATGAAGGGCTCAAGCCCAAAATGTCGATTATACATTTTTACCTTTGCTGTATAAAGGACACTACTTGACCTGCTGAGTTTCTCCAGCTTTGTGTTTTACCTTCAATGACAGGGTCTACAGATGTTTGTGTTTTACTGCAGGCACTTTAGTTTCAAATAAATTTCCTATCATTTCATCATTCAATGTTTAAAAATCAGTAGATAATATGTTTGAAAAACTTAAATAATACCTTGTGGATATCAAAAGTAATGTTACATTGCTAGCACTTAAATCACTTAAACTTCACCAAGATCCCCATAACCGTGGCCATTCTCTCTTCTCGCTGCTACTCTCAGGCAGAAGGTATAGATGCCTGAAGTCCTGCCCCTCTCAATTCAAGACTTTTTTTTCCCAATAGCTATTGGGCTCTTTGTCCCTGTATTACCTTTACGTTAACACTATTTCTATGACAATACCTGTACTTCTATGACTACATATATAACAATAAACTCCATTTAAACTTCATTCATTATTCTTATTGTCTGCAATGTCTCATGTCTTTCTTGAACATAGTATGCCCTTTGTTCTTAAGCCATCTAAATTTTGCAACAGAAAATCATATCAATAACGTTTGACCTCTGAACATAGTCATGGCTCTCAACTCCTGGGTTTCTGCCACTGAAAACTGGAATCCAGGAATAAGGCATGGAAATCTTGAGCATGTAAACCACAAGTAATAACATCAATCTCCACTACACAATATTAAATATCTTCAAAACACACCGACACAAGGAATTGAAATCTTTCATGTATTATGTATACTTAACGGAAATCCTTTCTGATCAGTGAGCTTCACATCTGAATGTTTAATCCACTTTATATCCCATGCACCATTTTAACTGAGATATTAACAAATTATTTTATATAGATTGTCATCCATTTTGAAATAATGGAAAAATAATAGAAGCAAATTACATTTTGCTACATGAATCAGTTTTACATTCATGGTACCAAATATTCTTCAGTTATACAGGGAGACATCTGGATTCTTATAAATTTAGGAGAGAATTCACATTGCTTGAATGAATGCCATTGGCATTTGACCCTCTGAGGAAAAAGGTTAGAGATATTTTAAATAATTATAACATCTCAGGTAAACAAGAAAAGTGTTTTGATATCAATTTAGCAACACCTGATGTATAAGCACCCAGGACTACAAGAACACAGTCCAAATGTGTAAAACATTCAGATGTAAAATTCACTTCAATAACACAATGTATTCAGGCACTGAACAATGTGAAAACCAGATAACCTAGTACTGATCCACAATCTATGCTTAGTTAACTAATCTTACTTTAGCATAATGTTTAGATGTTAGAATTTGCTCAGGGATGAAAATTCAGCCAAAGATTTTATTCCCAACTGATATCTCAAGTCTTACCCATGAAATGTGAAAGGAACATTTATAGAATGATACGGGCTTCAAAACCCTCATAAGCCATTATTTATCAAAAGATCAAAGCTCATTCTTACATCTGTGCAATATATTTAATCCACCATTTACATAGAATTACCTGAGAACAGATTCAGGACATTTTGACCGACGAAACTAGAAGATTATTTTCACTCCACATAAACTTCCGCTTACTCCATTTCCGAAGAATTCTATAATTTTAAAATTCTGCTCTCTCTCTCTCTCTCTCTCTCTCTCTCTCTCATCCTTTTACCTAACTTCCTCCAAAGGGCATCATGTATAAAAACCATGTGACACGATTGCAATTTCTACTTAGTCCCCATTTATTGAGTTAAGAATTTAGCATGTACACCATATTGAAGCTATTTTCATTTTATAATCCTTGTATTTGGACTTTACTACAAAAAGAAACATTCCTTTATATTTGTACAAAAATGTCTCACATATAGTTTATTTTTAAAAAACATAACATATTATTATATTTGTCCTGCCAGTGCTACCTGCTCTTAAGCTAACAAATGTTATTATAAATTCTGTAGGTTGTTTTCTCACTGGAGCCAATAAAATCCTATCATAAAAATGCACTTACTTAATACACATGAACATTAGCATTAAATGTTATATGTCTCTTGCTTTTTTTTTAGCATTCTTTATTTCCTTTCTTAAGCAATTTAATGATTTTTATGCTATGTAAATGAAAATTTCCAGGATGCAGCATTGAATTCTTTTTATCTCTAAGTGTGGAATTTTCAACTTCATAGAGACATCAGTCAGTGATTCTTAGATCTTAGAAAAAGCAAAACTTCTACAATATTAAAAAGTGGTGTTAAATATCTCAAATATGGAAAACCTATGACAAAAGAAATCACAGGTTCCTCTGGAAAATATCATCTACATCTAGGACCATGAATCATTTAATGTCCTCAAATGTAATCCAAAACCCAAAGAGGATTATTGTAAAATGAAGAATATATTTGATTGGTCAAAATTTAATTTATTACTTTTCTCCTAACAATTGTTAATAATCCTGTCCAGAATAGAACCACAGAATGGCACACACTGAACATGTCAAACTTTAGATGTTTCAAAATGACAGGGAGGGAGGAAAAAGAGGTGGGAGGGGTAACATTGCTGATCAGTAAGCTCAGGAAGATTACAATAGCTGCAGCAAAGATGGAAGTAATTGAGTAATGGTCCAATGAGCCTGTGTGGGTGAAAGTCAGAAACACGGAGAGAGCATAACCCTACAAGGTGTTTATTAAAGACCCACCCCAATAGTTTCAGAGACATTAAGGATCAGATTGCCGGAAATGTGCAAAGATAATTTTCTTTGGCTTGGCTTCGCGGACGAAGATTTATGGAGGGGGTAAAATGTCCACGTCAGCTGCAGGCTCGTTTGTGGCTGACAAGTCCGATGCGGGACAGGCAGACACGGTTGCAGTAATAAGGTTGTAGTAATGGGTGATTTAACATTCCTAATATTGATTGGCATCATCTTAGAGTGAAGGGTTTAAATAGAGTAGAATTTATTAGGTCCATTCACGAAGGTGTCCTGACACAATATGCAGATAATTCAACAAGAGGACATGCCATACTTGACTTGGTATTGGGAAATGAACCACCCCAGATGTCAGATCTCTAACTGGGCTAACATTTCAAAGAAAGTGATCTCAACTCTCTCTCTCTGATATCATACTACTGGAGAAGGACAGGAATAGATCACTTGGGAAAAACCAATAAGGGTAGGGGAAGATATGATGCTATTAGACAGGAGCTTAGGATCATAAATTGGGAGCATATGTGCTCAAGGAAAAAAAAACAACAGAAATGTAGAAAATGTTTCAAGAACATTCACATGGTGCTCTGCACAAATATATTCCATTGAGATATGGAAAGGATGGTGATGTGAAAGAACCATGGCACATAAGGGATTAGAAAATCTATGTAAGAAGAAAAGAAAATCTTAATGAGAGGTTTAAGAAGATAAGAACAGATAGAGCTCAAGAGAATTTCAAGATTGCCAGAAAAGAGCTTATGAAAGGACTTGGGAGAGTTAGAAAGGGTCATGAAAAGACCTTGGTTAGCAAGTTTAAGAAAAAGCCCAAGACATTCTATAAGTATGCAAAAAAAAGGATGAGTCATGTGAGGTTAGGAATCAGGGGTGTTAGTGGAAACATGTGTGTGGAGTTGGAAGAGGTAGAGGAGGTCTCTAATGAATATTTTGCTTCACTGCTCACCAAACTAAAGGATCTTGGAATTGTCTAGATGAGTTGAGGCAGACTGAGGTACTACAGCATGCTGACATCAAGAAAGAGGATGCATTGGAGCGTTTGAAAATATGTAAAACTAGATAAGTCATCCAGGACCAGACAAGATTTACCCAAGGCCTCTGTGGGAAGCAAGGAAAGAGATCGCTGAGCCACTGGTGATTATCTTCACATTATTGCCAGGGACAGGAGAAGTACCAGAGATTTGGAGGATTGCAAATGTTATTCTCCCGTTCAAGAAAGGGAGTAGAGATAACTCAGGAAATGATACTCCGGTGAGCCTTATTTTCAGTAGTAGACAAGCTGTTGGAGAAAATCCTGAGAGACAGGATTTACAAGCATTTAGAGAGTCATAATCTAATTAGGAGAGATAATATCTCTCAAGCCTGACTGAATTTTTTGAGGATAAAACAAAGATCAATGATGAAGGTAGAGTGGTGGATGTAATGTATATACACTTCAGTAAGGCATTTGTTAGTGTTCCCTGTGGAAGTAAGGAGGCATGAAATCTAAGGAGGCCTTGCTTTGAGGATACAGAATTGGCTTGTCCAGACAAGGCAGAGGATGGTTATAGATAGTTCATATTCTACATGGATGTCAGTGACCAGTGGTGTTCCACAGGTATTTATCTGGGACCTCTCCTTTTTGTAATTTTTATAAATTACCCGGATAAGGAAGTGGAAAGTGGGTTAGTAATTTTTTGGGTTTGTGGCTAATCTGGAGGGTTGACAGAGATTACAAAGGGACAGTGATAGGATTAACCCAGAAAGGTGCAAGGTGGTTCATTTTGGTAGATCAAGTTTGAATGAAAAATTCAATGTTAACAGGAGGACTGGGAGTAGTCTGGACGAACTGAGAGGGCTTGGGGTCTGTACCAATAGGACACTCAAAGATTTATCACGTTGATAGTGTTGAGAAGGCAAATGGTGTGTTGGCCTTCATTAGCTATGGGATCAAGTTGACAAGCTATGAAGTAATGTTACAGATATGTTAGACTTAATTAGACTCCATTTGAAATATTGTGTTCATTAAAAGCACATTGCTGGAGAAACTCAGCAGGTCAAAGAGTGTACTTGAAAGAGCAAAGATAAAGATACATAACCTATGTTTCTGGCTTGAGCCCTTCAATAAGGTATGTTCAGTTCTGGTCATCTCATTACAGGAAACATGTGGATGCTATAGAGAGGGTGCAGAGGAGATTTTTAAGGATATTGCTTGGATTGGAGTCCATGCCTTATGAAGGTAGGTTGAGTGAACATCTTTTTTCCTTGGAGTAACAGAGGATAAGAGGTGACATGAGAGAGGTGTACAAGATTACGAGAGCATTGATGGCCAGAGGCTATTTCCCAGGGCTGAAATGGCTAATACCAGAGGGACTAAGTACAGGGGGATGTAAGAGGCAAGTTATTCCCACACAGAGTGGTGGGTGCATGGAATGCACTGCCAGCAACAGTGGTTGAAGCAGATAAAATAGTATCTTTTAAGATTATGGAAGAGAGAAAAATGGAGGGTTATATAGTAGTGAAATTCTAGGGAGTTAGTAGAGTAGGTTATTAAAAGGGCCAATACTGTGCTGTCAATACCTATTTCTATACTCTATGGTTTCAGATGAAAGCTCATATAATTGTGTCACATACACTCTAAATCTGATATGATTATGCTAACCATTTTAAATTTGCCCTTCTGGTGATAGTTTATAATTATTTCATAATTTTAAAAATATAAATAGTATTTTATATTGTATTTCTAATGTTCTTTGGCTTGGCTTCGCGGACGAAGATTTATGGAGGTGTAATGTAGTTTCACAGAAATGTAGGTCACAGAAATGTAGATTTAGTTGAACAAAGTTTTATCTACGCAAATGACTCAAAAGCTGAAGGACAGGATAATCAGAGAATTCTACTCAATATGTAAAACTGGAGGAGTGGGCTGATGGGCAGCTGATGAAATTTAATGCAATTCTAAAAGAGGTACAAGGAGGGTGAAAATAAGGCATGTAGGGAGATTTGATAGAGGTATACAAAATTATGAAGTGTATAGATATGGTAATGCCCACACGAGCTCATGTCCAAAGCCTCCCACCCCGTCCTTATAATACTAGCTCTCTCCCTTCTGCATTCTCAATCCAGAATGAATTATTGATCATTAGTTCTCTCCCACTGATGCTGCTTGACCCATTTAATTCCTCCATATTTGAGCATCTGCAGTGACCTGTGTATCTCAAAGGAGATATGATAAGACTTAAAATTTTGAAGGGCACAGATAGAATGAATGAAGAAACATTATTCCTCTTGATGGAGCAATTAAAAAGAAAGAAAACAAGTTAATTTTCATTAGAACAGGAGATTTGGGTGGGGGGGGGAGGGGCGTGGGAATGGGTAGATCAAAGGGAATATCCCTGAAAGGGAGAGATCAAATTAGTTAATATAGCTGTGTAATATGTTGCCACTACAATATCAGTGGAGCTAATCTGCTCAAGCATAGGATGCATTATTAAAACCAATTCCAAAAACCCACTCATCACCAATTTCAGCAAATATACTTGGAAGTTTCACTCATTCATTAAAATCAGAGCCCTCTGATAACTTTAGCAAAACACATATAAACAATCTTCAAAAAGAGATTCAAAGATCTTACAGTAGAAGTCCTGAAATCCAGACTCCTCAGGGATTGGGTCAGTCAAGATTTTCGGATTCTTTTAAAATTCAAATTTGAAGAGACTAAGGAAGAAATGAACAGGTAAATTTTAATATTTTATTAATGAAACCTTTTTTCATATAAAATACAAATATTTATTTATTCATTCATTTCCATAACTTCTGTGCATCTGTGGTACTTCTGCATGCACACAAGCACGCAGAAGACTGCTAGGTTTTAAAAGTTTGAGAGTTTTCGAGAAGTCCGGATTCTCGGGTGGTCAGGATTCCTGACATCTGGATTTTTGGACTTTTACTGTATTAAGATCCACGGTTATAGCTCGATCACTACATTTCCTGAGGAAGTGCATGAGAAGCTCAGGAATGGGTGATTGGCACTGATATCAGTATCATTTGCGGCCACCACACCATTTTGCACATCACCTCGGAAAACATTAATCCAGTCTGCAGATACATCAATGTCAGTCACACAGGCCTGAAGAATCCAAGCCAGCTGGCCTTTGGCTCAGAAGTTAACCACTGCTATTATCTTTTCAGCTGTGGGAGCATCAGTCATAGAATACTTAGATAAATTGCACATATTTAATCTACAAGGAATAAAGATCTCAGAATTACACACAAAGCCCCAGCCTAAACACTTCATAAATTCAATGACTAAATCAAATAATGTTTGTGGAATTGTAATGAGGTTTGCCAATGGATCCCACTATTTTAGTTATTCATTTAAGGTGAATCATTCATTATATATTGCTAAGCACCCTCTTCACAGCCCTCACCTTAAGTTCCATACACTTTTTGCAACCATATCTTTATGACATTACATTTATTCTCCTGTTACTTTAGTCCAGATCCTCATAATACTGAAAACATTCTCCACCAAGGATTCACAAGTTTTGCAAATGGTTTCATTTTAAACATATGATCTGAAGGTGCAAAATCATTGCTGGTTGGTGTGCAACTTGATGTTTACATATTCTTGTTGAGAAAGCAACATTCACTGACATTTGAATAATCCTCAATATTCTCAGTTGAGCTTTGTAATCCACCAACGTACTATCCACAGACTTGAATCCAATAATAATTTTCCGATATCTTCCAACACATAATAAAGCAAATTAAAATTATTGTTTCATCTCCTGGATTAATGTTTCTTCACACATGTCAGAAATGTCACAATGATGGCAATGCAGATTTATTCATTTTAGACACAATTCAGCTTTCTCACTTTTAGTAATGTACATTCCAAAAGTTCTTTCTTTGGCTTAGCTTCACGGATGAAGATTTATGGAGGGGTAATGTCCACGTCAGCTGCAGGCTCATTTGTGGCTGACAAGTCCGATGCGGGACAGGCAGGCACGGTTGCAGCGGTTGCAGGGGAAAATTGGTTGGTGGGGTTGGGTGTTGGGTTTTTCCTCCTTTGTCTTTTGTCAGTGAGGTGGGCTCTGCGGTCTTCTTCAAAGGAGGTTGCTGCCCGCCCAACTGTGAGGCGCCAAGATGCACGGTTGGAGGCGAGATCAGCCCACTGGCGGTGGTCAATGTGGTAGGCACCAAGAGATTTCTTTAAGCAGTCCTTGTACCTCTTCTTTGGTGCACCTCTATCTCGGTGGCCAGTGGAGAGCTCGCCATATAACACAATCTTGGGAAGGCGATGGTCCTCCATTCTGGAGGACCCAGCTCAGTTGGGTCTTCAGCAGTGTGGATTCGATGCTGTCGGCCTCTGCCATCTCGAGTACTTCGATGTTGGTGATGAAGTCGCTCCAATTAATGTTGAGGATGGAGCGGAGACAACGCTGGTGGAAGCGTTCTAGGAGCCGTAGGTGATGCCGGTAGAGGAACCATGATTCGGAGCCGAAAGTTATTGTTTCAGAATAATTGCACTTTTTATTTGAGCCTGCAAAGTTTATAAATCACATAGAATCACTTGATCCCTGGAATGAAAGGATTAGCATATGAGGAATGTTTGAAAGGTCTTGGACTGTACACCTTCGAATTTAGAAGAATGAGGGGAGATCTCATAGAAGCATTGTGAATGTTGAAAAGCCTGGACAGAGGAGATATGGCTAAGTTGTTTCCCATGGTAGGAGAGTCAAGGACAAGAGGGCACAATTTCAGGATTGGAGGGTTCCCATTTAAAACAGAGATGCAGTGGAATTTCTTTGACCAGAGAGTGATGAACCTCTACAATTTGCTACCACCAGAGGCTATGGACATCAGGTCATTGGATGTATTTAAGGCAGAGATTGATGTATATTTGTGTAGTCAGGGTATCAACCATTATGGGGAGAAGGCAGTAGAGTGGGGCTGAGTTGGAGAATGGATCAGCTCATATGTGGAATGGCAGAGCAAGGATGATGGGTCGAATGGCCTATTTCTGTTCCAAATGGCTTTATGGAACAATATGTACAATAATTTTGAATAATAATATTCAATATACCAAGTGATTTTATGTGAAAGAAAGCATGCTTCTGCACTTTCAGGTGAAAAGTAATGCAAGGATTAAGTACCTTTACTGAAGCCAGAAATCAGATCTTGCAATTTTTATAGCATGTTGAGACACATCGTGTAGAGTAGTTTGTTTTTCAAACTCTGTGAATGATCTAAAGATGCAATATCATGGAGTTTAGCATCTGCTGGAAGCTTTTGATTGCCAGACATGTATCACACCTATGTGTAGGTCAGGCCCACCCAAAGTATGGAGCCGTGACGTGTTTTGGCAGGTTGGTGTCTGGCAGAGAAACATGCACCTGTTTACAATTAGCTGCCACAGATTTTTCACCAAATTCCTTTCTCCACCAAAAAGATCCCCTTTCAAATTAGTGTCTCCAGTTTATTTTTTTTTTAAATTGGCATTTGATTTAAAATTGTTAGCATTGTATATCAGAATATTTTTCAAGATTCAATCTTTGTGAACTGTGTTTCCATGGTTAAATATATTAAAACATTTTAGTAATTGATTTTAGTGTCCAAAATGTTCTCCCGTTCGAAAGGAGGCAAATTCAAAATGTATTTACATCAGATTTTTTTATTTAACTGTTTCTTCCTGAGCAGGTTGTAGAGGGTTTATTATTGTTATAATTACTGGCAGTCATATTCCACTAAGACACAATCTTCTTGAGGAGCCAGGAGGAGCATCACAGTGGAGCTTCCCTCTGTTCTCACCCAACCTTTCTTTCAATTGGAGCCATCACAGAATAGCTCTTCCCCTAATGGCTGAACACATCTGGCCCAGCATTTCTCAAGTATTCATCTCAGAGATATTGGTATCTGTATGACTCAATTTTGCATTGGCACTGGTGATGGTGGGAGAGAGGGGAGAGGTAATGGACGAAAAATAAAGAGTACAAATATTCAAAATGAGTAAAGTTGATTGGTAGTATGTTTTACAATCCAGTTCATCTTTCACTCGTGTTCAATGCAAAAAAAGACATTTTTCCAGAGTAATTGGATCTCATGGATTATTTTCATGCAAGAGGTCCAGACACCTATTTTGTCCTTACTGGATTGATGCAGAGTTTGGGCCCGATTATGTGTTATTCAAAAATTAGATGGCTTCTGCACAAAATACTGGATGTTTAATCTCATGCATGCGAAAATAAGTGGGCAACTGCATAAATCTATGTGAGCCTTCACAAAATCACACATCTACCAATACATATGTATATGCAAATTGATATATATATATATATATATATATATATATATATATGTGCATATATATATACACATACATGCACACACATGCACGTACACACATACACATACACACGCGCACATGCACAAAAAAGAAGGAATACAATGATATTTCTTGTGTTTATAGTAGAACTGGATGTGGCTACTTTTATATCAGCATAAGACTGTGGGAGGCATTACAAAAGAAACCAAAATGTGAATAACTTTTCAGACTCCAGAGTGTGTGTGAACAGCTTAAAGTGGTGAGGGATAAGTGGGTAGAAAGCAAAGCAAGAAAAACTGGTATGCAAAGCAGGATACAGCCAACAGCAATCAAAACTACCAACAACCTCATCAGTGCACTTTTCAAGTGGCAAGCCCACATATCAAGCACCAACTTACACTTCTCCCAAGCCATCCCAAAAGCTTGGAAATGTTTCCCACAGTTACTGCAGTAGCACAGAGGTGTGGCAAGACTAATCTTTGCTTATTGAACTCATTCCATCAGAATGCTGTCCCAAATCTTAGGGAGGGGTTGTTAAATGATTGAATGAGAGGTCAAGTCACAATGAAGAACAAGACAGACAAAGGATTTTCTTCTCTGGCTAGTGAAGACGGTCCAAATGAGACATGAGACAATAGTTCTCAGATGAACTAAAGAGGAACTAAAAATGTGCATTAAACATCACCTTTTACAAACTCACAGGATATTGCAGCGCATTGTTCACCAGCAAAGGCCTTTTGAAGTATGTTCATTGTTGCACTATGTGAAACATGTCGCCAATTTCCACACACCAAAGTCTCCCCCTCCAAGAAAACCCAGCAAAACATTCAAGTATCTGCTTTTAAGTGAAGTCGATCGAAGAATAAATGTAGGTCAGAACATTAGAGAAACTCAACAAGAGGGTGTAATTTGGGGCCTTGAAGGATATTCAATCTGAAACATTCACTTTATTTCTTTGATATTGCCTGACATTTTGAGTGCTTCCAGCATTTTCTGTTTCTGTTGAAGAGAAGTCTTTTTCCTTGGCCCTGTTAAAGGATGTACAACATGCACCTGACATTTCAGTGGGACAGGCTGAAAAGGCCTCATATATGCTCCATTTTTGCTTACTCCTACAGCAAGTGTAAATTTGTATGTCCTCTATGTGTGAACAGAGTCAACTTGTCTGTGAGATCTTGAAACCGCCATCAATCACATAATTTGCTTGCGGTCAAGGGAAAATCTAATCAAAACCATTTTTATGTTGTCTCTATTAAGGCGAGCAAAAGAGAGGGCAATTATAACATTAAAAAAATTTAAATGACAGTTTTAAAAAGATTAAGAAAATAGAGATTTTTTTCTAGTATTCTGACAAAGAACAGTTCTGAACTGCTGTTAGAGACTGGGTTCTTCTTGTTCCTAGTTATGCATTCTGAAAGATTCATCATTTGACTTTCAGAATGTTTATAATTCTAAGATTTTCCAGATTACATCAAAAGTTTTCTATGATTGAGCTAAAAAAAAGTGGACTTGGTCACTTTTCAATCCTATACATTTTTTATTTGCTATACCTGTCATTTCATAGGCCATTTATCTTTCCCATGTCATTTATAAACTGAGCAGTAAAGCAGGAGGCATGCCTCTTCGAGATCCTTTGGTATTTATCGGTCTTATACAGCTCCCTTTTATTCTGTGGGAATGCCTTCATTTGCTTATTCATCTATCAGGTGCCTTGGAATATATCAGCTTAAAATTACACATATATTTTAGGCATTGTCATAAAGGTTTGCAAACACCTGTTCACCCACTGCAGATCATAACTTAAACCCTCAAAGATCTTAATACTCAACAGTAGATGTGGGAGGTGCTCCTCCCTTTTGTTGCAAAATAAAAGTCATACAATGGCTCATGTCAGACCATATTTTTCCATTCTGCCTTTCAGGCGGATGAATGATTCAGACACAGAGGAATTCAACCAAAACCAGATTTCCATTTAAGATGTAGCTTTCCTGTGGCAGAAAACAGACGAAGAATTTATCATTGCCTCAGTGGTTACTCCCATTATCTCCATGGTCATTTGGCCCAGGAATAAGGTAATGGAATTAGACTTTGTTTCTATAATCACTTCTTTGGCTTGGCTTCGCGGACGAAGATTTATGGAGGGGGTAAAAGTCCACGTCAGCTGCAGGCTCGTTTGTGGCTGACAAGTCCGATGCGGGACAGGCAGACACGGTTGCAGCGGCTGCAGGGGAAAATTGGTTGGTTGGGGTTGGGTGTTGGGTTTTTCCTCCTTTGCCTTTTGTCAGTGAGGTGGGCTCTGCGGTCTTCTTCAAAGGAGGTTGCTGCCCGCCAAACTGTGAGGCGCCAAGATGCACGGTTTGAGGCGATATCAGCCCACTGGCGGTGGTCAATGTGGCAGGCACCAAGAGATTTCTTTAGGCAGTCCTTGTACCTTTTCTTTGGTGCACCTCTGTCACGGTGGCCAGTGGAGAGCTCGCCATATAACACAATCTTGGGAAGGCGATGGTCCTCCATTCTGGAGACGTGACCCATCCAGCGCAGCTGGATCTTCAGCAGTGTGGACTCGATGCTGTCGACCTCTGCCATCTCGAGTATTTCGACGTTAGGGATGAAAGCGCTCCAATGGATGTTGAGGATGGAGCGGAGACAACGCTGGTGGAAGCGTTCTAGGAGCCGTAGGTGATGCCGGTAGAGGACCCATGATTCGGAGCCGAACAGGAGTGTGGGTATGACAACGGCTCTGTATACGCTTATCTTTGTGAGGTTTTTCAGTTGGTTGTTTTTCCAGACTCTTTTGTGTAGTCTTCCAAAGGCACTATTTGCCTTGGCGAGTCTGTTGTCTATCTCATTGTCGATCCTTGCATCTGATGAAATGGTGCAGCCGAGATAGGTAAACTGGTTGACCGTTTTGAGTTTTGTGTGCCCGATGGAGATGTAGGGGGGCTGGTAGTCATGGTGGGGAGCTGGCTGATGGAGGACCTCAGTTTTCTTCAGGCTGACTTCCAGGCCAAACATTTTGGCAGTTTCCGCAAAGCAGGACGTCAAGCGCTGAAGAGCTGGCTCTGAATGGGCAACTAAAGCGGCATCGTCTGCAAAGAGTAGTTCACGGACAAGTTTCTCTTGTGTCTTGGTGTGAGCTTGCAGGCGCCTCAGATTGAAGAGACTGCCATCCGTGCGGTACCGGATGTAAACAGCGTCTTCATTGTTGGGGTCTTTCATGGCTTGGTTCAGCATCATGCTGAAGAAGATTGAAAAGAGGGTTGGTGCGAGAACACAGCCTTGCTTCACGCCATTGTTAATGGAGAAGGGTTCAGAGAGCTCATTGCTGTATCTGACCCGACCTTGTTGGTTTTCGTGCAGTTGGATAATCACTTAAGACTGGTAATATTAGCCTAACTAGCAAATAAAGCAAAAATTAGGTTTAATATTTTAAACACTACTGTCTTACACATTGTCAAAAATTAAAGAGATTCACCTCAGATTTTCTAGGATTTAATTCTTTAATGCGTTCCTCAAAATAGAAATTAAGTTCAAAACATAAGCTATGTAGTCCAAATAATTTGAACATTGATTTATTATACATTATTACAAAGTTTGAAGTGAAAAATATCCAGGCTACATGAGTTAAAAACTTCTTGACAGTTTGATCAATTCCTAACAGGAATTAATTTTACATCAAGGAAAACTCACAATCTCAAAATAATTTTGTGTTTAAAATCTGAAATACATCAAATGCTAAATCAAAATTACAAAAAAAAATCCAAATAAAGTTCAGTAAATTTGATAGTAAAGAATAGAGATGTGGCCTCTTTCCCTCGACAGACAGGTATGTAGGCCAGTCTCTGGAATCATGCCCCATGCACATCATGGTAATCAAAGTGACATTCTGGGCCAGTACCGTTTGACAGCATTTAGTCCATGTCCCTCTGAATCCCTCCCATCTACAAACTGCCCATATATATTTTAAATGTTGTTATTGTATCCTCTTCTACAGATCCCTCTGGCGGCTCATTCCAGATACAGAGCACCATCTGAAAGAAAAGGTTGCACCTGACAACCTTTGAGGTAGCACAGTTAGTGTGGTGGTTAGTGCAATTTATTACAGAGCCAACGACGCAGGTTCGAATCCGGCACTGTCACTTCGGAGTTTGTACATTCGCCTTGTGTTGGTGTGAGTTTTCTCCAGGTGTTCCAGTTTCCTCTCACCTTTCAAAATGTTTGGGAGTTGTAGGATGATCGGGGTATTGGGAGGCATGGGCTCATGGGCTGAAAGGGCCTGTTACCATGCTGCATGTCTAAATTATAAATTATCCCTCATAAATCTCTCCCCTCTTGCCTTAAACCAATGCCCTCTAGTTCTAGAATCATCTACCCTGGGAAAAAGACAAAGAACATTCACTTTAACCATGATCCCCATGACTTTGTAAACTTTTAGAAGATCACCCCTCACCCTCATCTGCTCTCAGGAATAAAGAGCTAGCCTATCTAATCTCTCTCTATAATCTGACGCTTCCAGTTCCAACAATATTCTGGTGAAGCTCCACTGCACCTCTTTCAATTTATTAATGTCTTCCTATAACTGGGCAACCGGAAATGCACACTGTAATACCGTGTACAGGTGAATCAGAGGTGCCACTTTCCAACTTTTGTACTCCACATCTCACCCAATGAAGGCTAGCTTGTCCACCTGAGTTGCCATTTTCAAGGAACTATACTCCTGAACCCTTTTGTTTCTCTGTTTTTTAGATTTCTCCAGGGCCCTACCATTTTTCATACACATCCTGCCCTAGATGGACTTACCAAAGTGTGACATCTCACTTTTGTCAGAGTTATATCCTATTTGCCATTCCTGGGCTCACCTTTCCAACTGATCTAGATCCTGATGTAAATTTAAATATCCATTTTCATTGTCCACCACATCATTAATTGTGATGTCAGCTGCAGATTTACTAACCAAGTTAACTATCTTGTCATCCATATTATTAATATAGTTAATAAACAACAGAGGACCCCTGTCACACGCTACTGATTACAGGTCTCTGATCAGAAAAACATCTCTCCAAAGTTACCTTTTGCTTCCTTTCACTGAGCCAACAGGCCAGCTCACCTTGGATCTCCAGGTGATCTAACCTTCTAGAATAACGTGTCATACAAGATCTTGTTAAAGGCATTGCTACCATCAATTTCTTCAACATCCATTGTCCTGCCTTCATCAATCTTCTTCTTCAACTCTGAAAAACTCTTATCAGATTTATGACACATGATTCCTCATGCACAAGTTCTTGCTGACTATTTTCAATCAGTCTTAGACAGAGGTAGATCTTGATCCTTAGAATCCCCTCCAGCAACTTTCTCATCACTGTTGTCATTCACAATGGCCTGCATTTCCCTGGCTTGTTCTTGCTGCCCTTTTTAAATGATGGCACAAGATTAGCTATCCTCCAGTTTCCAGCACTTCACTGACACCTAAGATTATGCATTTCTCAGTAAGGGCCCCCACAGTTTCTTTCCTACTCTCCCACAATGTGTGAGAATACATTTCATCAGGCCTTGGGAATATATCCACTTTAAAATGTTCCAAGGCTGCCAATACATCTTCCCTGGTAGCTCTATTATAGTCCAATGCATTGTTTCCTGTTTCCTTCATTTCCTTGGCTTGCATGATCTTCTCCACCAACTGATGAGAAATATTCATTCAAAACCCCTCCCATCTCCTGCGGTTCCCCACAAAGACAGTATTGATGATCTTTAATTAGACCATCCCTCTCTCTAGCCACTCTTTTACTCTTAATATACATAGATTTTTAGGGACTTCCTTTTATTCATCTCGTCAATTCCATCTCATATAATATTTTTGTCAGGCTGATTTCCCTCTTAAGCATAGTTCTTCTCATCAACAAATTTCAGATTTATTGTCAGAGTACATGCATGACATCAATACAATGCTGAGATTATTTTTCCTGCGGGCAAGGCAGAACACCCACTTATTGGTAGTGCAAAACAAAATTGTACACAACATATACATGTAAACAAATAAACAAATGTAAGCCACTGACTGTGCAATACAGAGGCACCTGTAACTTATTCCTGAGGGTAGAGCGATAACAGAGCATGTGCTGGGTGGTGTGGATCCTTGATAATTGCTGCTGCTCTCCGACAGCAGCATTCCCCAAGATATTCCTAATGTTGGGAAGGGAATTGCCTGTGATGTCCCAAGCTGTGTCATCTGCCTTGTGCAGGGCTTTATGCTTAGGAGTATTGGTGATCTAGAATGCTTACAGTTGATGTACTTTTTCTTCCTTTTCCTGACCAGAGCAGTTTTCCAACCAGAAGTACAGAAGCCATGTGTAACTTTCTATAAATTGAGGAAGTACCTCCAAATATCCTCACTATGAGGACACATTGTCATGCTTCCTCATACAGATATATGAGGATATATCACAAATATCCTCATCAAGATGGAAAATTATCTCCTTTCTTGCACAGTGGAGTAGTGTAGATTGTGGAGGATCATGTAATCTCTTCATCTAGAATCTGATGGGAGTGTGGATTGCAGAGGGTCATGTGGCCTCTTTGGCTGGAACCTAGTAGAAATCACCCCACCTGCCAATCAAGGGTTAGCTTTGCTCATTTGTGAGGTTGATGCATGGTTGGCTCTGGCAGCTGACATGTGATTGGTTGTCCAAATGCCAATCAATGGTTAGATCTCCCCACAGGTGAGGCAGATGCATGATTGGTTCCTGCAGGTCTCTCTCTCTCACTCCCTCCCTCTCTTTATTCTTGCTGCTGCATGGAGATCATCAGTGAGCCGAATGCAATGGGCCCATTCCAGATCCTGAGCTGTGGGCGATGCTGGAGACCAGGTTGATTTGATATACTTGTTAGTTGTAATTAATTTACTGCTTGTTCTTGTGCTGTGCCTGCTAAAGTTGGAGAGAGTATTATGTGTTTAACCCTTGAGTTGTTAATCAGGAGTTGAGAATGTTTATCAGTGATTTATTTGCACCCAATGTATAATTATTTGTGTATTATTGCTGCATATGTGTTCATTAGTTGGGACCATTGCTGAACTCCAGGCTATGAGGCACAGGCGGCTACATAGAGCCAAATGCAATGGGCCCATCCCGGATCCCGAACAGCAGCGACACTGGAGACCAGGTTCATGTGTATGCACTCGTTTTATTATACGGTTATTATGTTTAGTAGATTCACAGAAAGACGAGTCCAGACACAAGTGTTACAATCAAAGGAACATTATTGAACACAAGGGAGCCAAACAGGGGAAAATGTCAAATAATACTTCATTACTCTACTATAGCGGGCCGAGCAACCGCATGGTTAGCTAGGCTGAATCGACATCCCAGTTGGTTGGCACAAGGTGGTGCAGGCCCCATTCCCTTCTCAGGAGAAGCCCGCGTTTGGCGACACACCATTGCCTGGGAGATGTTGCCACTTCTGGTTGCATGTCGCTGGGAAGGCAGTGATTCTGCAATGCACTGACATCACTCCCATAGACCAACATGTCCCAGACAGGAAGTGGGTCGTCCCCGAAAAGTGGCATGAGGGATTCAAATAAAGTCAGTTACTGGTTCACCGTTGTGTGGATGTGCTTCATTTCAATAGCACTGCCGTTAGCAGCTGCTACAGTGGTGACCCCCGAAGGTTCCAATGTCTTTGGAACCCACCTCGAATATGACAAAATGCAGGATGCTGCTACCACTACAGTTGCAATGGCTGTGACCAATGCTGTGGATGTGCATTTGCTCCCCTTCTGAGCCAACCAGCCCAGGAATTGGTTACAAATGGCCTAGTCACAGTTCCAGGTCAGAGGCATTGTCCTAGACTCCTAGAGCAGTGGTTCCTAACCTTTTACTTTCCACTCACATACCACTTTAAGTATTCTCTATGCCATGTGTTCTGTGATTAATAAGGGATTGCTTAAGGTGGTATGTGGGTGGAAAGAAAAAGTTTGAAAACCACTGTTTTAATCATTCCAAATTGATTCGTTATGTGCATAGTTTCATAACTCCAAAGGAAATGGGCCATGACAATTTTTTTCAAGCAAAATATTTCAGTAACAATTGGGTGTAGAGCAGTGATTCTCAACCTTCCCTTCCTACTCACATACCACCTGAAGCAATCACTTACTAATCACAGAACACCGATAGCAGAGGGAATACTTAAAGTGGTATGTGAGTGGAAAGTAAAAGGTTGGGAACCACTGTCCTAGAGGATACCAATTTCTGGTGTGTCGTCAATGCCCTGGATGCCGCTACTGCAGCAAAAGTAAGCTCCTCCGTGGAAAATCCTCCTACGGAGCATAAGTACAAACAATTCTGGTGATTCCTCCTCAATTTCCTGGAACTCAACTGGCATGAGCACGCCATTTGCATCCTGAATATGAAAGGCCTGGTCGATAGAAACCCCTCCAAGCTCATGCACAAAATGGTGGCATTAGCAGACAGACACACAAACTGTTTCTTGTTCAATGTCCTGTTCCTCTCCAAGATGTTTCCTCGGCAATACCCGACATGGATTTCAGCGCTCCGCACCTGGTAGCAAAGGAAGCAGAAAGATTTATGTGCTCTCCACAGCAGAGCTCGATACATGTACAACCAATTTACACCATCAGCGACCCTGGCTCAGTCCCTGTACCAGTGATTTCCCCTCTGTCTGTTCCACCAGCAGTAGCCACAGCCCAACGCAACATAACAAGTGCTCAGACAAATGGAGTGATTACTGCTTCATCTACCACAAGGGATCTGCAATGCCCGGTGGTGCATCCCTCCATGTTAATAACCCAATGCCAAGTCGAGCGTAACGACGAGAAATGAACAGGCCAGCCGCCGAGAGTGGCCTTGGAGGTTTGCACACATAAAGACCTACTCTACCTAAGGGACCATCAGACAAAGAGGGATTTCCTCGTCGACATGGGAACAGAGATAAGCTTCATCCCACTGATGTACTTTGATCTCAAGCACAATCCCAAGGACCTCCACCTACAGGCACCCAATGGCTCCTCCATTCCAAGTTTTGGCACCCATCTAGTCACAATCCATGCTGCGGGAACTGTTTTCCGTTGGAAGTATATGATTGCATCCATTGGGCAAGCCCTACTCGGAGCCGATTTCCTCCATGCACACGAGATCCTGGTAGACATGAACAGATATGGCTTGGTCAATATTACCACGTTCCAGTCATACCCCGTTATGCTGCGGCAATGTTCCTTTTTGCAGTTGGGCATCCACCCTCTAGACCTCAATAAATAAGCCCTTTTACTGGCCAAGTATCTGTCACCCTTGTTGCCCAATTTCCATGATGCTAAACCAGCACATAGCATGGAGCACCACATCAAAACCAATGAACCACCAGTGTATGCACAACCACTGAACCTCCCGTAGGACAAACTCCTCCAAGCCAAGACTGAGCTCTCTGCCATGGAGGAGCTGGGTTTCATCTGCTGTTCAAACAGCCCCTGGGCATCCCTGCTGCACATGGTCCAGAAGAACTCCAGCAGTTGGCGTCCATGTGATGACTACAGATAACTCAATGATGTCACAGTCTCAGATAGATACTAAATTAATTTTACATATTTGTTAGTTGTAATTAATTTACTGTTTGATCCTCTTATTCCAAGAGAAACATCAGACAGATAACACTTCCAGCCATCTGCCACTCTGGAGCTTTCTGTTTCTAACAATCTTCTCCTGGCTTGTTTCAGCCGTGATTGTTCAGTCTCTTTCAATGTCACACACATACTAGCTGAGTGAGCCTGTCTCACCTCTCTCTCTGTCCAACTGTCAACTGCTGGAAAGCCCATGTGACTCTCTCACTTGCAAAAATCCCCACCTTCTTCAGCAAACAACAGGAGTTATCCTTCTTGGTCAAGCTGTTGACTCAAATAAACAAAACCTAGGAGTGACCTCTCTCTGAGCACTTTGTAGAAAGGTCAGAAGCCTTGTAGTTATTCAACCAGCCAGTCTGTCTCCAATCCAAACAATGATCTATTCATTTCATGACATCATTTCAATTAGCACCTACTTATGAAATGTGCTTAGTATTCTCCATAGTTTCTGTAAAGTTCCTGAATGTGAATTCTTCAGTATTTCAAATAAGATCTGTTTTAAAATGTGTGTATATGTGTAACCTACTCTAATCTTACCAAATTCTCCCAATATTTATCTACTCCATTACAACATGTCCTCAATCATTTTTATATCATGTTGCCCTACTGCACCACAAAACAGCTGAAAGATGAATTTGAAAATGTTCAAGCCTGAAACATTGGCTATGTATCTTTAACTTTGCCTTGTAAAGAACACTGTTTGACCTGCTAAGTTTCTCCCATATTGTATGAAATAATGCCCAATATTAAAAAAAAATACTGGAAATCATACTTGGGTGTAGATTATTTTGGTGTATTTAGGCGGCACAGACTTGTGGCCTGAAAGGATCTTTCACCGTGCTTATGTCTAAATTTAACATTGAAAAATAAACTCTTTAACTAAATGTACTTTTTTCCCAGTTTCAATTTCTAATGAAGATAATGGAAATAAAAACATAAAAGATTTTACAAAGCCACAAATGTCTTCCCCTTTCAAGCAATAATTGAAAACATTCTACAATCCTACAGCAATTCGTCAGGGAAAAAAATTTCCCATCTTCTATCACTATGGAACAGATTACAACATCCCAGCCTTCATTCAGTATGATGACAATTCAGTTTTCCAGTAATACAGTTTATAAAAATAAATATATTATAGGAAGTTTGCCCCTGCATGCAAGGTCTAGTGCCTTTGACACTGGAGCCACATAGCACCTGTCTAGACGATTCAAATTACCTGCTTTCTCAGGAGATTCCTCAAACATCTGTTGCTGTTGCTATGTAAAGGATTTTTCCATTACTCAAATTCTTCATCTTATCATCCAAGTAAATATTAATGAGGGCAGAGTTAGTACTCTCTCCTGTGAAAGGAAATGATGGATAGAAATTCAAAAGTGAGCAAGAGATCCTAAGCCAAGCATGGTTCTTAGTCGATAAGAATGCATTTGAAACTCCACAAATAAGATTGGAAAATGATGGATTATTTCATTTCGATTGTCTTCTCATTAAAATTAAAAACTCCTGCCACTCCTTTCAGATTTTTTTTCTGTACCAAGGGAAATTTAAATATAAATAATTATTTATCATATTTTAATGATCATTTTAAACTTTAGAAATAATAGCTGGAGAACTCATTTGCTTTGTAAGTGTTATTTTCCCTTCCAAGGATTCATCTCGCTCCCTTCCTTAAATGACCACCTGGGGATTGAACTGATATGCTGGAAAAGAAAAGTGAAACATTCCTTCCACAATTTGCAACTTCTTCTATCAAGCGGGGACAAAGGAAAAATGAAATTTCTCAAGTGAACTTCTTCCAGTTATTTTCTCATGTCAATGCACTTTCATATTACATACGGTACTTGAAAGTTGCATTGCAAGTGCATATTTCCAATAGACTGGTTTCCATTCCTAAAGGAAAGTTTATTTTCCCATTTATATTATGTCATTAATAGAGTAATTTTATATACTGAGTGCAAAATGTTATGATTTTGCACCTTGTATATTGAAATTAGCTCATGGGCCATCCAATGAGAATATGTATGCACATTTCCCCTTTAATTTTCTATCCATCAACATGAATATTCCAGCGACATTATTTCATAAACCAATATATTAAAACCTCTACAAACAGATATTCTACGATTTTAAGATTCACATGTCAATGCTGTGAAAAATCATGTTCTCTAGTACCTGCTATTCTGTAACAGAAAAAAAACATGAAGGAGACAATGATATCTTTCATTATTATGTAACACCAAACAAATTTTCTTATTATTTAACCTCAGGTTTTTAATTAACTACCACATTTAAGATAAATGCCAGCCACAACAAGTTATGGATAGTAATGAAATGCAGCTATATAAAATTGCCCTATTCATGATCAAGTCAAGTTTATTGTCATTTGATTGTGCAAGTACAACCCAACAAAACAACGTCCTCCAGTTCTTGGTGCAAAACATGCAGAAACTCAACCAGACATAACACACATACAGATAAACAATACATATGCAGGTCAAGTATTTAATCTATTCAAACAAATAAATAAATATATTTTATGCAAATAAGAGTTTTGGGTGGTTAGTGTGAGCAGTTACTTTGGTCTTTCAGTATTCTCACTGACCATTAGAAGAAGTTGATCCTCATCATGGAGGTGCTAATGTGTGTTCAAGACTGAACGACTGGCTGTCCTTGACTGCGTGGTGGAGGATGATACTATTGGCCCTGACCCGGAGAGGATGCGCCCCCTGTTAAAGCTACCTATTCCAAGGACCTTGAAAACCCCAGATGCCTGGGGTTTTTCTCCCACTATGCTCAGTGGGTCCCTTAATACACTGATAAGCTTCGTCGCCTCTTAAGATCCACTAGTTTTCCCCTCTCTGCTGAAGCCCAAACGCCATTTACCTATGTTCGAAGCCTCATTGCTAAAGCCACCATACATGCAGTGTATGAGAATGAACCTTTCCAAATGGAAAGAGATGCTTCAGACGTGGCTCTGGCCACTACCCTTAACCAGGCAGGTAGACTTGGACCCTTTTTATCCTGGACCCTGCAAGGCCACGAGCTCTGGAATCTCTCTGTAGAGAAAGAGGCTCAAGCCATTGTAGAGGCTATCAGGCACTGGAGGCACTATCTGGCTGGTAGGAAATTTGCGCTCCTCACTTACCAGAGCTCTGTCGCATTTATGTTCAATAATGTCAAGAGGGGAACAATTTAAAAATGACAAGATTGCTGCTAGGTAGAGGATCGAACACTCCACCTACAATTATGACATTGCCTATCGGCCAGGTGCCCTTAATGAGCCTCCAGACGCCTTATCCAGAGGAAGCTGTGCCTCTGCTTCCTCACACCGGCCAACTGCAGTCTATGCATAATGAACTCTGCCATCCAGGGGCTACCCACATAGCTCACTTTGTCAAGATGCGCAATCTGCCCTACTCCATGGAAGATGTCAGGGAAATGACTAGGTCCTATTAGGTCTGCATGGAGTGCAAGCCGTACTTCTACCACCCTACAAAGGCGCACCAGATTAAGTCATCCTAGCCCTTCGAATGGCTCAGTGTCGATTTTAAGGGATTTCTCCCCCCTCCATGAATGGTAATACATTTTTTCTCTCCATCATTGATGAGTACTCTCGCTTCCCATTTGCTATCCCATGTCCAGACACCTCCACCTCATCAGTAATCAAGGCCCTAGATCCTATTTTTACCCTGTTCGTTTATCCTGACTATATCCATAGTGACTCGGGCTCATGATTTATGAGCGATGAGCTACATCAGTACCTGCTGGCAAGAGGTATTGCATCCAGCAGGACTACTAGCTACAACCCCAGGGGAACAGGTAGGTTGAAAAAGAAGCCATCATGGTCTGGAAAGCTGTCAAATTGGTCCTGAAGTCAAGAGTCATCCCAGACTCACACTGGCAGGATGTCCTACCCATGGCACTCCATTCCATTCGGTTGCATCTCTGTACAATAACCAATACGACTCCTCATATGTTTTTTATTCAATTTTGAGAGAAGATTGGCATCAGGAACTACACTCTCAACCTGGCTCACCACACCAGGTCTGGTCCTTCTAAGAAATCATGTGAGGAGAAGCAAGACCGATGCCCTGGTGGAGAGGATGAAACTACTCTATGCCAACTCCACATATGCCGATGTGGAGTACCCAGATGGCAGGGAAGACACCATCTCTATCAGGGACCTGGTACCTGATGGAACAGAGAGTCTGTTGCCTCAGGAGACCCATGAGTTCCAGAACTCTTTTCCATCACCTCTAATCAGGACCTCAGGAGATTCGGTTCAGGAATAAAAATCATTCCCCTCCGTCATAGAACCAGAGATCCCACTGCCCACTCTACCTCCCTTACCAGGGGACCAGGAGACCCCACTGCCCATTATACCTCCCTTACAAGGGGACTAGGAGACCCAAGGAGCCCAAGGCCCACCAGTGCTGAGGTGCTCTGCCAGGATTTCCAGACCCCTGGATCATTTAAATCAGCAAATAATTGTATATTTTTTGATTTCTTTTCTTGCTGAATCTTCATCCACAAGCCCTAATTCTGCAGGAAGGAGTGAATGCAATGAAATGAGATTCACTGGTAATGGGCTTTGCTGATGGCTGGCTCCTCCAGTTCTGAGAGCTTTTGTTCGTGCCACATCCAGCAGATGCCAATAAACCTGGCCTTGATGGCAGTATGGTAGTAGCCCGCGGTGGCCTCTTTGGATTGCGTGAATTGTCTCTTCAATTGTGCTAGTGGATATTTTAACATTTAAAGGTATATTTCAACCTGTCTCTTCTGTAACCATGGCCCAACCTCTGAAAATCAATGTATTGGGGCACTGGTTTTTTTTTTCCACATATATTGTAAGTAGTTTGGATGTAATTGAAGATGTGTCTATAAGAGAAATAGCTTATTTTTGTGATGCTTCACTGTTCTATGGGGATACAGTGACAGCTAAGGCCCAGGATGAAGGTGCACTCTTGGGGCCTGGAGCTTCTGTTCTTGCACTGCTAGTAGTTAGGTTGTTTCTATGTAATACCGCAGTTTCAGGGAAACATTGGCTCATTCTTTTCTTAAAGGGACAAGTAATGCCTACTACAACTACTACTTCTCACCACTACAAGGCAGCATTCATGTTAAGATTATGACTCTTGAGATGCCGGTTGTGGCCAGTTTAGGTCACAGAAGCATATAGGGCAGCAATACTCACTGCTGCCTGGTTAATCTTGTGTTGCACTTATCTGGTGGAAATATCCCAAATTGTATATCTGTTACAATATTTCTTCTTTTCTAAGTAGTTCTAGATGAATGAATTCAAGTTTATGGAGAATAGCACAAATAAGGTTGTCCATGAAATTGGTGGGATAATTGTGTCTAAAGACGACCACTGAAGGATGAGGTAACAGTGGTGTCAGGAGATATGATTGAAGTGGTAATAAGCCATCTTACTGATGGTTCTCCCGGTGTCTACATGGTTTTTTTTTCTGGGTGCCCCAGTTTACTCTCAGCCTTTGTGGGTTAATTGGTGTTTTTGATGGGCAGTGCAGCATGGGGTTGTTGGCCAGAAGAACCTGTTACCATGCTAAATATAAATAATGGTGCCAGTACATGATTGAAAGCTCATCTCATGCTCAAATACGAATGGAAATTGTTTCAGAATTAGCGGTTTAGTGGATGGGGATGGGACCAATATTTAGTTAGAGGAATTTTCTGCCCATTCAAGTGGTCTGAGATTGAGAGACAGTGATGAGGTAGAGGCAGATGTCAACAGGTCCAGTGTTTTGATTTCAGATAATGTAATGAACAAATTCCATGCAGATGTGCAACAGGAGGTGTTTCAGGGCCAGATCCTTAAGGTTCATCAAAATAAAGCAGGAAAAAGCATGAAGAAGAACAGTTTAAGATGGCTCCAATTGAACCTGATCGATAGTTGAGGGAACAGCAAGGTTAATAGTGTGGGCAAAGATTGTGAACAAGATGCAAAAGGAGAGAAGGACAAATAGGGTTACATTGAATATAATTTTGGTCCTTATGAAGTGTTAGCAACAGTGGCAGAGGTGGAAATTCTCAGTATCTCATGTGTAAATCCTGTCAGAGCACAGACTGATGAACTGCCTTGTAATGGATTTATGCAAAGTCCCATGTAAGGTTAATACTGAAATCTTTCCAGCTCCTTGACATTGAGTACAGGTCTTCTGGCAACTCTGCCAATCCTTTTGTCAACTAGGTTTGTTGTGTTCAAGAATAATTTAGATGAGTTCAAAGAGAATCAAGGCTGGACACATATTAATCAACAAACAGTAGGCTTTATTTACACACAAGGGAATTCACAAAAGGGTACAAACTCAGAGATATTAACATACATCGCACAAAGGTATACTGAGAAATGAGAGTTCAAATTCTTTAACACCCACCACCCAGAGGCAAGTTATACTGAGAAATGAAGGTTTAACTTCTTGAGTATCCACCTCCCAGAGGCATAGTATATACCCAAAAATGAGGATTTAACTTCTTCAGCACCCACCACACACAGGTACTCTATACTCAAAAACAAGAGCTTAACTTCTTCAGCACCCATTGCCACATAACTAACGCATACATACACATGAACTTGATCTCCAGTGTCGCCGCTACTCAGGATCTGGTACAGGCCATTTCATTTGGCTCTCTGGAGCTGTCCGTGGCTCACAGCCTAGAGTTCAGCAATGGCCATAACTAATGAACACCTACACAGCAATAATACACAAATAACTACACATCGGATGCGAATAAATCACTGCTGAAAATTCTCAACTCCCAATTGGGAAAGCAAGGGTTAAACACACAGTACCATTAACTCTATCTCCAGCGGGCACAGCACATAGTAAATTAACTGCAACTAATAAGTATATCAAATGAATCTGGTCTCCGGCGTTGTCCACAGCTTGGGATCCAGGATGGGCCCATTACATTCGACCTTCTGGAGCCAGCCTGAAGCCTGGAGTTCAGTGATGGTCTTCATGCAGCAGCAGCAAGCAAGAAGAGAGAGGGCTTGTACTTGGCTTTTTCAATGCAAGACCCGTCCACCTGACCTTTAGAGAACCAATCATGCATCAGCCTCACCTGTGGGCAGATCTAACCATTGATTAGGAGATGAGGTGACTTCTGACTAGGCTTCAACCAGGGAGGTCACACGTGACTCTCCATTATTCATATTCCCACCAAATTCCAGAAAGAAGAAACCATATTATCCTCACAATACACATTCCAACCAGGTTCCAAAAAGAGAGGCCACATGGCCCTCCACAATCTGCACTACAGGGTTGAAGAGACAAAATTAGATAACTTGCTGAATTAACATTTAGGAAAATCATGGTCTCATTGAGTAAAATCATGCAAATTGCTTTAATTTTCATACTTAATATTAAATGTTCTATCAATTGTGAAACAAAATGGTTTAAATAAATGAGAACAAAGCAAACATATGATAAATAAATTCATAATTTTGCCCTGTTGAACTCCCCAGTAAAGTTCAGGAAAGTTCACGTGCAGAAGGAACAATTTTCTATTCTCTTTCATCCCTCCTGTAATGATTCTGCTATTAATATTCAATTTTCAACGTGTTTATTGTCATATACATGAGAACAAGGTACTGATGCATACTTACCTGCTGCAGCCAAATGAGTATGTAAGATATACTGAATCAGGTGATACTGAATCACAATTCATTGTCATGTACATGTCACAAAATTCATTGTTTTGTAGCAGCATCAATAGTGAAAACATTTCAATAAAGCATTCTTCAAAATAAATAAAATAGTGCAAGAAAAAGAGAAAAGACAAAGGCAGTGTCCTGATGGCAGTGGGGAAGAAGCTGTCCTTGTGCTGCTGAGTGCTCGTCTTCAAGCTCTTGTACCTTTTTCCCAGAGTGAAGAGGGTATGGCCTGGGTGGTGGGGGACCTTGAGGATAGAGGCTGCTTTCTTAAACACCTCTTGTAGATGTCTTCAGTGGAGTGAAGACTGGTGCCCGTGATGTCTCAGGCCAAGTTAACGACCCTCTGGAGTTTTTTCCCTATCCTGAGCGTTGCACCTTTGTACCAGATTGTGCTGCGCTGTCGGTCAGAAGCAAACACACAAAACCAAAAAAATCTGTACAACAGGCTTTATTCGACATAAAACTCCACAGAGCCAGCTGTGGAGATGGTGCTGCTGTGAGCTCTGAGAGTGACTTTGAAGGGCCGGCTCAGGCTTCTATTCCGGAGGGTGATTGACACCGACCAGGTGGGGCTTGGTCCATTCAGGTTGGCTGATTGACTGCCGACCAGGTGTTGTCTTGTCCCCATGTTCTTCTGCAGGTACAGAGGTTGCCCCCTGCAGTAGGCCAGTGGTGTACCACCACACAGACAATGATGCAATCAGACAGAATGCTCTTCACAGTACACCTGCAGAAGTTTTTGAGACTACATCAATTACAAAAATTTAAATAATCACAAAGCAAGACAGAAAAAGAGATAATAAATATCAAAGAATAGATAAATAGATAACAAGATAGATAAATAAATAAAGTAGTTAGTGGAAGAGAAAAAGGTGATATATCAGTAGTGCAAATAGATATTTTGGTGGTCCTGGGATAGTTTATGGTTTGGATTAGAATTGTACAGTGAGGTTCACGAACCTGATAGCTATTGGATAAAAATGTTGCTGTATCTTCTACCTGAAATAACAGTGAAAAAGAGACTGTGACATGTCTGATGATCCTTTATGATGTTGGCAGCCCCCTTGATCTGGTGGGATGGTTCCCTGAGCAGACCATCCAGGTCATCTAATAGAATGCCTCATCACCAGGGCTCATAAACAAGCACCAGGACTTGGCCTGGCTGGCGTTAAGAGGACCCTCTCTGTGAGATCCATCTGTACAACCGGAACATCACCCTCCATGCACATTGTCCTCGAGACGGCTGCGGTGGAGTGGAGACTGTTGCTCACCTCTATGCTGAATGCAGATTCACAAAGTCTTGATGGGAAGGATGCAGGGGTCCTTTTCGCCGTTCATCCCCAGCAACAACGTGACAGAGGGCTCTCTAATCTACGGACTGTTCTCAGGGACACTCTCTAAGTCAGACATCCAGAATTGCTGGAAGACCACCAACTAAGTGAAAGATGCTCTTTGGTCTGCCTGAAACCTGTTGGTCTTTCAGCATACTGAGATTTTGACATATTGCCAACAGGCACATTCCAGGCAATGGGAGTATGTGCTGAGGGACACACTGAGGCATGGTTCAGCCATCACGAGGATTCTGTGGGGAAGGTCTAGAGTCCTCCCACCGCTGGGCACTGAGGGGCTGACAATGAGGGGAAGTCCCTCAACCAACAGAGGGGGTAGAAATGACAAGGTGCCACAGTGGTGGCAACAAAGGAGAGAAGAATGTAAAATCTACCGTGATGAGAATGTATCAATATGATTTGCACAATGAGTGTAAAAAGTCTTGATCAGTTTTAAATAATTTATTGGGAATGAAATTTTTTTTGGGGGGAAAAAGCTATCATTTCAACAACCCTCACTCATTTAGGTCTTCTTGGTTTAAAACATTAAGTTTTGCTGTGTAAAACAATCACATATCCAGCAGCCCAAAGATCCAATATTATGTCAAACAACAAAATCAGCAATTCGAAACAAAGGCAGAAGAGAAAACTTTATGATCTGGAGATTCATTTGGCAGTAAGAAACTGCAGGCTAATGAACAAACGTATAGGTGGTTGCGGCAGGGTCAATTCTGTCATTTAAGAGGAGGCTGGATGAGTTCATGGATGTGAGGGGGTTGGAGGGTTATAGGCATGGGAGTGGGTAGTGGTTTCACGTAAAACAGTGCGGACTAGAAGGGCCAATTATGGCCTGTTTCCGTACTGCAAATTGTTATATAGTTATATGTTATATGGTAGCTGACGTGGACTTTTTACCCCCTCCATAAATCTTCGTCCGCGAAGCCAAGCCAAAGAAGAAAAAAAAAAATATGGTATAGAACTACTATACATTTTAATTTTTACAAGCTCCACCTAAGTAAAGCTTGCAGCATTCTGGCAACTTAAACCTTTGGACAACTTTTGTTGGCTTTCAGGTCAATATCAATATGAGATCAAAAAATAGGTTGTCTTATTATAAAGCTAGGAGAGGGGAGATTGGTGCAAAAAAAGTACCTGAACTGCTAGAACAAATTTAAGTGTAATCAGTTGTCTGCTTCTTGTCCAAAAGCGGATGACCAACCATAGAAACTTGGAGAGGGTTCCATACTGGATCCATACCATTAATGTCCAAATATGCAGATGTAATGTTCAGGGGAATTAGATCAGCAAACTACTTACCTGGAACAGATATTGGGTGCTGATTGAGGCTTGTCCTGCTATTGTGGCTGTCATTTAAAAATTGTTACCTCTGTGCAATGGCTTGGATCCTTTCATCTCCATAACCATTCGCATTACTCTCAACAGATTGAAAATGTATTGCATTACCATAACATTCCCCCCTTACCAATTTATACAGTTCAAAATGTCACAATGCTTTCTCATATTGTAAAGTATGTTTCAGATGTCAAAGAATCGTAATATTAGACTTTAACAAATACGTTATCACATTGGTCTGCCACATTTCCCAAAACAGTGTGTTTAGAATCAATTTCAGACATATTGGAAGTATTGCTATCATAAGATATGTCCTTAATCTAAAACGGTTTCTTGAATGTACCCATTGTTCCCCATGTGCCAAATGTGGCTTTTGATCTCCTCCGCGTGTTTACACTGCAGATGTGAATTTGCAGCTGCTTCACGTTCAAAGTGGTCTTGTTAATGTGAACCGTGTGGCACTATTCACTCCCACCCTCGTTTGAAGTTGCAATAACTCCCACCTCTGAGTACTGCCTGTTGGGTTAGCTGTGAAATTGTAAATTCACATCAAAATTCCTGATGAGAATCTCCTGTTGTTTTCAGGCATGGAAGGAACAAACATCCATTTCAGCTCATTCCCATCTCAACCCTATGCAGTTGTGGAATGTTAATTTGGTTTGCACTCAGCACCAGCATTTAACATCCCTCTGCACCACTAGTCCCCATCCACATCAATGTATTTTAATCAGAATTTATTAAATATGAAGCAAGCCTTTTTGGAGCTTTTGCAATTTTGTATCACCTCTTTTCCAAATCTATAACTTTGTTAATGTTTGGGGTCAGTCTTCCAATTTTGTAATCTTTAGAAGTGTCCCCAATATAAATGGCTCCTCAAGTAGTTCCTTAAAGACCAACAAGCTTGTTGAAACTTAAGGGTGAAGGTCAGAAATCCAGAGGAAAATGCCTCATGCTCATGACTGCAGCCTTTAGGTGACCAGAGGTCCCTCAACCTGGGAAGGGCCTCAATCCATGTAACCTCCATTGAAATATAGATTTGGAGCAAAATGTTAAACAGGAAATGCTGGTGTTGAGTGCAATACACAAATGAGCTGGAGAAACTCAGCAAGTAACACAGTATCCATAGGAAGAAAAGGGTAGCTAATTATTTCAGGCCTGGGCCACCACTCCACAACTGTCTGTGGCAACAAACTCCACAGATTCAAGATTCAAGATTTCTTTATTGTCATGTACAAAACAGGAGTAATGTTGCACAAAATTTGTTTTAGTCTGCCATAAGGCAGACAGATTCGACATAAGCAGAAACTTCCGGTGCTCCTTATAGTCAGAAGTATCTGTGGATTCACCTCCTGCTCTTCAACGGCCTCCACAGCCACACCTCCTCTGGCTAAAGAAATTCCTCCACATCTCTATTCTAAGTGGACACTCTTCAATCTTGAAGTTGTGTCTTCTTGTCGTAAACTCTCCTACCATGGGAAACAATCTTTCTACATCTACTCTGTCCATGCCTTTCAACATTCAAAATATTTCAATGAGATCCGCCTCATTCTCCTAAATTCCAATGAGTACAGGTCAAGAGCAATCGAATGTTCCTCATATGAGAACACTTTAATTCCTCTGAACCCTCTCCCACTTCAGCTCACCCTTTCTTAAATGTGGAGCTCAAAGCTGTTCACAATATTCCAATGAGGTCTTGCCAGGGCCTTATCAAGCCTCAACATCACATCTCTTCTCTTATATTCTATTCCACTTGAAATGAATGTCAGCATTGCATTTGCCTTCTTCACCACTGAAGAAGTTTTACCTTTACAGTATCCTGCACAAGGACTCTCAGGTTCCTTTGCATCTGGAGATTTTCAATTTTCAACTTTGAAAATAATCTGCCCGTTTATTTTTTTCCACCAATCTGCATGTCCATACACTTTCCGACATTATATTTCTTTTGCCACCTCTCCACCCATTCTCCTAATTTGTTTAGGTCCTCTGAAGCCTTCTTGTTTTCTTAACACTACCTGCTTCTCCATCGTATCATCCGCAAACTTGGCCACAAATCTAAATCGTTAATATGCAAAATAAAAGGAAGCATCCCCAACACAAACCCCTGTGGAACACCACTAGCAACTGGCAGCAAACCAAAATATGTTTCGACTCCTTGCTTCTTGTCAATCAACCAATGCCTCACATGCAGCACTTTTTCAAAGGCCTTCTGAAAATCTCAATATACAGCATCCACTGCATCTCCTTCCTTGTCACTTCAAAGAATTCCAACAGGTTTGTCAAGCAAGATTTTACCTTAAGGAACCATGCTGGCTTTGCCCTATTTTATCATGTTCCTCCAAGTACTCTGTAACCTCATCCTTTACAATCGACTCCAACATTTTCCCAACCACTGATGTCAGGATAACAGGTCTATAATTTTCTTTTTTCTGTCTCCCTTCCTTTTGAATAGTGGGGTGACATTTACAATTTTTCAATCCTCTGGGACCATGCCAGAATCTATTGATTCCTGAAAAACCATTACCAATGCCCCACAATCTCTACCACTAGTTATTTCAGTACTCGAGGATGCATTCCATCTAGTCCAGGAGATTTATCTTCCCTTAGAACATTTAGCTTTCTAACACCTTCTCCCTTGAAATAGTAACTGCATTCAACTCCCTCTTTCCTGATACCCTTGGACATCCAGCACACTGCTAATGTCTTCCACAGTTAAGACATGAGTTAAGTTCTCATTTAGTTCCTCTACCATCTCCTTATCTCCCATTTATTATTTCTCCAGCATCATTTTCTAATGGTCTTATCTCATCTCTCTTTTACTCTTTATATATATGAAGAAGCATTTTGTATAGTTTTTGATATTATTTGCGAGCCTATTTTCACACTTCCTCTTTTCCCTCCTTATGAGTTTTTAAATGCATTCTGCAAGTTTTTAAGAACTTCCCAATCCCCTATCTTCCCATTAATTTTTGCTTCCTTCTGTATCCTCTCTTTTGCTTTTCTGTTCCTGTTACTGTAAACATTAACAACACTCTTGTAGCATTAAATGCTGATGTCAAATAACCACAAGAAATGCTAACAGACTCATATGCCCCACCCTATGGAAAGCATGTTTTAGATATTTTCCTTTTTCATTGAATCCATTTTTTGTTGGGTCTTAGGGTTTTCCTCCAGTAGGAAACTAACTGACCAACATTCATATCATTTTCTGGTAAGTAGAATCCCACTATAAAGTCAGGAGTGTTGGGTGTAAGATGCATCTTCAGCCAAAGGATACAATGAATGAGAATAACTTGCATGCTCCACCTGATTGTCATTCCACTAAATATAAGAACATGGAGCCATGCTGCCTTTTGAACCTGCTCCACCACTTAAAATGATGAACTCATATGGAGGATAACTATTCATTTGCTTGGGACCCACAGAAAGTACAATAGGGCATTAATTGCATCTGCCATAAACATTCAATATTCAGAATCACTTGAGTGTGAAGGTAATTCCTTCTTTTGTTAAATGTACACCTTCTTCTTAGATCTCTGTTCCCTGTTATCTCTCCCTCCCCCACTCGCCCCCCCCCCCCCTTCCTCCATGTGGTACGTCTCTCATGAAGAAGTCATGGTATTCTTTGTCTCTAGGATTGAGAATATCCCATAATTGCCTCTCTCATTCTCATTTCTTTCCCTAAGGTTCATCAAGACTAGCTTTGAAATTGCTTCCTTGGGTTTGTCTCCTGACTCTCTTCATAGTTTCCCTGAGATCCTCTTGTACATGAGAACAGCCTCCTGCTCCCTCATTATTATTTAAATTCTCATTCTTGTTTTCTAATCAATAGTGTCATTCCACCATCCACATAATCTCTTTCAAGCCCAGAACTTTCCAAGACATTGTCTGCACTTTGCCACTTCTAGGCTCATAATCATCTCTGAATTGAATTGTTTCAACATTTGTAGAATGTGTTCAGTTCTCATATAATTTAAGTTAAAATCGCCTCCCTAAACTTTTTGCATTCTTTTTCCTTCAAGTCACTTCTTTACCAGTACTTCTTTGGCCAAGAATTCACACTCATTTTTCCTTATGAGTTTTGAAAACAAATTTGATCTGAAATTACACATGTAACGTGGGTTGGAAATCTTACTGTATTAATGGTGCTAGCAATTATTATTGTGGTTGGTTTGCTTGTTTCATCACAAACTCATTTTTCAAGTTCTTGATCCACAAGCCTTTTAGACAATGGCACTTAAACTATACAACCAAATATTTTATGGCAATCATAAAGATTTCTGCTTCTTTCGCCATTTCAGAAAACATAGTGAATAGTTCTTTATCTCCCTCTGTAACACTGGCACTGATTACTTCAAATTATGCTTCCATATGTTTTTTTTGTGTTCAGAATAGGCTCATCAAGTTCAAAGAGAATCAAGGCTTGACGCATGTTATGTACAAACAGTAGTTTTTATTTACATACAGGAGAATTCACAAAAAGGACACACACTGGCAGACTAACACAGGTGTGGTGTACCGAGAAACGAGGGTTTAACTTGTTAAACTCCAACCACCCACAGGCACAGTATACTGAGAAAGGAGAGTTTAACTTGTTCAGCACCCACAACACACAGGTATGGTATAACATGTAACAAATAAACAAGCACATACATATAAACTTGGCCTCAGTGTATCCCCTGCTTTGGATCTGGGATGGGCCCATTGCAGTCAGCCCTCCGGACCTGCCTGAGGGAGGGAGGGAGAGAGAGGGAGGGAGAGAGAGGGAGGGAGGGAGAGGGAGGGAGGGAGGGAGAGAGAGAGAGAGAGAGAGAGAGAGAGAGAGAGAGAGAGACCACATCAGCTACTAGGCCAATCACGCATCAGCTTCACAGGTGGGCAGATTTAACCCTTTATTGACGGGTGAGGTGAATGGTGAATTCTGATTAGGATCCAGCTGGAGGGGCCACATGGCCTTCCACAATCCACACTCCATTCCACCCCTCAGAAGTCACACATCATGCCAGTCCATTTACAGGCTAGTACCCCATGGATGTAGCTACATTACACACAGTCTATATTTATTGATGGCCTTCCAATTTTCCCCCCAGCCCCATAGGTTTACAAGCATCCCCAGGAAGTATTTTGCTCAAGGGACTGGTCCCTGGCTCATTTAATTTATTCACCGACTCTCATGTGTGGTAGGTAAGCAGTATTACTCAACTGACCCAGGATGTAAACTTCTTACCAACAACAGCCCCGGTAACACCTCTGTCTGCAAGCAGGTAGTCCAAAGCCATTTTGACTCCTCCTTATGCCCAAGTCCTAGAACCAATTCATTGGTCAGTGTCTTCACCATGGTGGCCATTCATCTGGGTGCTCTTTCAGATTTACGAGGCATATGGTGGCACAGTACAGCAGTCGCTGTACTGTCCCATGGAGTCAACCTGGCAACCGCACTACCAGGACATACCATTTAGTTCCCAGGGAGCACCCATCTTTGCTGAGCTGTCGGCTGTGGACCTTCTCTTACCTAAATACTGTTCCTTTACACACTCCGACTGATTGCTCGGACCAGTGCAAACATTTACAAGACTTGATCACCATTTGAGGACTCGCTCTGAGAGTCAGGACTTTGTATTGGTCAGAATGTGCACAGGGAAAGACCCATTCTTGAGCCACTCACCCCACCAAGGGTCACTGGATATGTGGCTATTACTGGTGTGGGGAAAAGTTGGCCTGCGATCATTACATCCTCAACACAGGAATATCAAAACCCATGGAACCAGACAACTTCCCCCCAGAGTGTCTGCTTTCAGTGTCAACAGAGATCAGTGTTTGTGGCGGTCCTTCAGTAGCATTCAAGTTGTTTCCTCTGTCGGCACATTCGCTGGCACACATCCAACCACCACTCAATGCCACCATCACTACTTCCAGCACCTGTAGATGAATTAAGGAAACCCACTCTCTCAGGTTAGTATTGTGCAAAAACATCACAACCTCATGGGCCCAGTTGAATTTTCTTGAACCCTGCTCACAGCACCAAATGTTTTTTTTGTGTTCAGAATATGTTTGATGGGTTCAAAGAGAATCAAGGCTGGTCACATATTATGAGCAACCATGGTCTTTATTTACCCACAGGAATTCCCAAAAAGTGCACACACTGACAGACTAATGTTCCCAGCACACAAGCACAGAATACCATGAAATGAGGGATTACCTTGTTCAGCACCCACCACTCACAGGCATGGTATACTGAGAAATGGTGGTTTAACTTGTTCAGCACCCATCACCCACAGCACAGTATACGATATAAAACATGAGCGAGCACATAACCATGAAGTTGGTCTCCAGTGTAGTAGCCCCTGCTCAGGATTCAGGACAGGCCCATTGCAGTCGACCCTCCAGAGGCTACCTGTAGCCTGGAGCTCAGCAATGGTCACAATTAACAAGTACATACATATAAACCTGGTTTCTAGCATCAACCACAAATCAAGATCCCGGACTGGCCCATTGCAGTCACCCCTCCAGAGATGCCTGCAGCCTCAGCTTCAAGGATGGTTGAAAGGCAACAGCAAACAAAGAGAGAGAGAGAGACAGAAACAGAGACAAAAGCTGCATGTGCTACTTTGTTTTGAATATTTTATTTTAAATATTTCCATACATGTGATTAATAAACAATTAATGAAAAACAATGAGAATTTCAATCATTACATGATGGTTATAACCCCTCCTCTTCCCTTCCATGCCTTCCCTCCCTATTCCCCCAAAACCAAAGTAATTTATATATAAAAAGGACATGTAGTAATATACAGTAAAGAAAAGGAAAAAGAAAAATAGCTTCATGGATTACTCGAAGGATTGCTTTCCAACACACAGGACTCCAACAAGGTTTATTCAATTAATTTAGGGAAGAAAATTAACACAGGTCTCAAGAGGCCAGAAGAACATCACTATATATTTATGCCTAAAATTTGCATATTTGAGCTCCAAATTTGTAAAAATATACCATTTTGGTATTTTTATATACCAAATTTATTTCTCAGATTGTATGTAATTTTCTCCAAGAGGATACAGCTTTGAATTTCCACATTCCATCTTCCCATACCCAAGTGTAAATCTGATTTCCAGGTCATTGCAATACAATTCTTTGCCTCCGCTAATTTTTTAAAAATGTTTCAACTTAGGTCTTGTTCCTTCTATATTTCCCAATAGAAATATATCTGGGTTTTTGTGGAAATACAATGCTTGTAACTTGTTCTAAAAAATTCCCTAAGTCCACCCAAATAATCTTTACCTTGGGACATGACCAAGTTGAATGCAAGAAAGTTCCCATCTCCTTACCACATCTAAAACATTGATATGATAAATCTGATTTCATTCTATTCAATTTTTGTGGTGTCAAGCATGTGCTACGTTTTCAGTGCAGGACCTGTCCATGTCAGGTGCCAGGGTCAATCACGCATCAGCCTCACGGGTGGGCAGACCTAACCAATTAATGGTGACTTCCGATCAGGCTCCAGCTGGAGAGGTTACATGACCCTCCAGAATCCACATTCCAACAAGGTTCCAGGTGGAGAGGTCACATGTCGTGGGTGGCATGGTTGGTGTAGTGGTTAGTGCAAAACTTTTACAGCGCCAGCGATCAGCACTAAGGTTCAAATGCCACACTATCAGTAAGGAGTTTGTACTTTCTCCAATGTCTGCGTGTGTTTACCCTGGGGGCTCTGAATTCCTCCCACTGTTCGAAACATACCGAGGTGTAGGTTAATTGGGTGTATATTGGGTGGCATGTATTTTTTGGTCATAATGGCCTGTTACCATGCTGTATGTATGTATGTATGCATGTATGCCCCTTCACAATCCACACTACACTCTAGCTATTAATGTCAGTTTAAGAAAACAAGTCCTTCCCATTCTCTCCGACAGTTGAACAAGTCTCATCCTCTACTGATCCAAAGAGAACAATATGAGTCTTTCCAATCTGTCAATTACTAAAATTTTATTCCTGACAACAGCCTTGTAAAAACTTGTTTGCCATCTAAAATGAAATCACATCTTCCCTCGAACGGTGTGTGTGCTGTGCTCTAAACAAGGTTTCATGCAAGTCAAGCCTAACTGGGTTGAAGCTGTCAGATACATAGAGGAAGAAAAGGTATAGTGCATCACAGGTGACTGCAGACATGTAGCACACACTTTCTGGAGTTAGCTGTTTTGGGCATCTCAAAAGGTTGAGATCTGGTGCCTGGTGCACAGGAATAATTAATACAGGTATTGTGAAAATGTTAAATAAACCTACTGACTATCAGGAAGATGGAAGATGAAATGTTGGAATATGATGGGCCGGGTTCTGTAAGAGAAAACAAAGTGATATATAAGTAAGAGAAAGCATCCAATCTGAGGTGCTGCTCAAGGGGAAGTTTGGTGGGTGTGTTTTTGACAAGCCTTTGCAAGCACTGCTACAAAATAACTGCAGGATCCATTGCCTTGTAAAAACTATGTCAGGGGTAAAATTTCTTCATTTGAGAAATTGAGCTATTTATTGGTGACCTGTTTCGACTTGCTCTATCACTGCTTCTCTGGAAGCTTTGACTTTTATTGGATTTTGCGCCCAAGAGGTGTAGACCTTGCCATCACCTTCCTCAGCTGGACCTGATGTTCTCAACAAAAAGGAGTGCCTCTTTTCGCAAAATGAACTGACAGATACCAGGCTCATCTCAAAGCAATGTAGGTAAGATAACTCAGAATTTAACCATGACGAAGTGCAGATACTGCTCTTATGATCTACTCCTTGTCTTTTCATATTTTTGCTCAGGGAATCTTGTTCCACCACCCACTCAGCAACTTGACGTGGGAGTGGGAGCACACTTCTGAAAGCTTAATGAAACTCCTCCATAGCCACGTTGTGCATTGGCAGTACTCAGCTTCAAAGGCTAAAATCAATGTACCACCTATAGGGCCATAGTTACATTGCAGTACCCTTGATTGGTAAAGAGTGATCTCAGCTCTGGAGGATTCAGCAGCACAGAAATGAATAGATGTGAGAAGTTTGGAGACACTGAAGGCCAGTATATTCTGCCTGACAGTTCTGTTAATCCTGTAGCACATTTGATACTTTCTACTAACCTTGTATGATTCACCAAAAAGCTACATGTAACTCTTTTTGCCATAAGTTCTCGAATTTTCCCTGCCTATCTTACACTTTTTCTTTCATTTAAGGGGCCCAATAAAACTGTGTAGATGACCAGATGAATGTCTCCATTTATAGTTCATGGTTGGAGCTGTATTTAATGATTGTCCTATGATGTGCTTTGGGTCAATCTTTTGCATTAAAAACGTTGTTCTATTAAACTGAGGTGCAACGTATTGAAATTGCACACTACTGAATTTATTTTCTACTTTTTTAATCCTCATATGTTCTGCTACATTTGGCTACAATCTAACCAATACTGAAATGTCAGGGATTGTAACACCTAGTCCTATAAATCCATCAACATTTATTTCTCAATATTTTATTTATTTTTAAATGTTTAATGGTTATCAGCCTTTCTAAATAATATTTATGGATACATAGCATATCAAAGAATCTCCCTGGATCCCTTTGCATAAAGGAAGTAACAGATAACATTTTCAGAGAAGTTGGACTGAGCAGTTCTTTTCAAAGTTTGATTTATTCAAAGAACATCATTCTCATGAAATTATTGATAATAATTCTTCCTTTATTTTCCAGTTCCTCATGATGAACTCGATCTGTTTTTACATCCATCTTCAATGTCCTTTGAGAACACTGCAGCTGGCTCTAATGGTACCTCCACCAGATATGGATTCATGCAGCCAAACAATTCATTCTGTGTGGCTTATTGTATTGTATCCCAAGAGTCCAGATTTTGTTTAATTTCTCATTTCATCACTACAGGTGCAGAAGACAAATTAAGTCTTCAACTAGCACAATGTACAATGACATTGTTAGGAGTTGGGAGTTACATCCCTAATGGAGCAGGGTTGAATGCAGGGTCTGAAAAATTATCCAGCTCTCCGGCAGGTGTTAGAACAGATGTGCTTGTCCAACTACTCTGCAAGGTTGATAAAAGTGTCATATGGCTCTCTTGAGAAAAACAAATTGACAAGATAGCATAGCCATCAATATCCTTTCCTATTCATTCAGAGTGAAACTTATGGAATATTCATGCTTGGTAGATATTTAACATGTTTACCTAGAAATTCAATGATAACTGGAGTGACCATACAAGATATGGTCACTGACTGTAAAAAGATCGCAGAGCACTGAGCTGCATACGGAACTGATTGTCCCTGTGCTTAAAATGCAAAAAGTTAGCAAATAATTAGGAAAGCTAACAGCATACTATCACTTGTTTCACGGAGAATTTAATGGCTATATTGGACATTGGTGAGAGCTGGAGTAATGTGTACAGCTTTAGACCCCTCATTTAAAGAAAGATGCTCATGTACAGGAAGCAGCTTAGAAAACGCTTATTTGACTCATAACCAGAATGGGAGAGGTGTTTTTCAGGAAGCAGGATAGGTCAGGAGTGTATCAGCTGGAGTTTTTAATTTGTTTATCTGTAACAAAATACCCTAACCCTTCTCTTCAAATAAAGGGTAAAACTGTTCTCATGTTCAAAATATTATCGAACAGGATCATTCAGTTGAATTGTCCAGTCAAATGGTTCCTAAATGATGTAACTGACAATGATATTATGACCTAAATAGAAATACTCAGCATGAGAAATATTGTTGTTAAATAGGGTAAGTTGATCCTTATGTAGCTTCAAATGAATGGAAGAGAGAGAGTCCTAGTGGGGAAATGAAAACCACAAACTAAGACAATCTGTAGTTTATTTTTGCTAAGTAAGTGAATTATGATGCTCTGGCTCCAGTCATGGTTACTTCAGCATCATGTGCCATTCCCATTATGTCTGGGAAGAGGCTTGGTTTAATCTGGTTCAGGATGTATAATACCACACTTCCAACCCTTTGAGAAACCAGCTTAACACATAGACTGGATTTAAAGCCAAATACTCTGAAAATATGGTTCCATTTTGAAAGCTTTCATAAAAATACATTTTTCTGAGATTATTCCCACACTAGAAACATGCACTTGCAAAGCAATTTTAAAGGGGTTTCTTTACAATATTATTCACTCAGAGAATTAATTATCCTGAGTTGAAGATCAGTTAAAGAAATATTGACAAAGCATGCCACAGATGCTGACTGATGCAAAGACGATCCATTGTACTAATAACAAAAATATAAAATATTGAAATCTCTGATTGAATTCAGCCATCTATTGATCATGAGGTTTGAACAAAATTACAATGCATTTTTGCAAATGTATTTTCGGGAAGATGGTCCATTTCAAGGCTTGCAGATGTAAAAGTGAATAGTGGCTGAGAGCACAATTTGAAGTCCGTGTTTTCAGTCTGCTCAACACTACAATCAGATGCTTTGTATCATAAAGGAGCACGGACTTCCTCAGATTCACCAGCCCAGTTGAACCTCTTGACCCTACATCTTAACATGGCTCAAGACCAATAATTTTGATAGGAAGAATCAACTGCAGGAAGAATAGTTATCCATCTTTTATTTTTATTGAGTTTTTTAACTGAGTTAACTGACAACATTTTTAAACAAATTTACATTGTTTTAAGTAAATTAATATTTAATTGTATCAGTTAAGGATATCAGCTATTTCCATTCATTCAAAAAGTCCTATCATTCCTCAAACAGGGGCCACTGGATTCCATAATTACTGAGAGTTTCTTCATCGCTTGAATGGTTATTTTTGTTACATTGTAGCACAGTCTTAGCTAGGATTGCTATTTTCCAACTTTGTATGAGAGTAGCTCACTTTTGCATGATTTGTCATGTAACTACACCTGCTGAAGCCTCCATCCTCCTCCATCAGCCAGCTCCCCACCATGACTACCAGCCCCCCCCCCCCCACATCTCCATCGGGCACACAGAACTCAAAACGGTCAACCAGTTTACCTACCTCGTCTGCACTATTTCATCTGATGCAAGGATCGACAAAGAGATAGACAACAGACTCGCCAAGGCAAATAGCGCCTTTGGAAGACTACACAAAAGAGTCTGTAAAAACAACCACCAGAAGAAACACACAAAGATCAGCGTGTACAGAGCCATTGTCATACCCACGCTCCTTTTCGGCTCCGAATCATGGGTCTCTACCGGCATCACCTACGGCTCCTAGAACGCGTCCATCAGCGCTGTCTCGGCTCCATCCTCAACATTCATTGGAATGACTTCATCACCAACATTGAAGTACTCGAGCTGGCAGAGGCTGCAAGCATCGAATCCATGCTGCTGAAGACCCAACTGCGCTGGGTGGGTCACATCTCCAGAATGGAGGACCATCGCCTTCCCAAGATCGTGTTATATGGTGAGCTCTCCACTGGCCACCGAGACAGAGGTGCACCAAAGAAGAGGTACAAGGACTGCTTAAAGAAATCTCTTGGTGCCTGCCACAGTGACCACCGCCAGTGGGCTGATCTCACCTCCAACCGTGCATCTTGGCGCCTCACAGTTCGGCAGACAGCAACCTCCTTTGAAGAAGACAGCAGAGCCCACCTCACTGACAAAAGACAAAGGAGGAAAAACCCAATGCCCAACCCCAACCAACCAATTTTCCCTTGCAACCGTGCAACCGTGCCTGCCTGTCCCGCATCGGACTTGTCAGTCACCAACGAGCCTGCAGCAGACGTGGACATACCCCTCCATAAATCTTCATCCATGAAGACAAGCCAAAGAAAGAAACACCTGCTGCAACACTTCGTGTGACTTACATGTCCTCTTCAGTTAAATGTTGGCAAGATAAAATTGGTTACAGCATTCAAGATGCACATTCTAATTCATCCCTTTTGTTCAGGCATTCTTTAAAATAGATCTGGTTGTCATGTTACACCCATAGATCATATAATACACATTTTTATTATTAATGATGTCTTTTGATGATCAATGGATATAAATGAATCAGCATTTTAACCGTCTGTAAGATTGTTGAAATATATATAATTTTAAAGATGATGTCGCTGCTGGAGCTGCTGTAATGTCAGCACTGCCACTGCTGTGGACCCACGGAGAGCGGGAAGCGGAGACACAGCTCTCCCATAGGCTCCAACTGCCCGTCCAACTGCTGTCAGCTTCATACAGGCTTTGAACAGCCTATTAAAGGAGCTGATGGTAGTTTTATTGAAAATCCAATGACCGCAGGGTTTGCACCCAAGATGGTGGCGCTTATGATCGGCAGCACCCACGAGGAGTTGCACATTCCAGGGAAGTGAAGGACTGGCATAGAGCACCAGAAAACAAGGAGAAAAATCCCCTGTCTGGGAAGGAGAAGCAGAGGAGATGACCCATGGGCCAGAGACCATGGAAGCAGACCAGTGAGAAGTTCTGCAGCTGAAGGACTCAGACAGGCGACAGGCTGTTGGTGACGAGGTGAGAACCCCATGCAGGCTTAGGACTGCTGGAGCCCATGGTCAAGGGTCTCGCACCAGGTTGCGCACTTCTAGAATGAAACTGGTTGAATGGGTACCAGGTATCGGACTGGGATGCAAGAGGATGTTAAGGGCACTGAAGGTTTCCTAATCATATTGGAGGTTTGGATCTGGAGCTCGGGTTGCCGACGGTTTGAACTGGACTCTGTAGGGCTGGGGCAGGGCTGGAGGCAAATCCATGGATACTTGGTGATTCTCTGACAATAAGAAGTACTTCAGGCAATTTATGCCAATGACGAACAAAAGGCAATGTCGTGTAATATGACACTGTTTTTGTTACATGACAATAAATTGAATCTTGAAAAGGATTTTTATCTCCCAGACACACCAATCGTGTCATCTAAATGTATACTTTATTTTACATGTCAGCTTTCATCACATATTTACAACACAAATTCTGGAATATTGACAGTTAAATAAAAGATATGATTCCTGATCAGGCTTAGAAAAACAAAATGAACCAAACACCTGAACTGTTGATTCCTGCTCATAGAACCAACATAACCACTGTCATTTAGACTTCAACCCTTCTTTCCCCTCATGGACAACCTTGTCCAGAAGATACCAAACTTTAACAACTAAAATCAGGTAAAGAAAGTCAAAATGTCAGAACCAGAATCAGAATTTATTGTCATGAACAAGCCATGAAATTAAGTGTAAACATTCAGATTATAACCATCTTACAGCATTACTATGAGAAATAAAAATAATAGAGGATGAAAAGTAAGGCAGTGACTTTGGTTCATTGACTATTCAGGAACCTGATGGCAGTGGGGAAGAAGCTATCCTTGTGACATTGAGTGCTCTTCTTTAGGCTCCTGTACCTTTTCCCCAATGATAGCAGAGTGAAGAGGGCATGGCCTGGGTGGTGGGGGTCTTTGAGGATAGAGGCTGCTTTTTTAAGACACCACCTCAAGTAGATGTCCTCGATGGAGTGAAGTCTGGTGCCTGTGATATGTTGCTGGCTGCGTGAACAACCCTCTGGTGTTTATTCTTGTCCTGAGAATTGGCACCTCCATACTAGGCATTGATGCAACCAGCCAGAATTCTCTCCACAGTACACATATAGAAGCTTATGAGCATCTTCGGTGACATATCGAACTGCCTCAGACATCTCACAAAGTATCGACCTTCTTTGCGATTGCATCAACGTGGAGGGTCCAGGACAGATCCTTGGAGATGTTGACACCCAGAAATTTGAAATTCTTGACCCTCTCTCCACTATTGAGGACTGGGTCATGTTCCCCTGGCTCCCTCCTGAACTCCACAATCATCTCCTTGGTTTTGCTCACATTGAACACAAGGTTGTTGATGTGACACCATTCAATTAACTAATCTATCTACCTCCTGTACATTTCCTCATTGCCATTTGTGATTCGGCCGACAACTGTGGTGACATCAGCAAACTCATAGATAGCATTGGAATTGTGCCTGGCCACATAGTCATGGGTGTATAATGAGTAGAGCAGTGGCCTAAGCACTCATCCTTGGGGTGTGCCTGTGTTGATAATCAGTGAGGAAGAGACAGTACTTCCATTTCGAACTGACTGTGATCTTCCGATGAGTAAGTCAAGGATCCAGTTGCAGAGGGGGATACAGAGGCCTGTAGCTTCTTGAGATATTGAAGGCTAAGCTGTAGTTGATGAAGAGCAGCTATATGTATGAATTGCTGTGTTCAAGGTGATCCAGAGCTGAGTGGAGAGCCAACGATATTGCATCTGCTGTGGAGTGATTGTGACAATAGGCAATTACAGTAGGTCCAGATCTTTACTTAGGTACAAGTTAATTCTGGCCATGACCAGCCTCTCAATGCATTTCATCACAGTAGAAGTTAGTGCTACTGGGCAGTAGTCCGTGAGGCAGCTCACACTACTCTTCTTGGGTACCGGGATGATTGATGCCCTTTTGAAACATGGTTTAAATTGGCTTTCCTTGCTTGGAGTGAATTTGTGTATGATTTACCCCATTTTAACACATTCAGTATAAATCAATCAATGCTAATGAGAAGCTCAGAGTTTCCAAAATCTCTTCACAGCAATTTCTTACATTTGCAGTGTAATCATTGCTATAAAGTAGGGAAATGCATGCTGCAAGGTTTCACAAACCCCAATCAAATCAATGTCCAAAGAATTACCTAAAAAATATAAATGCCTAATGTGTTTTTAAATGAATTTCATAAATGAATTGCAACCTAAAATCAAGGCCAAAATGCAATTAGGAACATAGGGTACAAATAGAGTGTAATTAAACTTGCAAGCCTGCAGTTCCACACATGTAAAGCATACTTGCACAAAGTATGCAAGATACACCAAAGTAATGTCCATTCTTATGTGATACAGCATTGATGGCTCCTGTAATGTTGATTAATTCATGCAATTAATATGCAGTGTAGACCACACTCTATAAAGCAGGTCTGAACAGAGCAGGGCCCAGCAATCCTTGGATGGCTCTATCTACGGAGGTGGAGGTCACTGTCACCCTGACCTTTATCCCTGGATCTTTCCGAATATCATAATACATTATCTTAGTTTTTAATTCGCCACTGCACAGAGAACAGTATGGACTCCAGTGAAAGAGAAGGACATTTCTACCTGGTCTGTTTCAGTAGACCTTTATGGTTCTCCCATGAGGATGTTGTGTTTCATTAACACCAGCTATTTGCTGCCAAGCCTGGCCATCCTGCCCATTGCACATCACCCACGGGAAGAAAAACTGAAGAGGAGAGGGAAGGGGAGCTAAGTCATGAATAGAAGCCTTATCTGAACACACAGTACAGGATATTTAGGCCCTGAACTTCACTTCACAACTACATTTCACTACCTCAGGTCATAGAAAGTCAATTCATGCTTGAATGCAGTTATGTGCTTGGATTTGAAACACTCTATTTCTATCACACCAAACAATGACTATGGACACTTCACCATTTCCTCTTGATGTTCATTGAGCTTACAACATCACAGATTCATAGGATGATTATCAGATGGAAAAACTCATTCCACCCTCTGAGTCTGTATTGGCTCCATGTATGAGCAGCACCTTACACTTCCAGTCCTCTCCCCAAAGCAGCAATATTATGTGGCTTATCTTCCAAGCAGCCCACTTTATAGAAATGTATAGAGAGAAAAATGTTTTAGATTCAAATCAGTCACATACAGTTGTAAAAAGTGTCATGCTATTACAAGATGTGATATGGTGTTGACATGCATGCAGAATCTGTGAAAGATTAAGGCACAAACAATACAGATATAGCTGAGTTTCTCCTCACCCCCTGAAGACCGTGGCTTAATACTACCAGTTAGCGACCAATGTGGCAGCATTTGGCACCGTGTACTGGAAAAGAGGCCCCTGAGGCCCAAATAAATCTGTCCTCAGGCATTGTCAGAAAAAGTCACACAAGAGCAACCAATAGCCTTGAGGCAGAGGCCCTAAAAGTGATTAAAATCAACCACATCTGGATTTTGAGGTAATGCTAGGAGAGAGATAATCCTAGGGCTGGGCCAGTACAACTGCGGGAACACGTAATTGTTTTGAGGGTTGAGGAAGTGCATGTTCACTCCTGCCAACTTCACAGTATTCAGACTTTTTTTGAGAATTCTCTATCCTTATCCAGGCTGTTTTGAAACCCTGAAATTAAATATGAGTTTAGGATTCAAGACCAGAAATTATCTTAGAATTTTATTTCATTACTGAGGCCTGTATATGACATAGGCATTGGCCTGAGATACCTTAAAATGAGCCTCATGTCACCGTGCCCCAGAAATAGTAGGTCAGTGTGTTCAAATTAGGTTATATTATTATATTTATTCCAATTATCTCGTTACATTCCCGATCAAATCTAAAGCACTAAAAACATGTAAAAAGAAAACAGAATAAAATATCCATGCAATTTCTGTTCATGCAATATGTAATTCATCACATAAATATCATGCTTGTGTTATGTGGCTTGATTATTTACTAAAATAAATAGCCTGGAGATGACCAATAGTTCTCAGTATTTTTGCTGTGGCTGAAACTATTTTTTAACTCCTTGCATTTTGTAAGAATTTCAGAACTGTATTCAAATCCAAGAATAATCAGGATTAACAAAAAGGATGTGATATATTCATACTTATTTACAAGTTTGCCTGGGAATTTAAACTTGGAGGTTGGAGCTTGTGGAGGTTTAATTGTAATGTTTGCATAATCAACCCATTAATCTTGCTGGAAGATATGAAACAAATTTCAAAAATTAGCTTCACATTCTGATGCTTGGTTTGTAAACTGGCATGTTATGTTTGAAAACCCAAACCACAGCCACTCTAAAAAGCAGGCTAATTTTCACAATTATTTCTGGCTCCACATTAGCATGAATCTGCACATGAAAAATTGTAAACAGTCATCATTTTTCAGTTGCTATTACAATATTCTTTGTTCCTAAAGTTTCCATTGATTTTGAAGAAGTAAACCTTAAGTTCTTGAACTTGATAGTTACAAGTTCAAGTCTAACAATCTGTAGTGTTGGGTAGTTTTTTTTAAAGTATAAATTGAATATTATTAACCACAGTAAAGCATACTAAAAGAAACTTTCAACAGGACATCAGAGTCTCATGTAAAACAGTCTGATTATCTTTGGACATCTCAAGTTTAGAATTACAATGGCCTTAACTTGGCGAATCCAATGACATTAACCTAACCAGAATACACTAATCAGATGTTTCGGACGAGGGTAAGATTGGTTGGGGATATTTCAGCCATTTCCGATAAACACCTGTAACTAGCACAGGTCTCAATATTAGAATGAGATTTCTACGTACACTCCAGCCTGGAGCCCTGAGCCTAGATTGTCACATCTAGCACAGGTCTCAATATTAGAATGAGATTTCTACGTACACTCCAGCCTGGAGCCCGGAGCCTAGATTGTCACATCAGCATTGTAATCGAAAGTGGCGGCGCTGCAGGAGCCGCTGCAATGGCAGCATTGCTGCTGGTGCGGACCCTTGGGCAGCGAGGAGTGGAGATACAGCGGTTCTGAGGGGTCCAACAGCCTAGTCAATTGCCATCAGCTCCGGACTGGCTTTGAATGGCCATTTAAAGGAGCCAATGGTAAATTCATTTGAAATCCCGTGATCGTGGGGTCTGCACCCAAGCTTGCTGCCTCTATAGTCGACAGCAGCCATGAGGGGTTGCAGACTTCAGGGGAGTGAAGGACTAGCGCAGGGCACTGTAAAATGGAGACCACCCCCTATCTGAGAAGGAGAAGCAGAGGAGATGACCCATGGGATGGTGACCACGGCGGCGGACCAGTGAGGGGCTATGCGGTTGAAAGATTCACGCAGCGGGCTGCTGGCGACTCAAGGCGAGGAACCCCTTGAGGCTGTGGTTGCCGGAGACTGTTGTCGCCGGACTGCGGACTGCTGGAAACTGGCTCGAAACTGGCTGAAGGGGTACCAAGTATTGGAACCGAGATGCGAGGGGGTGCCGAAGGTGCTGAAGGGTTCCTGACCGTGTGGAGCTTCGGATCTGGAGCTCAGGTTGGAAATGGTTTGGACTGGACTATGTGTGGCTGCGAAGGCTGTAGAAGCTACAGACATTCAGTGACTCTGGGGGGGGGGGGGGGGTGGAGGGTGGCTCTCTTTTGCTTTCTCTGACTGTAAGAAGCACTTAAGGCAATTTCTGCTGACTGTGAATCAGTCTGCCTTACAGCAGGCAAAAGGAATTTCATGTAATCTGACACTGCTTTATTACAATGACAATAAATTGAATCGTGACTCAGAGGCAGTAGCAAATTTGTTGTCTCTGCATCCACAGTCCAGCTGCTCATGTTTTGGCTACAGAGCCATAATTGTCTCCCTCCTGAACCAACTTCATGTTCAGATATAACCTATTTTTATCATGATATCTCCGACCTTTTCAATGTAGAATAAATACCTTTACCAGAGACACGATACTCACCAGTCTGCTGATTCAATATCTTTCACTTAATCAAAATTACTTTTCTTCAGCTTTGACAAATTACCTTTTGTTTCAATGTCTGACCCTCTATTCTCCCTTTAAAATTTGTCTGTAGTCAGAATCACAAATGGCAATGAGGAAGTAAACAGGAGAGAGATAGGTCAGCCTCGTTGAATGGTATAACGGCAACAGCCTTGCGCTTAATGTCAGCAAAACCAAGGAGATGATTGTGAACGTCAGGAGGAAGTCATGTGAACATGACCCAGTCCTTGTCGAGGGTTCAGTAGTGGAGAGGGTCAAGAATTTCAAATTTCTGGGTGTCAACATCTCCGAGGATTTGTCCTGGAGCCTCATGTTGATGCAATCAGAAAGAAGGCTTGCCAGCGGCTGTACTTTGTGAGTTGTCTGAGGAGATTCAGTATTTCACCAAAGACTCTCATAAACTTCTACAGTGTTCCATGGAGAACATTCTGGCTGGTAGCATCACTGCCTGGCACCAACTGTCAGGACAAGAATAAATTCCAGAGGGTTGTTAACTCGGCCTACGACATCACAGGCACCAGACTTCACTCCATTGAGGACATCTACATGAGGAGGTATCTTGAAAAAGCAGCCTCTATCCTCAAAGACCCCCACCACCCAGGCCACACGCTCTTCACTCTCCTACCATTGGGAAAAAGGAACAGGAGCCTAAAGATGAGCACTCAGTGGCACAGAGACTGCTTCTTCCCTGCTGCCATCAGGTTCCTGTATAATCAATGACATTGCCTTTCCTTTCGTAATGTTGTAAGATGGTGGTAGTATAAATGTTTGCACCATGATGCTGCCACAAAACAACTTTCACAACAGTAAATTCTGATTCTGATCTGATTCTGAATATGTTCATCAACTTAACATAACATAACATAACAATTTACAGCACGGAAACAGGCCATTAAGCCCTTCTAGTCCGCACCGAACCAAACACCCCTCTCTTGTCCCAGCTCCCTGCACAATGCCCATAACCCTCCATCTTCTTCTCATCCATATACCTGTCCAACCTTTACTTAAATAATAGAATTGACTCCGCCGCCACTATTTCTCCCGGAAGCTCATTCCACACGTCTACCACTCTCTGAGTAAAGAAGTTCCCCCTCATGTTACCTCTAAACCTCTGCCCCTTAATTCTTAACTCATGTCCTCTTGTTTTAATCTTTCCTCCTCTTAACGGAAATAGTCTATCCACATCCACTCTGTCTATCCCTTTCATAATCTTAAATACTTCTATCAAATCCCCTCTCAACCTTCTACGCTCCAAAGAATAAAGACCTAATCTGTCCAATCTCTCCCTATACTCTAGATGCTTAAACCCAGGTAACATTCTGGTAAACCTTCTCTGCACACTCTCCAATCTGTTTATATCCTTCCTATAATTAGGCGACCAGAACTGCACACAGAACTCCAAATTAGGCCGCACCAACGTCTTATACAATCTCAACATCACCTCCCAACTCCTATATTCCATGCAATGATTGATAAAGGCCAGCATACTAAACGCCTTCTTCACCACCCTATTCACGTGAGTTTCTACCTTCAGGGAACGATGTACCGTTACTCCTAAATCTTTCTGCTCTTCTGTATTCATCAATGCTCTCCCATTGAGGAACCCACCTTAATGAGGCACCTGATCATCTACAAGTTGTAGTGCGATCATTATACATTTTCTTCCTACTCTCGAGAATTTATGTGGTAATCTGGGCAAAATGAGAGCAACAACATTTTACTTTGATGAGTGGTATAAATTTATGCGTTCTTCCTGTGACAATAAAAATGCCTGGCTTTGCATTCTGGAAACTGCTACTGTTATAATTATTGATTTAGGAGCCAGAATTGCTAATAAAACCTGTGACTAATCATATAGCAGGGAGTCTTCCCAGAAGCAACTGACGAGGTTAATTGCCAGGACTTCATTCTTAAAATATATATTATTACTTTCATTTCTTATAAGAATACACAAAGTACTTGTCATTGGTTGAATGCCCATCAGTGTCATTGCCCATCATCCATAACAGTTGATGACAGCAGCTACAACATTGCTTGCTGATTTAATAGACATTCATTGCACAAGTATAACATCAATCAAACAATTTATTTGTGAATTTCCCCAGTTCCCTTCCTTGTCCTTCTCAAATGTTGTTAAGTCAGTATAAGTAGCATCAGTGGGTCAGATGATCTGGTATAGTGTAATATTAAATGAGTCCCAGAAAATAAAACAAACCTCTATGATATTTTCTGGATGTTTGGCTCTCAGTAAAGGGTCAACCTTTTCTTTAACAGGTTTCAGCTGATAAGCATCAGATTCACCATCCTATGGTTAAACAGATTTCCTTTCATCTTACTCCTAAATGGCTATCCCCTTATTTTGCAATTGTGATCCTGCATCTAGACTCTTCATCCAGCAGAGGCAGGATAGATACAAGGATCCACAAGTACCTTGGGTGGAAAATTTCAAGATTCACTATCTTTGAAATTTTCCACTTGAGACTCGTGGAGGTTCAAAAATGTGTCGATTCTGCAAAGAAATTAATGGATTTTTCAACGTTAAGGGTATGAAGGGATCTGAGGTCAGTGCAGGAAAGAGAAACTGAGATTCTATTTATTTGGTTCTTACATACCCCCTGTATTGTTACGCATATAATGCACGTGTCAGATATCCCACTCCCACTGCGTTATATGCATGTGCACACTATACGAGAATATTTTTACATATTGAAAGAAATTGCACAATTAATACTGGGCGTGGGAAAGACACACCGGCAATTTATAGTGAGCTTGGGAATATAATAGCGGCATTGAAATAACACGCACAATTAATAGCAGCCGTGGGAAAGATGCGCCGGCAACTTATAGTGAGTGTTGGAATATAATAGCGACAGTGAGAGAACTCGCGCAATTTATAGCTGCCGTAGTAAAGACACAATTTATAGTGAGCATGGGAATATTATAATGAGAATGAGAATGCAATGGTGGCAATGAAAGAATGGGCAAAATTTATATTGGGTGTGGGAAATTTTGATCGTACTGAATGCCATGGTATTCCTGTAAACAGGACATTCTGGCTAGGGCACTGCACCTTATCAATATTAATTGCCCAGACCCATCTCTGAGGGAGGAAATTAAGTGCCTCTGATTTAATACAACATTAGAATTAAAATCCCGCTTTGCTCTGAAGCCTGACTTCGATTTATTTAGTTGACTCCCTTCCAAAGCTCGTGAATGTGTTGCAACAAGATATATATAATGGGCGATTGACACCTCTGGGGGAAGTTGATCGGGTGTTAATGTCGGGAGATTAACTGTGGCAGATACTGGTATGTGTTTTGTCTCATGCACCATATTAAATGAAAGTTGCTTTTGCCAGTCAGAATTTAGAATACTACACCTGCGCATTATATGCGTGTGTGTGTATTATATGTGTGTGCACATTATATGAGTGAAAATACAGTACAATTTCTCAAGCTTTTCTTCCATTTGACTCTTCAACTTATAATGAATGAACCCTGGTTTGCAATATATTGGTTTGACAAAAATATTGTCATAGCACATGCTTTGAATCAGAAACAAAATCAGAAATTATTGTCATGAATATGTCACAAAATTCATTGTTTTGTAGCAGCAATATAGTGGAAATATTGCTTTAAATTACATCTGATGGCAAAGGGGAAGAAGCTTCAGGCTCCTGTACCTCCTTCCTGATGATAGCAATGTGAAGGGATCATGGCCTGGGTGGTGAGGGTATTTGAGAATAGAAGGTGCTTTCTCTTGTAGATGTCCTCAATGGTCTGAGTTTACAAATCTCTGTGCTTTTATTCCTGTCCCTGCGCATTGTCGCCTCCAGACCGTGATGCAACTGGTCAAAATGCTTTCCTTGACACACCCTGGAGAAATTTGTAAGAGTCTTCGGTGACATACCAAATCTCGTCAAAATCCTCACGAAGTATAGCCACTGGTGAGCCTTCTTCATGATTGCATCGACATGGAGGCCCCAGGACAGATCAGCATCCAAGAATTTGGAGTTCTTAACCCTTTCCACTGCTAACCCCTAGATGAGGACTGGTTCATGTTCTCCTGAGTTCCCCTTTCTAAAGTCCACAATCAGCTTCTTAGTTGTGCTTTGGTTTTGTTTTTCAATTTTCCATTGGTTCTTTGGAGATATCAGTGTATTTGAACAATAGCTTCTCCAAGCATGACTCTGTGAATGCAAAGCATTTCTGTCTAATTGAGTTTAAATTGTGCAACCTAATCATGCCCAACAGAGTCAGTATCGTCCACCACAACACTGATAACTCAAGACTGATCACCATCACCATCATGCATTTCGCTAGGCCTAAAGCCTTCAAAGATTTAGATTGATTGTGCTCTTTGCTTCAGTTAGGTAACTGAACCACTCGTCATGGGTATAATTCAACCTAATGGAACAGCATATAGCAGTATTTACCAGTATGAGCATCATCAATCAAGGCCTCAGAGCTCTATTTTACCCTTTGGTTACTCACAGCATATCTGTTACATGGAGTATATTCTATGCCATTTTTCCCCAGGCATATTGTGCAAATTCCCTCAGTATGACTTCTAATGAGAAAACTCTCTCTGCCAGCACTGCATTAGAAACAAATTACTTCTTTGTTCTGGCATGCGATTAGAAGATCAAGTTTATGAGGTATGTAGTAGGGCAGTGACAGAGATTTGCACCTTTTATGGTCACATGATGCTGTCCTGTCCTATCAGTGCCAAAGGTTTGGAAGTTGTCCTTTGGAGGTAAGCTGCCATTTCATCTGTTGCTACCAAAGGAGACTGGATTCTCTGGCATTTTTAGCTGCCATGGGATTAGTGTAAATGGTTGCTGCTGTTCGGTGCAGACTCAGTGGGCTGTTTCTGATTGTTATATGTGGATTGTGGAGGAACACATGACCTTTCTGTCTGGAACGTTGTGGATTATGGATGGACACGTGACCTCCCTCTCTGAAACTTGTTCAGAAGTCATCATCTGCCAATCAAGGTTGGACTCCGGCCATCTATTAGTGCACACCTTACCATTGGCTCATTTAAATGACTCAGTGTCATCATTCGGCAGACGCCCAGCCCAGAACAGTATAAAACATTGATGTACACCACATTTCACTCTCTGCCTTTTGGTCCAAGTCCTGGGCATCACTCCACACCAGGTCACTACTATGGACATTGTTGGAGGAGTCGTGGGTAAGGTGTGCACTGCACTTAAGTTGAACCATAGTACTGCGATAGATCAGTGCTTGCAGCAAGCTGCATTGTTTTGGTACAGAGAATCAGAAGTGTAGTTGAAAGTCCCTGTCTGTGAATTGTGTACCTGTGCAGGAGCACGTAGAAGATAAGCGGCCACTGGCATCGGAGTCCAATCTTGGCCGATGTGAATGTCTATATTAGTAGAGAAATTAAGTATCGTTTGACATCTTCCCATGTTTGACTCCCGTGTGTTCAATAAAGTTAACTTTGATTGTAATGCTTGTGTCCAGACATGTCTCTCTGTGAACCCACTGAACCTGATAGTTTCCCAAACTCAACAATTGGCACTGGGAGCAGGGTTCAGAGTTTCAGGTAGACACACATGATGTATTAACCATGTGGGAGATTGTGCTAAGGAGTGTGTATGTGGGTGCCCTATTGGGTGCATGTGTTATTGTTTACCTGCACAACAATGGCAGCAGCAGGAGGTGATGCACAGCTAGTAAAGGAACCCCAGGGTTAGAATATAAAGTCCCCAGAAGAACCGACAATTGTTAGGGGTTCAGCCGTTTGGCAGCATGGCTGGCAAGCTACACCATGCTGGTCAGCTTGATTGGCAGGCTGGATTCCCACAGAGAAAAGATAGGGCAGCACGTGGTGTTCCTCCTTGAGAAATCAGGATTTCCAGAGATTGAGGGGAGTCATAGAGGGGCCTTTTGGCTATGGTGTTTCTCCTGAGACACCAACACGCAATTGCAGGAGAATTAGACCAAAGGCGTGCACTGAAAGATTGGGAGATAGAATCCCTGCAGCATTGCTGTTGTGCACTACAGGAGACAGTGCAGACTGCCCAAGTACGAATGACCAACCTAGAAATGAAAGTCATTGAGACAGCTTCCAAACTGATTGAAATGCAGAACCAGCAAGCAGCTCACTGGTCTGGCAGGCAGCTTGACACAGGCAAAGTCCAAGCCATTGTCCAGGGAAGGAATCAGCACTTAGTTAGGGGATGGGTATGTGAGGATGGATGGTGATGACCATGAGGAAACTGAGTACTATGACCCATGTCCTCTCCCCTGTGTGCTTGAGCCTTTGTAAGCCCGACCAGTGACCATGTAGTCCCAGGTCTGCCGACCCTCCAAAATGGGGAGGTAGCCAAAGATGGGGGTATCTCAGCTGGATACATATGTGGTTATTGTAAAATTACGGAGTCCTGGGACAGCTCTGCCAAGGAGCTAACCGGACGAAGGGATCAATACCACCAGTGGCTAGGTGAATACCTACCCATGCCGTTGCTTCAGCTGTGAGATGAGGGGCCCACCAAATTTCCTTCTCTCTCATCGGGAAGAGAGCACCCTGGACAGTCTACCTGATCAACAGACAACTTGCAATGCCTTGCAGGCGCCACCTGAATGGGTCAATAACAGCACCACTCTATGGGAATGGGGGGGAGATTGTGATCCAGGCTAGGTTCCCTGCCTTCAAAGAATGGGGCCTACATGGCCAGCCGCAGTGGCACACCATTGTCAAGGAGACACAGGTTGTTAGGGAGTGGGCGCTGATCATGGGTATCTATGGGGGCACCTGCAATCACCACTACTCAGGAAGCACGAAGCTGACAGGTGCCTTGATGGGCTATTTAGTACCTACTGCATACCCCAACCTTGGAGAGGTGGTCTTGCCCCTCTTGGGGCCGATGACCAGGAAAACTATCCGGGAAGCCATTACTCTCCTGGAGGGATCAACATACATGGAGTGGGGAGCACCCACTCAAGTTTGCAGGGCTGAGGCACAGTTCGGCATGTCACCCTGCTGGTGAGTCACAGAGACATCTATGCCCTCTGGAGAGAATATTGCAGGGGGAAGCCCCATACGGATGGAGCATCCTGTGCTCCATCCACTCCAAACTGGACCAGCCTCCCCTCTGGTCTTCCCCCACAGGAGGTGGCCCCTGACTAATCTATCTTGTGAGCTCTCCCAAACACCCCTCCCCTCCCCACAAGAGAAGACTACCCTTCAAGCTGTTCCTCTTCTCGATTGTGAGGGTCTGCAAAATGCTCATCAAAATAGATTGCTGCAATCCCATCAATCATTCCAGCCATGAGCACCTGCTCATTTAAGCAGCAAGGAGCTAGTTCCTCATGGGCTGTGTGCTTCAGGAGCTTTTATTTTAAAAACTACTAATTTGGCCAACTTTCAGTCCTGACTCCTCCTAGCCATTGTTACAGAGAATAAACACAGGCATAGTGACATCCCTTAAAGGGAACGTGAGCAGGAACAGCATCCTGATGTCAGACAACAGCACAGAAAAAAAGGGGTGCTCCCATGAGAATATGGGTACACCCTGGTTACACACTTGCTGTCCTGTCCCCTGCCTCATCACGGGAATGGCATGGCAACAGGCATCTGGGATCTGTGTCAAGATGCCTGTTCCCATTGCATGCGTTAGCCAAGAGAGGGCTTTGGCACCTTATGGATAACCTTGCACTGCCTGCTCACAGATGTTGCCCTTGTAAAGGTGCACACATATGCCAGGTAAGCTGGAGAAACTAGGCAAGTGAGTCAATGAACAGACAATTTTCTTCCTCTTCCCTCTTCCCTCTCCTCTCACACTGGGGTGCAGTTCCCACAGCATCCTGCTCCATCGAGAACACAACAACCCTGTTTATTCAGGGGGAGCTGGTGAGGCATTGTCAATCGTATGGAAGGCGTGAGTATATATCGATTCACTTGACTTGCACTATTTTAGACACATGTTTACAGTTATAACATTTTAATTAGATTTTACAGTTTAGAAATCAGTTATTCATTGTGTTTGGAGTGATTGGAGAGTGATGTGACCTCCGAGGGATGGAATGTTATATGTAGATTATGGAGGATTACATGGTCTCTCTTTCTGGAACATTGTAGATTGCAGATTATCATGTGACCTCTCTGTCTGAAACTTATTCGGAAGTCAAATCACCTGCCAATCAAGGTTGGACTCCGGCTACCTATTAGTGCACACCTTACCATTGGCTCATTTAAAAAATTCAGTGACACCATTCGGCAGACGTCCAGCTCAGAACAGTATAAAACATTGATACATACCACATTTCACTCTCTGTCTCCTGGCCCGTCCCGGACATCGCTCCATGCCAGGTTGCTACTGTGGACATCGCTGGAGGAGTCGTGTGTAAGGTGTGCACTCTGATATATCAGTGCTTGCAGAGAGCCGGACCCACATTGGTACAGGGAATTGGAAATGTGTTTGAAAGTCCCCGTGTGCGAAGTGTGTGGCCACTGCTATCGGAGTCCAACCTGGGTCAGATGTGAATGTCTATATAGTTGTTTAGTAGTAAAGTATTTAAATATTCTTTGACATCTTCTCTGCTTGTCTACCATGTGTTCAATAAAGTGTACAAAATTGTCTCTCTGTGAACCCATCGAACCTGACACTTTTCAAATACATCACTGTTGTACATCCAAGTAAATCATGATTCCACAAGTAAAATACAAGGGCTTTTATGCCTTAGAGTAGTATCTCCAATCTCAACAATGTTATCCACCATAAATTACATTTCCATTTTCTCCATTTATATTGTGAAGTACACCCTGTTTTACATGGTCAGGTTGTGCATGAATCTTGCTAGTGCTTAAGCTGTCACTATTGTTCTTTTCCCACCAAAAGATCCATCATTTCTTCTGCCTCATATGTCTTCCATCCTCTCTCCCTCTCTCTCTCTCTCTTTCTTTATTTCTCCTCTCTTTCTCTCTCCCTCAATCTCACAGATTATCAGTGCTTTGCTGGATATTGAATGGGAGAATTTTTAAAATTAACATTAATTTTCAATGAGCTTAAATCTAGGAATGGTGAAGGATGACGTGTCAGCTCTGAGAGCATTAGATGGCTGAGGATGAGCTTCACTTACTGATAAATTCACTGTCAAACTTAGTTGTACTTGACTTTCGGACAGATTTCCATCTGTTCCCTTGTTTTGACATTAGCTCTGTTTCTCTTTCCGCAGATGCTGCCTGGCCTGCTGAATGTTTCCTCCATTTTCTGATTTTATTTCAGATTTCCAACAACTGCTGATATTTTGATTTTCCTTGGATTGAACAAGTCCATTCGAAGGTTACAGCAGCTGGGCCAGAAGCAAGCCAGATATGGTTGAGCCGAGAAGTAAATAGTCTGTGCACTGGAAATGGAGTGGGTTCAGAGGTTTTCAAGGTTCAAACAGAATTCCAGTCTTGTAAAATCCATGGTTTCAATCTTTGCAGATGGTTCTCAGGAGATAATGGCTCATGCAGAAATGTTTATCACATAATCAGCAATATCACAAAATAAATAGTTGACCACTTCAAACAGTGATACGACAGCATTGTTATGCACCAAGATGATCAAACAATCAGAAGTGCAGTTCATAACAAGGTAGTGTGTATGTTGCACACATTTGGATAAGACAGAACGCATTTGAAACCTAGCCATAGAAAAGTAGTGCTCTTGACTTGTACCATAATAAATAATAACTGGTCCACATACTTTTCCCACACTTAGACCTCCCACGCAACTGCAATATTTTCCCTCTTCGAACCTTAAACTACCAAATTCCCATATTAATTGGTTTTTTGTGATTCATTGCATCCATACAGAATTGTTTCAATGTGTGGATGGCCTCACTGAGGCAGAAAAAAATTGTTGAAATATGAGTTTACAAAGTTTGACTTCTAAAATTTAAACAAACTTATTTGTATATATGATATACTGTATGTATCTGAATATCTACACACCTCATCCTGGGACAGCACGGTTGGCATAGCAGTTAATGCAATGCCTTTACAGTTCCAGTGATTAGGACTGGAGTTTGAATTCAGATTTTCTAAATCTGAAATCTGAAATATGAATCCCACGCTGTCTGTAAGGAGTTGGTACGTTGTCCCTGTGTCTGCGTGGGTTTTCTCCAGGGGCTCTTGTTTCTTCCCAACATTTAAAACATACCATGGGTGAAGGTTAATTGAGTGTAAATTGGGTGGCATGGACTCCTGGGTCAAAATGGCATGTGTGTCTAAATTTTTTAAAATTTGAACCTCTCCAGAACAGACTTTAGATCTTCCTGATGGTGTAATGTATAAATTTGACACTTGATTTTTAGCAAATTCCCCCATTCACAGGCCTATAATTATTTCCATGTTGACAAAATAACATCCCTGTGGGGTCCTGCTCATAAAATACTACTAGATACATAGTGTTTATGCAACTTCTATTTAAAACGCGAGAAAGGGTCAGAAAGGACCTCAATGGGGAGGTCGATTCCTGCAAGCTATTTTATGCTCTGATCATGGAAAGGATTATGCAGGGACCAGGCACTAACCCTTATTTTCAAAAGGATAAAGAGAAAAAAGATTTCTGATATTCATCATAGTTGTGGTCAGAGGCATAATCTTTTGTAATTTATACTCATAGCAAAATCCTTTTTAATAAGTACTACACATTAGCATTTACTTATTCAGTCAAAGGACCTGAAATCTTTTTGTTATATAGAATTTCATGCAATCCAGTAGGATACACAGAAAAAGAGCAAAGAAAGCTTCTATGCACTGGAGAACCTCAGCAGGTCACGCAGCATCTACAAAGGCAACCATCGTTTTTTACCTGAGCCCTTTGTCAAGGTATGAGCAGAAAGCTGACAGGTACCTGAAGAAAAAGGCGGGGAAAGGAGTGAAGGGGCAGCTGGAGGATCACAGGTCAACAGGTGAAAGGTAATAGGTGGATAAGGGTGGGAGGGAGGAAGAGAAAATTTTGAGAAGTGTTGGGGGAGCGGTAGCAACTCTGGTTCTTTATATTTCTATCTTCCATCATCTTCCATCAACTGTCTTGACTTCATCACTCCAATCATTTGTTCTACCCTCACCCCACCAGAATGCTCTACCCTCCACTCTCTCCATACTGATCCTAACCTCACTATCAAACACGCAGACAAATGGGATGCTATTGTGGTCTGGCGCTCAGACCTCTAACTTGCTGAGGCCTGACGACAGCTCTCAGACACCTCTTCTTACTTACCCCTTGAATAGGAGCCCACAAAAAAAACCAAGCCACCAGTTCATGCATCATCTCTGACAGACAAAATTTTCTCTCCATGCAGAGGACTACCCCCTCCCTCTATCTCTTCTTAGCTTTTTTTTCTTTTGCCCTCCCTTCCCTATCCACCTACGACCTCTTGCCTGTTGGCCTGTGTTCCTCCTCCTGCCACTTCCCTCCCCCCCCCAACACATTTTTAATCAGGTTCCTATCTGCTCAGACCTTGAGAAAATGTTAGTTATACCCCTTTGCTTCCTATTGGTGCTGCGTGAAATGCTGAGGTTCTCCAATAATTTTGTGTATTTCACTTCATTACAGTGTCTACAGTGTTTAACTCCAAAGAGAGCTTCTGCCTTGTGGGTGATTTAAAACATGGTATCTATCTAAGTTTATGAAGAGATTTGATGTGATAGGAATAGAAATGTTTACACTTGTCAGAGAGAACAAAATTAATGCCCATAAGTGAAATACAGCCACCAATAAATCCATTAGAGAAATGAGAAAAAGCCTTATTCCTCACAGAATATTTGGTATCTCCACCACAGATGGTAACATCGACTATTCTCTGGGTAAAGAGGTTATGGATCATTTAAGTCAATCCCACAAAATTGCCTATAGAAGAGAGGAAAAGAATAGATGAAGGGGTGGTGGGGAGGGGGGGGAAGAGGCCAATGGAATGGAATTAGAACATTACAGCCCAGTACAGGCCCCTCAGCGAAAGATATTCTCCCTTAGTTGCTGATCTGGATAGCCTCCATTGAAGATAAGGCTCAATCCACAAATCTCAGTCAGAAATTGCCTTCAGTCTGGTCCAACTAAGTTGTCCATATCATTTAGAAACATCATACATTTTGAAGATTGATCTCTCATAGTACCCTAGCAGAAGGATTGAGACTTTGTAACATTTTAATTCAGAAAAGGTGGGATTTTAATCGCCTTTTAGTTGTGACATAAGTACCCTGCAAGTATTTAATGTGGGATGCTGAAGGTAAAAACCATGACCAATTTCATTTGTTCAGTACGGGTGGTGTAAATACTAAACCCTTGATTTTCCAAGGTCCTTGTTTAAGAAAGGTGAGAGTTTATTTCTCATACATAGTTTGCCATATCACAAAAAATACCATTTGCTATTCAAATCAATGATCAAAATATATAACCAATGTATTAGCAATGCATGACTTCCTGCAAAATTGTAAACATATTCTAAATGTGTACAGTGTTAAAGGAATAATATTGCTTTGAAAGTTAGGAATGAAAACATGGTAGTGAAAAAAAGGAGAAACTATTACTCCATTAATAAGCTGAGCTCTTGCTGTCAACAAAGATTCCTCTGATGGTTCACACCAGAAACTTTCACTTCCTGTGGTGGAACATGGTATTGCGGGCACGTTCCCCACTGAGCTGGACAGGCTGGCCTGCCTGCGGAACACGTAGCCCCTCCCCTCTCCCCCTAATAAAGGCCGAGAGCCCTAGTCTCCTCCCCCATACCTGCCCTTGGACTTGAACCAGCAGCATACTGAGGCATGCTTGGATCAATAAATTGTAGCGTGATCAATGACCACTCACAAACACAAAGTAAGGGCCAAAGGCTTTATTGATCTAAAGATCTAAGCTTGCCTCAGCATGCTGCTGGCTCAAGTCTAAGAGCAGGTATAGGGGAGGGGACTAGGGCTTTCGGTCTTTATTAAGGATCTTGGGGGGGGACTACCGGTTCCACAGGTGGGCCAGCCTGCCCAGCTCAGTGGGGAATGTCCCCACAATACCATGTTCCACCAAACTTCCAAAGCAGAGTTCCAAAAGAGAAACACAAAAGAACTTAAAGCTTTCTACTGTCTCCACTCCAGCACCATTGATGTGAAAAGGGGAGTGGAATCAACTCTCCCTATGTCACCCCTCCTGAAGTCCATGATCAGTTCCTTACTGACACTGAGAGAGAGGTTGTTGTCTTTCCACTAGACTCTCAATCTCCTTCCAGGGTTCAGTTTCAGCATTATTTGACATATGGCCAACAACTCTGGTGTCATCTGCAAACTTAAATATGGGGTGAGAATGATATTTGGCTGAACAGTAGGGGGCATAGAGGGTATATAGTAGTGCGCTGAGTACACATCCATGCCGAGTGCCAGTGTTGAGACTGAATGTAAAGGAGATATTGTTACCCATCTTCACTGATTGTGGTCTGTTAGATAAGAAGTCAAGGATCCAATTGCAGAGGGGGTTGCTGAAGCCAGGATCTTGAAATTTGGGAAAGAGTTTGTTGTAGACCTGTTAGAGCAGTAGGCAAATTGAACTAGGTTAAGGATGGCTGGGGGATGAGAGCAGATATGAGCAAAGATCAATCCCTCAAAACACTGGATGGCAGTGAATATCATATCCTCTGGTCATGTTCATTTAAGCACATTATTTTGCTTTCTTGAAACAGGTGGAAGCTATGGCCTGTTGTTACTAAGAGCCACTGCCCAGGTTATCTGGGCAGTTCTCTGCTAATAACCTTACTTGCTCAAGTCCTTGTTTTCCACCTAACCATGTGGGGAGATTAACAATAGGAAAAGTCCCTTTTAAATCATTACTTACAAGTATTACTAATATTAAAGGTAACGCTTGGCTTATTTAAATTGGATTTTGCAGGGGATATTTTGAAATGAAATTTTATTTCGAAGTCACCATTTGTAGAATAAAAGGTAGCTCAAGGGTTGCCCTGTTAGTGGTCCGAGAATTTTCTCAAGATTATAGTGCGAAAAATGTTGAAGCAAAACATGTATGGAAAGAAGTATTTATAAAATTATGTACCTCACTTGTAGGCATAAATGTTCTGGAAATGAGTATATCAGATTTGTTCAGTGGAAAGCTCAATAAATTATGAATTATGCATTGCAGGACCAAAGCCTTGCTGGAGTTTAGAAACATCATAGAAAAGATAAAATCTGAAGATATTAAGCAAGTGTTCATTACTTACTGACTAAGTAATTTATTGAATTTCATAAAATGTGCTTATCGCCCTATCCTCTTTGTACCTTTAAAAGACAAAAGGAAAGCAATTTGAATTTCCACACAAAGTTTATATCAGGATACAAAAGAACCATAAATTTAACTTTCATACTAATCTTATAAGAAATTGCAGCATTTTTGAAAGGGGAGAACATAAGGAGATCATTAAAGTTTACCACTGGAAAACTCTGAAGTTTCCTATGATCATCTTTGCAAGAATGAAAATAGAATGTATTCTGAATTCTAATATAATGGTCTGTTAAAATTAAATCAGTTTCTTAACTATAATTCCTAAAAATTTAATGTTACCTGCTTAAAAATAGCTGGTACATGGCAGACCAACAAATGCTTTGTTTGAAAGCCTGTGACTGGAAAAATATGCAGAATGTGGCCAAATATTCCCTGCATGAGTGAACAGGCCTTATGCTCGGGAAACTTCATATATGCATTGCAGAGCAAAAAAAAAGGAAGTCAGTTAAGTCAGGAATTGGAATGCACAAGCTGTGTGTGGAGTGTGAGGTGTTGCAGATTAGATGTCTGTCCAGATCCCACATTTACTTACCAGCACAAGCCCAGAAATCCAACTGTTAAATGCATGTTCTTTCTTTACCTTACCCCATTTGTGCACTATCCTAAATGGAATCCAGGATCAATCTATATTAATACAATCAGTTGCATCACTTGCATGCCATTGCTCATACCTGAAAGCAAGCAGAGTGCACATAACTCCTCATAAAGTGCAAACTTTCCATCTGTCCTTTCAAATGTATAATGTAAATAAAGCCAACAGGAATTGAAGTTTGAACAACAAGTTGAATTATTTGGAGACACAAGAGATTGCAGATGCTGTAATCTGGAACAAAGACAGACTGCTGGAGGAAACTAAATATTCTCCGCTGAAGGAACTCAGCAGGTTGATCAGCATCAGTGGGAGAAAAAGAATAGTTGTCCTTTTGGGCCAGAAACCTTGACCCACTGAATTCCTCCAGCAGATTATGTGTAGCTTTAGATGTCAACATCTGCATTCTTCTGCATGTCTCCAGCTGCTCGTGGAGCATCAGGGCTGATCAGGCTGATGAGCAGCTTCTTCCCACGGGAAGTGAGAATGCTGAACATCCAAAGGATCTGCTCACATGGGTATATGTGGATTGTGGAGAAACACATGGCCTCCCTGCATCTCTGTAATATTGTGGATTGTGGGTAGTCAATGTGTTCTCCCTGTTTGAATTATTAGGAAGTCACATCACTTGTCAATCAAGGTTGGACTCTGGCCATGCATTATTGCATACCTTGCTATTGGCTTGTTTAACTTATCTAGGATCATTATTGGGGGCCAGATCAGAACTGTATGTAACATCAACACATAGCACATTCTCTCTTTCTCTCTCTCTCTCTCTCTCTCTCTCTCTCTCTCTGCCTCATAGTTCAAGCCTCAGACATCACTACATGCCAGGTCGCTACTGTGGACATTCCATTAAGTGTCACGGGTAAGGTGTGCACTACAATGAAGCTGAGCTATAGTACTGTGATATATCAGTACTTGCTGAGAGTCACATCCCCCATAGGTACAGGGAACTGGGTGTATGTCTGAAGCTCCCTGTCAGTAAAGTGTGTACTCAAATGTTTGACTTTGTAGAGTATAGGCAGCCACTGGTATTGGAGTCCAACCTAGTTCCAATGTGAATGTTTATATCATTGTTTAGGTTATTTAGTGATTGAGTACTGTTTGACATTCTGCCCTCTTTGTCTTCTGTGTGCTAATTAAAGTTGGACACTTGTTTCCAGACTCGTCTCTCTGTGAACCCACTGAACCTGATACGTTTCCCAACACAACAAACACTAACCACCTGAAACTCTCATATTCATGAAACAAAATTTAATTATTTATTTGTATATAAGAATACTTGTGCTGCATATGTATTGCCTGATTGTGCATTATGGGTGGTTGTGTGTCTGCGTGCTTTGCACCAACGACCAGAGAACGCTGTTTTGTCAGATTGTATTTGTTCAATCAGGTGAGAATGAACTTTTCTTGACTTGCTGGAGGAACTCAATGGGTGAGGCACATCAATGGCGGCAGACAGATGGTCAATATTTTCCATCGTGACCTTGCATTCATGACCATGCATCTATCCCTCTGTCTCCATTGATGCTGCCTGACCTGTTGAGTTCCTCCAGCAGCTTGTTTTTGAATCTGATTCACTTAAATAGATCAAAAATGATTTTAATGGGAAGTCATTTGGTGAGAATTTGCTAGGGTAGTTGGGGAGAATTTGCTAGGGTAGTTGGATTGGACTTTGTAGCTACAACAAGGACTGAGATTTCACTTTTACATTCTATCAAGTTTTAATATTGTTTCAAATTCTTTTCCAAACTTGGGTGCTCTAGTGGAGGCACCACTAACCTCCAGAACTCCAGGAGTGAAATTCCATAAACAGGTCCTCCTGGTGAGGAGGGGATGACGGAGGGGAAATTGGTTCTTGTTAAAGTGTCTGTCCCCTAAGGTTACTCCAGGTGCATTGTTCATATGTATCCAATGTCAATATTTACTTCTGGGCTTTGCAAAATGTAGCCAGAATTTTAAGAAGCATTGAGATGGACAAACGGAAACATGGGAGGTAGATAATGATGTAATCTGGAACAAAAAAAAGAAAACTGCTGGAGGAACTTAGCAGGTGAAGTTGCATCTGTGGAGGGAAAGAAATTGTTAATATTTTGGGTGAACAATCTACTCCAGGACTGAGACACACGAGCACACAGGGAATAGAGGGACACAGACCATTGGGGGCTGACGTTGGGGGCTGAGAATTGGCAATAGGTAATGTGCAGGAGTAGGCCATTTGGCCCTTCTAGCCAGCATCACCATTCACTGTGATCATGGCTGATCATCCACAATCAGTACCCCGTTCCTGCCTTCTCCCCCATCCCTTGATTCCATTATCTTTAAGAGCTCTATCAAATGTTTTCTTGAAAGCTTCTAGAGAAATGTCCTCCACTGCCTTCTGAAGTAGAGCATTCCACGGATCCACAACTCTCTAGGTAAAAAAAGTTTTTCCTCAACTCCATTCTGAATGGCCTACCCCTTATTCTTAAGCTATGGCCTCTGGTTCTGGTCTCCCCCAACATCAGGAACATTTTTCCTGCCTATAGCATGTCCATTTCCTTAATAATCTTGTATGTTTCAATCAGATCCCCTCTCATTCCAGTGTATACATGCCCAGTCGCTCCATTCTTTCAGCATATGGCAGTCCCACCATCCTGGGAGTTAACTTCATTCCCCTATGCTGCACTTCCTCAATACCAAGAATGTCCTTTCTCAACATGGGGACCAAAACTGCACGCAGTACTCCAGATGTGGTCTCACCAGGGCCCTGTACAACTGCACAAGGACCTCTTTGCTCTTATACTCAACTCCCTTTGTTATGCAGGCCAACATGCCATTAGCTTTCTTTGCTGCCTGTTGTACCTGCATGCATACTTTCAGAGTCTGATGAATAAGGACACCTAGATCTCATTGTACTTCCCCTTTTCCTAATTTGACATATTTCAGATAGTAATCTGTCTTCCTGTTCTTGCCACCAAAGTGGATAACCTCACATTTATCCACATTAAACTGCATCTGCCCACTCACCCAACTTGACCAGGTCACCCTGCATTCTCATAACATCCTCTTCACATTTCACACTGCCACCCAGCTTTGTGTCATCCACAAATTTGCTGATGTTACTTTTAATCTCTTCATCTAAATCATTAATGTTTATTGAAAATAGCTGCAGTCCTAGCACTGAGCCTTGCAGCACCCCACTAGTAACTGCCTGCCATTCTGAAAAGTACCCATTAATCCCTACTCTTTGTTTCCTGTCTGGCAACCAATTTTCTATTCTTGTCCGTCCCCTACCCTCAATACCAAGTGCTTTTGCCCATTAATCTTCGATGTGGAACCTAATCAAAGAGTTTCTGAAAGTCCAGGTACACTACATCCACTGGCTCTCCCTTGTCTATTTTCATAGTTACATTCTCAGAAAAATGGAGAAGATTAGTCAAGCATAATTTCCCCTTCATAAACCCATGCTGACTCAGACTGTTTCTGTCACTGTTATGCAAATGTGCCACTATTTCATCTTTTATAATTGACTCCAGCATCTTCCCCACCACTGATGTCAGGCTAACTGATCTATAATTCCTTGTTTCCTCTCTCCCTCCTTTCTTAAAAAGTGGGACAACATTAGCTACCCTCCAATCCGTAGGAACTGATCCTGAATCTATAGGACATAACTGAATACCAATGCATCCACAATTTCTAGACCCTCCTCCTTAAGAACTATGGGATACAGACCATCAGGCCCTGGGGATTTATCAACCTTTAGTCCCATCAGACTACCCATTTTCTGCCTAATGTGAATTTCCTTCTGTTCTTCCATTACCTTAGGTCTTCTGTCCACTATTACATCTGGGAGATTGTTTGTGTCTTCCCTAGTGAAGACAGATCCAAAGTATCTATTCAATTCATCTGCCATGTCCTTATTCCCCATAATAATTTCACCCGTTTCTGTCTTTAAGGACTCAACTTTGATCTTAACTATTTTTTTCCTCTTCACATACCTAAAGAAGCTTTCACTATCCTCCTTTATATTCTTAACTAGCTTGCCTTCATACCTTATCTTTTCTCCCCATATTGCCTTTTTAGATAGCTTCTGTTGCCCCATAAACATTTCCCAATCCTCTGTGTTCCTGCTCATCTTTACTATATTATACTTCTATTTTATAGTTATACTGCCCTTGGCTTCCCTTGTCAACCATGGTCACCCCTTACTCCCCTTAGAATCTTTCTTCTTCTTTGGAATGACAGACAGAAGGGCCTGTTCCCATGCAGTACAGTTCAATGTTCTATGTTAACTAACATTCTCAAGGTCAACAATGGCATGGCTTCTGCCTTCAAAAGGAAGTACTCTCCATATAATCAAGCCAGGAATAATCTGTGCACAGAGATAAATATCATCACAGCCCTGATTTTTTAGCCTCTGGATCATTTTAGGTGTCATGTCTCAGCACATTGCTGCATTTTCAATGTAGCAGGAGCTCCATAACTAAAGAGAACATTTCATATCCTTCTCCTCACAGAGGGTGCAGCAGGTTGCTTGGTCACATGGATGTACCAGGAGTGCAGTGATGGCTGGTGAAATGAATACACATGCCACGCTGAAGAATCCACAAGCAAATTCTGAGCTGACCATCTACAAGAAATATATATGACCACCACCAAAACATCAACAAGATCAAGGCAGTGCATATAAGAAACTCACAGGATGTATTTATTTGGAGACATTCTACTCAGCCCATCATATGGCAGCAGCCACCCAGGTCAAGTGACTCCGAGAGCAAAGGGTATTCCTTCTCAAAACCTGTGTGGGGTCTTCCACAGTCATCGAGCCACATGCTATATAAATGAAGTCTGCTATTGGGATCCTTAAATGAATTCGTTAGATCTGCAATACTTTCTGGACAAGGTCTCCTGCTTTATCACCATATGCTGAATCCTCCACACTCTGTATAAAGTGCAGCAAAAGGTGAAGGGAAAGCAATAGCAACTGGAAGAAGATTTAAAAAAAGACGGCAAAGGCAGGCAATGAAGAAGGGAAGTTTCTGAGAATGGGCTTGACTCTGCCTTTGACTGTGAACGCAACACAGAAGCCTGAGTGAGCTTGTATTTGTAGATTTTTCATGACACAGGCAAGGGTGATGATATCCCTCACAGACCATGAACCTGCAGCATGTGCACTGATTAGATTTTGTGAAGCTGGGTTAGCGAGGGTTTTGATGGCACTTCCTTTTTCTGATTTCTTTTAGGCAGACAAGAAATGTGTCAAATGTTGGAAAAGATGCTCTTTATCTTATTTGAAGAATATTGAATCACTTCTGTTTTATTTTAAGGATTTATTCTGGCACTTCTAACCACTTAATTTTGAGGGAGAATGTGGCAGCGACTGAGATTCTAGTATGGGCCAGTTTACTTGAGGTTTGCTTGGTGGAGAATTGAGCTGCACCGTGCCATGACTACAAATGAAATGCGCCTGGCCTTTAATAATGTCTGTTTTGAGCCTTCAATATTGTTAAAGTTTGGTATTTATGTGACCATACAGCACCAGTCATAATTCAGACAGATAGAAACCTACAGCACAGAAACAGGCTTTTTCAGCCTGTCTCCTCCACTCTGATCATGATGCCTATTTACACCAGCTCTATTTGCCTTCATTAAGCACATATCCCTCTACACCTTTCTAAAAATGGCATCTGTATGTGGTTTAAAATCTCAGTGGAATTGAACTTCGTATGTTGGTATAATGTTATTGCTGTCAATTGGTAAGCCAGGCTATAGAGATATCACCAAATTGAACAAATCACTTGTGCCAAAAGCTCTGAATTTTATTGATATCCAGCACTAGCTCACACAGAAACAGGCACAAAATTAGTTAAAGCTCCACTGATACGAGTTTTGTATGTGCATGCTGTTTTCATGGATGATGCACTGTCACATTTCCAGGCCAAGGTTTCAAATGTAATTTCTGTTACAGTGTTACAGAGCAGAAACTAATCATGAAATTTCAATTTCAATGCTTTAGATAATATTATATTCCACAAGCATAGGATAAGCCAGTCTTTGAATAAATATATTAAATAAGAAGCTGTGTTCAATTTCAAAACCACTGGACAAATTTGTCTGTATATAATCATAATTTGAAGATAAAATTTCCACACAAAAGATTCTCCTGGATTCTCCTGGAATCCTTAACAATGCAGTAATTTTGACACTTGCCATTAATTTTTCTCTATAAAACTCAAAATATTTTGTATTTGCGGCCCCTGAAACATTGAAATTTATGACAACTGGAGATCTTATCAGATTTTATTGGACAAAACTTAAGCAAGGACATCTCAGCTGAGATCATGGAAGATGCTGGCAAAACTCAGCAGGTGCATCAGAAGCAGGTAAATAACCTTCAGGCTTGGATCCTTTAACAGAACTCAAATCAAAACATTATCCTGCAGTGGCTCAAGAAAATGCCATGGATTTCCAATAATTTCAGATTCATAACCTGGTGAATACATCTTCAATATGTGACTGACAGTCATTAATTTAATTTAACGTGGTCCAATGTGTTCACATGTCCAAAGATAAACTGGCTTGTATCTTTTCTAATATTAACCCAACCTGTGACAGAAGAAAATCTGATATTGCTACATTGATACAAATGTTTTCGTCTTGTCCATCTTTAGAAATCTATTGGAAAGAAATGTTTTCATATCTTTTCAACTGTATTTCAGATGGAGCTATGACCCAATCCAATAACTGCTCTTTTTTGTGTTATTGTACCAGGCATGGGGAGCTCTTCTGTACCTGCACAATGGATTGTGGCCATCTCTACATTGTTCATTAGAAGATACATCTTATTCAAATGGAAAGACTTTAGACCTCCAACAACATTTCACTCATATTATGTCCTGTTTATGTTTAGAAAAAATAGATACCATGTATTTGATCCATCAATGAAATTTGAAGATACATGGCGACCTTTTATGTCTTATTTTCATTTGATGTAAATGTTTTTAATGTGATTAGATTTACTCACTCTCCCAGATGAGATATAATCTTACTTTTGGTTTTTGAATCATGATTATGAATCAAAAGCTACAAAATATATGTAACCCTCAGGAGAAGCTGCTCAGATTTTTTTTTTGTTGGTTTTCTTTTTTTTAATAGAGTAGGTTGTGTTTTTTTCATATATGATATTTTTGATGTCTTTTCTGTCCTCATCCACTGCAGTGGAGAGAGGACCATGCTTATACTGTTTGAATTTTTATCTTGATATATATACATATGTGATATTGTATTTTCAGTTTTGTTCCCTTTTCTTCATTGTTCTGAATTTATTATAAAAAACAATTAAAAAAAGATTTAAAAATAAAATAAATAAGACTAAATTAAGCAATCCCTTTATCTAATTTAATGATATGATCTCTGGCAAATAGATTTAAACCCATATTTAACAAGTTCATCTAAAAAAAAAACAAAAACAAAAAAAAAACTAAATCTAATTGAACTCCTCCCCCTAATCAAGGTTGACCTAAAATCTGTGAAGATATGGATCGAATAGTGACCTTCAGACACTAGACAGGGTATCTCTGGAGCATCCTGACTTCTTAAATCTTCAAATTATGATAGTATTCTAAGAGTGGGCCCCACATCTTGTCAAATTGAAACTTTTTATATTTAATGTTGTATCTAATTTTCTCCAAACTTAAATAGGGCATAAAATCATGTAACCACTGTATATGAGTAGGTAAAGAGACATCCTTCCATTTCATTAAAATTGTTTGTATGGCTATCAACATGATCAAAATATTCAGTTTTTGAGAAAAAAAACAAACAAATCAATTAAAGGGCATGGTTCTATTTTTTTTTAATCTTAAAAATCATTGATCAAGTTTGGGAAATGTTTTCCCAAAACATATGAATCAGTGAAGCTTCAAAGACTACACTTATCACATAGTGAATCAATATCTGCATTAAAAAAAAAGATAGTTTGAGTTTGGATATATGTATTCTATGTACCACCTTAAGTTGTAATAATTAATGCCTTGTACAGAATGAGGAATCATTAGTCAAGCGAAGAGTGGAGTACCAATCTTCATCTGAAAAGATATTCAAAAAACGTTCTCAATCATTCTTAATCCGTTATCTATTACACAATGATTCGATGAATCAACTCAATTAAAATGAAAATTTTACCTAAATTTTTGTACCTTTTTCAAGCTTTACCAATTTTCATTCCTAACTCCTTTTCCAACTCATTAGACTAAAAGGAATAGGGGGTTATAATTTCCAAATTTTAGATTTTATTACTGGGCGATTAATATATGTAATCACTCTTATTGTTACATTTTTATAAATTAGTGAATCACCCTTCTTAGGTAGAAAAGGAACTGAATTTTCTAAAAAAAAATCATGTTTGCAATTTTAGGTTCCTTTTCACCCTTTTCCTTTTCAAAATTGACATAATCTGATAATGAGAAATAGGTTGAGAATATGGGCTCAATTTACAAATTATTTTGGTTATAATAGTTTTTTTTTCGCTAGTCCCATTATAGATAACCATCTTTTTCAGCCGACTGTGTTAGATGCAGGTTTTAAGGTATAGATTAGTATCAAAGGTTATATAGATCTTTTTATTTGAGATAACTTTGCCTCTTTGAACAATCAATAGCTAAATTTAATCTTCCTAATAGACATTGTTTTAGATATTTGCAAGTTAGGCATTTTGTACTGTCCAAGCTTTCTGATTTTCCTCAAATCTCAGATACAAATATTCTTGATTTACTTTTGGACTTACAGATTATTCATGATGGATTAATATCATGTATTTATAAAGACCTATTAGATTCTATGGTTAGTTCAAGTGTTTTCATTCAAGAGACAAATCTTGAAAATATTTAACCAAAATTGAATTTTTAGATATTTTTGTAAAGAAAACATCATTGTTTTGCAAACTTTAATGGGTGGGTATTGGGACGAGATGGAGTTCTATCATGGTGCTTTAACCCTTTTAATGTATAGTCACATTTTTATAAGTATGGGGCAGAGAAGTATCACATTTCATTTTAATTTGAATAACCAAAGTCATGACCAAAACCAAAAATGTGTCACTAATTCTCCAACACATATCTCCTCCATCACTGTGTCCCCTCCCAGACCTATATCCTATCCACAAGAATAATTCTATGAAATTTAACCTGTTGGCAGGTAGAACAAAAACAGTGAATTTCATGAACTCCATTTGAAAAGCATTTGACAGGGCTGAGTGTGAGGTCACATGGAATGTCTTGATTATATAAACAGTCAAACTAGGAAAGAATAGAAAATTCTTCTCAAATCATTAAAATTTTGAGTTCTTTGTCTAACAGCACTGGCCTATCTGAAATAACATTTAATTGGCCTGAATCCATGTTGAAAAGGTTAGTGGAAAAGGTGTTTCTTTAACAAAGTTATTATTCTTTTAATCTATATTAAAAAAAGCATCATACACCAAACTGCAATACAGTGACTCTGTCAATATTAAACTGCAGAATAATCCTAGCCATGTCAAACTAATAATGAATTAGCCAGTAGTGTGCCTTATCAGTTAATCTATTAAAATGAGTTACATTAATTATTGCTTTTATTAGAAATGCATTTGCTTACTCAGATAATTATGTCTCTATAGATATAAACATTCGGTTTGTATCACCTGGACTGTTCCACTGCTGTGATCCTTTGGTAATGATTGGAGGTCAATAGATCAATGAACAAGATTCACCTTTATGTACCCCATTCAACCAGGCTTAACTGAAGGAAAAAAAGTCAGCTGATCTTCAAAGTTTTCTCCAAGATTGATGGTGAAGATGATTTACAAGTATGTGATCCTTTGATACACATCGATAGGGCAGTAACTGTTCAGCTAACTGCATGTTAAAAAAATAAACTTCCCTTTCACTCATCACAGTTGCCAAAACATGCAGAGTCTATCTGCCAGGCATTTCTTTACCTAACAATTTTCTCTAATATTTATTAGTCTGTAACCTTATAACATGAAAAATTTGGAAAGTCAAATTTGCATATACTCCAATAAGTTAGGAGATCCTCTGGGAGTTAATAATTCCAGAAGTTTACCACCCTCAAGGAGAATAAATTCCTATGAATCTCAGTATTAAATGACCACCCTTTATTGGAATATACACCCCCTTGTCTGCAATTTTCCCACATCTCAACATCTACCTTTTCATTGCCCCTTTAAGACCTTATATGTTTTGACAAGGTCGCCACTCATTCTTCTAATTTCAAGGAACTCAAAAATTTCTTTTGACATTCTCTCATCCCAGAAGTTAGATAAATCTCTTCTAGACTGCCTCCAATATTATATACTTCCATAAACCTAGAGGCTAAAATTGTCCTTACAATGTGGCCTTACCACCGCCCTTTCCAATTGTAGCAATACTTCTTACTTCTAACTCCAGACCCTTCACAAGAAAGATCATTGTGCCATTTGCCTTCCAAACTGTTTGCTGCCTGCTAACCTTTTCTGTGATTCACACACAAGAGCACCTAGATCCTTCAGTGCTTTACTTATTCGCACTCATTCTCCATTTCAGTTACAGTATGCCTTTTGATTCCTCTTATCATTGCACGACCTCACACTTTCCCACATTAAATGTCATTTGCCAAGTTTTCACCAATTCACTCAACCAATTTATGTCTTGTTGCAGCGTCCTTCTCTTCTATTTTAATAGCATAAGCAACACTTGGGAACCTTATGCTCTGCCCCTTCCTCTAGGTCACACATGTCAAACTCTGGCCCGCAGGCCAAATTTGGCCCGCAATATAATTATATTTGGCCCGCAAGATAATTTCAAAAATGTATTAGAGGTGGCCCGCTAGCCGCCGTGCCAGTATAGCGCATGCACAGTAATACAACAAATCCCAGAATGCATTGGCGTCAGCCTGCTAATCGCCCCCACCTCCTCTGTTTACATTGCAGGGTCTCACCGTGGACTCTGGTTTTGGGGCCTGGCCGGTGTCAGGGGAAGCCAAGACCGCTTCCCAGCGCCCGGAACCGGAGGCCTCGGGCCTGACCTCGCCAGGACCGTTGCCCACTCCCCCTCCTTTCCGCAGGCTGATCCGCGACTCACGGTGACGGGGCCGCTGATCCGCCGAGATGCCGCCCTGCAGCGAGAGCCGATGCCCCCGCACTGTCGTTGTCCAACCCGATCGCCCGCAAACCCTGCCCTCCCGCACACAGGCCTGAGTAAGTATTATGAACTTTAATCTCAGGATAAAACGATCTTCCAATAGTTTCATGTCACAGTGATAAATATATTCTTGGTTAAAAATGGTCCTGCACCTGGATACAAACTCATTAGGCATAAAACTTGAAAAGTGTGTAAATCAAAGGATATCTGTACCAATGGAAAAAGGGCATGGCAAATAACCCTGCTAGAGTTCATGCCCACAATCAGTCACCCATTTGATTGTTTCAGGAATCATGTTATTCTCCCACATTCTCAATAGCCCTCAGATTTTACTATTCGACAGCACACTAGCAACATTTGACAAATCCTCTATAGAGAAATATTATTTATTGAATATTTTATTTCTCATTTGTTAATGCTTCTGGAAAGAGTTTATCCAAAAACTATTATTAAACATTTATTTTAATAAGAAAAAGTTTAACATTACATATGTTGAAAGAAGAGAAAACATGCAGATGTTGTTGAAAATTTTCAATAAATATTTAGTTCGGCCCTCGACTTAGTCCAAGTTTTTAATTTTGGCCCTCCGTGAATTTGAGTTTGACACCCCTGCTCTAGGTCATTCCAAGCCATTAACACAAAGCATGAAAAATTGAAGACCAAGAACTAATCGTTGGGCCATTCCACTAGTTACATCCTTCCAGCCTGACAAAGAACATTTAATTCCAGCTGTCTCTCTTCTAAGTAACAACCAATCTTCAATCCATCCTATATCCCCTCTACGATGAGTTTGTTCTTGACAGCAAAAGTATATCTTTAGTTTGTGATTAATACATCTTTGATTTGATCAACAGTCGACACCATTATCACAATCAGTGTTGCTACACAAACTTCTGTTTCGTCATTTCAGGGCATGACATGAAAACACTTGGTTCTCTTTCTCTGATACATCATTATTCAGAGGAAAAGTAGCAAAAGGGAAGACTGGGTGGAGGAGAGGAAGAAGAGGAGAATGTACCAGCTCCACCTCTGAGATTGTCATGATAGATGAGTAGCACAAGTTCGAGGAATGTGTGTCACCAGCATGCTGCAGTCTGACAACAGGATACTATCCCTGATGATTTTGATAAGGGCCATGATTGAGATGTATTCATGCCAAGTAAGGCACGATGTTAAGTGTCCTTTCAGATCATGCCAGCCCAAAATAATGGCAAGGAGCATGGAGAAGTCCATCTGCACCCTTTTGTCAAGGGTTGTGTGTAGACCACACAGCCTCTGTGGAGGCAATGCACATTTCTTTGTAAGGGCTTAGAGACAAATGCATCACACAGTTCCCCCTGGTGAATGCAAAAGCCGCTGTGCTGGGAAAGATGGAAGCTGCATCACATACTGTATCACAGAGAGAGTTGCTGCATGTTAGCAGTACTATGTGGTCGTACTAGGAATGATTCTCAAGATGACTTGAACTGTTTAATGTACCCTTCTTAAGAGAAAATAATATATTTGACTACAAGTCACAGTCAAGTGGCAGCTCCTGACATTGCTCCATAATCACAAAAAATAAACTGAGGAATTCAGCTCAACATGGGGTGGTTTGCAGCACCGCAGCCAACCTAGGGAAGCTGAAATTTTACAGGAAGAGGTGGAAGAAGAACTGCAGTATTTAGAAGAAGAGGATTCCCAACTTTTAATGGCAGCAGCTAAAGATAAAAGGTACTCCTACAGCATTAAACACACCTAGTACAATAAGCCCTACCTACACCTGCCTCTGATGTGATGGTAATGTTAGAAACAATAACTAAGCAGAATGATAGTATGATGGATTATATGTCCACTGGTTTCCAAAAATGTTGATCAGCAACTTACTGATATTAGACTTAAAATTACTGATTTACTGATATGTCTAGTGAGATTGGTGCAATGAAGGTGGATGTCAATAAATGTTTGACAGCAGTGGATATGGTTGAGAATAAAATTAAGAATGTAGAAGATAGAGTGGATCAAGTTGAAGGAGCGGCGGCAGGATGGCAAATTGAGAAGAAGAGTTTTTTTGCAGAAGATGGACGCTTTGGAAAATCAAAGTTGACGGAATAATATAAAAAGAGTAGGGTTGCCAGAGGGTCTTGAGGAGACAAATCGTACAAAGTTTTGTAAAGAGTGGATTGTTTAAATCTTTGGTCCAGAGTATTTTCCAGAGGGATTGGAGTTGGAGATAGCTCATCATGAATTAAGGAAAAATAACCATTACCGGGAGGGGAGCCACCTCGTGCAGTTTTGGTGAGGTGTTTAAGTTATCAGGACCGAGAAATGATTTTACGTGCAGCTGTTCTACAAGTGCACATGCAAGGTCCTTTGACTATAGAGAAGATTTGAGTCAGGCGGTTGTTATGAAACAGAAAGAGTTTAATTCTGCTACAGCTGTTTTATGGAAGAAAGAGTACAGATCTACTTTTAGATATCCAGCAATTTTAAAAATATTTTATGGGCAGTATCAATCTCAATTTTTTGAAAATCCCCAGGCTGCATTAACTTTTGCTAACTCTTTACCAGATTCTAAGTTGATACAGGATTTTTCTTCTAAGCCGTTGGTAACTTTGAATAAAGCTGGAAACGGGAAAGCTGAAAAAACATTGGAAGTTGAACAACTGATCGTTTAGCAAGAGGAACTTCCGGAAACATCTAATACTTGAGGGGAAGTTTCTTTTAGTCCGGTTGGGGAGAAGATGAGGACCCAGCCAAATCCGAAGTCATTTGCCACTGTTGCTACTAACCACACCCGGTTAATAAGGGGAGTTACTGCTTTACAGTTTTTTTTTGTGGGGGGTAGTGGGCAGGGGTTGTTTTATTTTGTTGTTGTTAAAAGGTTTTTTTTAAGTTACGGAGCTAATTGTAAGTTTGGGTGCCATTTAGTAAGATTTAATGAATACTTTAAATTTTGCATCTTTTAATGCTAGAGGATTAAATCATCTGATAAAACAGAAACGTGTTTTGGATTATATTAAAAAGTTAAAAGTAGATATTGCATTTTTGCAAGAAACACATTTGACAGAAAAAGAACATTTGAAATTAAAAAGGGATTGGGTAGGACATGTGATTGCAAATCTAGAGAGGTTGCAATATGATGTCTGTCTCACAATTCTTGTTGTGTACTTGGTATGCTCTGTGGAAGTAGGGTCTTCATCAATGCTTTCTGTTCAAAGGTTCCCTGAGAGGCCTGGCATTGCCACAGCACCACCTCCATTAATGGTCTACTGCCAGCGATGTCACTACTGAAGCATACATTGAATCTCAGTGGCTAAAGAAAACATTCATTATCAGTCTGAACCATATTATACAGTTCGTTATGAAGCTAACCAGTTAAGTTTCCAAATGGGCCCACAGCAGTTACACCTGCGGTATGTGATCAATCAACATACAACCTTCGCACGCCTTTGGAACATGGGAGGAAACAGGAGCACCAGGAGGAAACCCGTGTGGTCACAGGGAGGACATACAAACTTCTTACAGGCGGTACCGGATCTGAACCTGGGTCACTGGCGCTGTCCAGCCACTAAACTAACTGTGCTGCCTTTTTTTAACCACATAAAACCGAATAGCACGACTGAAGGTGTTTCTACCAATCCTATCTCTTCCTCCATTTTATACCAAACTCCTGCTCCCTCTCCACAGTCCTGGAAAAGATTGGCCTTTACATCCTATTCTCCTTCGATAGTTACTATTGACCTAGCATTCATCATTCCCACAGAATTTGGATTCTGTTTGTCTTTCCTTCAGTTCCCCACTCAGGCCAGTCTAAATCGAATCTTGGAAGGAAAACCTACCCATGTTGTTAAACAACTATCACATCTCCACCGATCTCTCTACATGGGTCAGCTGGTTGCAGGCCTGGTTGTGAATATCAGAGCAGTTTTGCAAAGTGAATTTACTGCTGTAGCTTTTTACCTTAGTGAGGTTTTAACAATATTTTTTATAATGTAAGTTTCTGGCATTACTGTCATGGATTGTATTGAAATGTAGAAATTAGATGTGCAAATTAAAATGGCTGGTTCATGTTGCAAGATCTGTACATGTACAGATGGCGTGAGGGAGCAGCAAATCTGGCAGGTATAGCTATACTCCCAGAACATGGTTTGTACTGTTATGATCGATATAATTCATAGCAGATGTATATCTTATGCATTCAGTAACAAGAGTGAAAGAAGAGAGTGAATTATAGTTCAATGGGAGTGACATTTAATGAAGGGGTGCAGATGATCTCATAAACCAGTGTAACAAGTTCCAGTGGCTTAAGGACATGATGTGAACCCCAAGATTAAACATCATTACTCTACCATCTATTTTTTCTCATAATATGTAGGCCTTATGTTTTCAGTCAAAGATTCACAATAGAAACGACAGTTAAAAATGTTATTCTCAAATTGACGTGATTAATGGCACGGAGAAGTTAGTGTGATGTTAACTTATGGTAAAAGTTAAGTTATAAGCATCTGGAAGCCGCTGTGTGGACTCTAATAGAGTTACTATGTTGCAATTTGAGTTTTCATCCAGTTCCTTAGATTAGGTTCAAAGTTAAAAAGGTAGGATCTAAATTTCCTGTACTTTCTTCCACTGGTGTAAGTTTGACAAATGAACCATCATTGCATCCAGTAAAAAAAGATGCAAGTCCATTCATCCATGATGAATGGTCAATGTTTGTTAATTCACTGAATATTGCTACAATAGGGTCTGTGATCTCTCTGTGGTTCAATAAACCCTCTCTCATTTTCGTGAATATAAACCTGGGTAGCCTGATCTTTCTTCACGTAGCAATCCTGCCCTCTCAGAGATAAGAATGGTATACCTTCACTCCACTTCTTCAAAATGTCCGTGGCTACTGTGTAGTGACTCTAACCATGCAGGCCACAGACTATTAAAAATTTTAAACTGTTGGTGATGCCACAGCTCTGCGCTGCTGTGCTACTGGGACTGGACTTTCAAAGTCACCTTAAAAGTGTGATGATGGAGACGATGGGCCTCATCCACCTGTTATTGACTGTAACCAACAGTTTTAAAATTGCCCACTGCCCTCTACCAACCCTTCAGCCCTTCCCCCACAGCCAACAATCTGATCGGCCATCGCGCACGACCTGTGGACACTCCACCCTCAAAATCACCCCTCCATTACTATTCGCTAACCTGGCTCTGACTGTAAACCCATTGCCACCAAAGTTAGGCAGTACAGTGCTGGGGACAGGGCCTTCATTAGGGTGGAAGTGCAGTGACCCTGGCTGCATGCACCTGCTCCTGGAACTCCCCCTCCCCAACAGCCTCAAGGTCCTGATAATGTGCCTGGGCTTCTTTTCTCACTTTGCCAAGTGGGTCTCTATCTACACGGACAAGGCCCACCCCCTTGTTAAATCCACCTCTCTTCCCCTTACACCAGAGGCCCGCATCAAGGCAGACATTGCCAAAGCCATGATGCATGCTGTGGATGAATGGACAGGTGGAAAAGGAGAACACTACAGTCTGGAAGGTCATCCTCCTAGCCCTGCAGTCTAGGGGTCTCCCAGTCTCCTGGTGGCAAGAGGTCCTTCCTGACGTGCTCCACTCCATCAGGTCCCTTCTATGTTTGGCCACCAATGCCACACTGCATGAACATATGTTTTCCTTTTTCAGGAAATCAGCGACAGGGACCATACTGCCACCATAGCTGAAGTCCTCAGAAACATGTGAGGAAACATGTGAGGAGTCATGTCCAACCAACTGATTGAAAGGGTCAACCTCCACGCCAACTCCCAATACGCCTATGTGGTGTACCCCAATGGGCATGAAGACACTTAGCTCCGTTAGGGACCCTGCACACTCAGTGACTCCGCAAACCACGACTGATCACCCCACATCCCTCCCACCCCTTACCATTCATGATGCACCAGGAACATGGCACATTACCTCACCTGCAACAGAGGACACGCCAGACTCATGGCCGTGGATCCACCAGCTCAACGACGACAACTGCATATTGGCAACCCAGACTGTCCAAGGCCCCATCATTGGGTCGTAGTCACAGCCAGTACTACAAAGGCCACAGCAGAAATCAAAACCACCCAAAAGACTGAATTTGTAATAATATCATCAACACTTCACCCCACCAGACTCATTTTTTAAAAATCAAGGGGTGAATCTGGTAAACCACTGTATGTACATATTTATCTGTCTGGGCACACCCATTGGCCGACTGTACTTGTGCCCCTCCCACAGGCTCCTGAGTAAGGGTGACTGGCCTTCAGACCCTGCTCATTTCGGGATAGTCGACCAGCAGGGATGTGCCTTCATTCTATTGCGAATAAAACCCTAGCAGCTTTGCTCAACTTCAGTCTTTTGTGAGATTGATGGTTTATCAGATGTTACTTTTCTTCTTAACCAGTTGGTGTACCTGCACATTTGCTTTTGGTGACTGACATACAAGGTTCATGGGTGTACACCAACTTTTCCCAATCTATCACCATTTAAATAACTTCCTGTATTTTGCTTTTCTCCAGAAATGATTGATATTTATTCATGTAATATGGTACCTGCATGTATTTGCTCACTGTCAACTTGCCCTGGAAGTCTCCTTGTTTTCCCCTCTCTACTTTCAGTCCCACCTAGATTAAGTCATTAGCAAATTTTCCCTCATCCAAATCATTTTTTGTGAATGGTTAGGGCCCAACCACTGATCCTTTGGTTACAAGACTAGTCACTATCCACTATCCATTATTTCAATTTATTCCAAAGATAAAAATGGAAATAGCTGGAAATACTCAGCAGGTCATGGGAAGAGAAAAGGAGCTAACATTTTAGGTCACAGACTCTTCGCATTTGACCTTAAATGATGCATTTCTCTTCCCCAGATGCAGATTGACTTTCTGAGTACTTCCAGTATTTTGTTTTATTTTAGGTTTCCAGAGTTTACAATTTCTCTGATTCATTCCTCTCTGCATAATGATTTTCAGTCGATAACATTATATTATTCTAAACCCATATGCTATAATTTTGCATACTAACCACGGAAGTGGGGTTTTCACAAAGGACTTCTCAAAATCCAAACACACCACATCCAGAGGTCCTCCATATCTATTCTACCTGCTGCATCCTGAAAAATGTCCACTAACGTAACAGACACAAATATCTGTTCAAAAAGCCAGGTAACTTTATCTAATATCACATAATCTCATCCTTTATAATATATTTCCAGTTTCTTGTGTCACCTCTCTTCTGTTTTAAATGGTGGGGTTACATTTGCCACTCCGCAATCTGCAGAAACTGGTTGATATAGATTTCTGAAAGTTCAATGGTTCTCTTCTCCTCTCCATTTAAAGTGTGTGCAGTTCCAGAGTGTGTGTGTGTGTGTGTGTGTGTGTGTGTGTGTGTGTGTGTGTGTGTGTGTGTGTGTGTGTGTGTGTGTGTGTGTGTGTGTGTGTGTGTGTGTGTGTGCACGTTAGAGAGAGAAAAAATTAACACAGTTTGGTCTACTACTTAGGGAATCAAGTCTTCTTTTCTTTGGCTTGGCTTCGCGGACGAAGATTTATGGAGGGGGTTAAAGTCCATGTCAGCTGCAGGCTCGTTTGTGGCTGACAAGTCCGATGCGGGACAGGCAGACACGGTTGCAGCGGCTGCAGGGGAAAATTGGTTGGTTGGGGTTGGGTGTTGGGTTTTTCCTCCTTTGCCTTTTGTCAGTGAGGTGGGCTCTGCGGTCTTCTTCAAAGGAGGTTGCTGCCCGCCAAACTGTGAGGCGCCAAGATGTACGGTTTGATGCGATATCAGCCCACTGGCGGTGGTCAATGTGGCAGGCACCAAGAGATTTCTTTAGGCAGTCCTTGTACCTTTTCTTTGGTGCACCTCTGTCATGGTGGCCAGTGGAGAGCTCGCCATATAACACGATCTTGGGAAGGCGATGGTCCTCCATTCTGGAGATGTGACCCACCCAGCGCAGCTGGATCTTCAGCAGCGTGGACTCGATGCTGTCGACCTCTGCCATCTCGAGTACTTCGACGTTAGGGATGAAAGCGCTCCAATGGATGTTGAGGATGGAGCGGAGACAACGCTGGTGGAAGCGTTCTAGGAGCCGTAGGTGATGCCGGTAGAGGACACATGATTCGGAGCCGAACAGGAGTGTGGGTATGACAACGGCTCTTATACGCTTATCTTTGTGAGGTTTTTCAGTTGGTTGTTTTTCCAGACTCTTTTGTGTAGTCTTCCAAAGGCGCTATTTGCCTTGGCGAGTCTGTTGTCTATCTCATTGTCGATCCTTGCATCTAATGAAATGGTGCAGCCGAGATAGGTAAACTGGTTGACCGTTTTGAGTTTTGTGTGCCCGATGGAGATGTGGAGTTTGGTCTACTACTTAGGAAATCAAGTATTTCACAGTTAAAGAGCAGCTGAGTTAAAGCCAATTAAAGCTATTCCAATAAACAAATTGCCATTAAAAAAATAGGATTTCCTGCCTGCTGATGAGCTCCTCTCCAACTCCTGGTTAAAATTTGCTTTAAAGAATAGACTTTTTTACATTATAATCTCACCAATTTGGCAGGTCATTTAACATCCCTGGATGAAGTCAGCAGAGCCAATAATATAACTGTGAATTATAGAATGAGTTGAGTCATTTTTCTTAAAAGTAGGCCTTAGATGAAGATTGAAAATTTCAAAGTCCTTTTGTTCAAATAATAATAATTGAACAAATCTAAGTTAGTGACATTTTATCTCAAAACTCATACTCACCTATTTGTTTTTACTTGTTCGCAAGGAGACAAGGGTAATTCAACAGCAGGCTGGCCTGATTTTGAATGGAAACTTGCATCACCATGCGCATTGTGAATAGGCTTGCATGTCACAAAATTAACAATTGTCACATCTCACTGAATTGAACTCAAAGAGAACAAGAAAAAACTCTGCCTAAACGGCAGAAAATAGCTGAGGGTCCGATTGTGAACTAATTTCTGATCTAGTTTATTTACAGATAAAATGATTTTGTGTAATTAAAGTATCCTGATACAATATTTATCTTGGATGGTAATATACAATTCCATAGGGTCCTCCTGAACCTGGACTGTTAAGTTCATGCTGCCTACTCACTGACAGAAAATTTGCATGTATGCATTGCTAATTAAACTTTGGATTAGCTGTGCTTTTCAATAATGTGTCTGGTTTTGTAATTTGATAGCAGCAATACTGCATTACTTAACACAGGAACAATTTCATCTTTAAGCATTTTAGGTTTGTGAGAAAATAATAAAGCTGTGAATGTTAGTTATGAATCTTGGAGGATGGAAATTCTTGATCATGTGGTGAATGGAGACAGAGTCTGAGGCTGGAGAATTTGGTGGGTGATGTTATTTGATGATGTATTCACTGGTCTTGGCTACTCAGATTCAGAATCAAAATCAGGATTTATTGTCAGGAACAAGTCATGAAATTTGGTGTTTTGTGGCAGCATCATATTGCAAACATTCATATTATAACCATATTACAACACTACTATAATTTTTAAACAGTGTATAAAAAGTAAGGCAGTGTCTTCGGTTCATTGATTATTCAGGAATCTGATGGCAGCAGGGAAGAAGCTGTCCTTGCACCACTGAGCACTCATCTTTAGGCACCTGTATCTTTTTCCGAATGGTAGCAAAGTGAAGAGGGGATAGCCTGGGTGGTGGGGGTCTTTGAGGATAGAAAAGATCCATCTCATGTAGATGTCCTCGATGGAGTAAAGTCTGGTGTCTCTGATGTCGCAAGCCAAGTTATCAATCCTCTGGAGTTTATTCTTGGCCTGAAAGTTGGAGCCTCCATATCAGACAGTGATGCAACCAGCCATAATGCTCTCCACAGTACACTTGTAGAGACTTTGGTGACACACCAAATCTCTTCAGACACTTCACAAAGTCTAGTCACTGGCAAACCTTCTTTGTGATTGCATAAACATGGAAGCTCCAGCACAGATCCTCAGAGATGCTGACACCCAGGAATTTGAAGTTCTTTATCCTTTCCACTTCTGAGCCCTCGATGAGGACTGGGTCATGTTCCCCTGACTTCCTCCTGATATTCCACCTCATATGAAATCTTTAGTATTCTTGCAGGTTGTTGAAGCTTAATTTCCCCAGCTATCTGCTCTCTTTGACTTTTGAACATGTGTTCCTAGAACCTTCTGTCTTCTGCATATACATCCCCACTGCTTATCCTGCTTGGTATCCAAAAACACTGGGACATTCTCCCTCCATTTCTTCACTGTTACTGGCTCAAGTTCATTTCTCGCATAACTACTTGTAGATGTTCCAGGTGCAATAAGCTCCCTTAAAAACCAAGTTAGCATTAAGGAGGGCAGAAGTGCTTTGGTTTTAAAACAAATTACAAGTATGCTCCTTGTCAAATGATGCAACATGTTTGCAGAAAGCTTTGTAATGAATAGGCTGCATGAGGCATTGCAATTAGTGGGGCTGGGTTAACAAACCTCTTGCTATTTTCAAGGGTTCTCTGATTTGTTGGTCTATGTTTTAGATCTTTTTATTCAACATTATTACATTTGTGTAAACTGCCTTTCTTCTAGTTCATTAAATACATTAAACCAATACTTATTCCAGAAGGGGTAATTGTATGCCTAAAAACACAGATTTTTGTCCTGCAAAGACTTAGCATTAACTAATATTATTAAGCACTATTTTTAAAATTGCATTTCTATTGTAAACACCAATCTGGAACAGATTGGCAGAAGTGCAAATCCAAAATGAAAATTCAGAACATGACTTCACAGCATCCTGTAGTTATCAGACGAGGTTTAGCTTTTCAAGGGCAATGAGGAGGGTTGTGTGAAAAGATTAAAATATAGAATTAAGCAATAAAACAACTCTGGTGAAACATGAAACACTGGTAATCAGTGTCTTGGTTATTTGTAGCCATGTATCTGAATTTTTCTGTGTTAACAGTAAGTATGAGAGTTTCTCCATGAAAGACCTCAACAATGAAGACGCTGTTTACATCCGGTACCGCACGGATGGCAGTCTCTTCAATCTGAGGCGCCTGCAAGCTCACACCAAGACACAAGAGAAACTTGTCCGTGAACTACTCTTTGCAGACGATGCCGCTTTAGTTGCCCATTCAGAGCCAGCTCTTCAGCGCTTGACGTCCTGTTTTGCAGAAACTGCCAAAATGTTTGGCCTGGAAGTCAGCCTGAAGAAAACTGAGGTCCTCCATCAGCCAGCTCCCCACCATGACTACCAGCCCCCCCACATCTCCATCGGGCACACAAAACTCAAAACGGTCAACCAGTTTACCTCTCTCGGCTGCACCATTTCATCAGATGCAAGGATCGACAACGAGATAGACAACAGACTTGCCAAGGCAAATAGCGCCTTTGGAAGACTACACAAAAGAGTCTGGAAAAACAACCAACCTAAAAACCTCACAAAGATAAGCGTATACAGAGCCGTTGTCATATCCACACTCCTGTTCGGCTCCGAATCATGGGTCCTCTACCGGCATCACCTACGGCTCCTAGAATGTTTCCACCAGCGTTGTCTCCGCTCCATCCTCAACATTAATTGGAGTGTTTTCATCCCTAACGTCGAAGTACTCGAGATGGCAGAGGTCGACAGCATCGAGTCCACGCTGCTGAAGATCCAGCTGTGCTGAGTGGGTCCCGTCTCCAGAATGGAGGGCCATCGCCTTCCCAAGATCGTGTTATATGGCGAGCTCTCCACTGGCCACCGTGACAAAGGTGCACCAAAGAAAGGGTACAAGGACTGCCTAAAGAAATCACTTGGTGCCTGCCACATTGACCATCGCCAGTGGGCTGATATCGTCTCAAACCGTGCATCTTGGCGCCTCACAGTTTGGCGGGCTGCAACCTCCTTTGAAGAAGACCGCAGAGCCCACCTCACTGACAAAAGGCAAAGGAGGAAAAACCCAACACCCAACCCCAACCAACCAATTTTCCCCTGCAACCGCTGCAACCGTGTCTGCCTGTCCCGCATCGGACTTGTCAGCCACAAACGAGCCTGCAGCTGACGTGGACATTTAACCCCTCCATAAATCTTCATCCGCGAAGCCAAGCCAAAGAAAAAAAAAATATTGGTACAATCTCCAGATCCACTGAAATTCATACTTGCAGCACCCCAATGGGTACGTAAGATACACCAATAATTAAATTGGTACACCCAGGCTTGAGATCTATGTGAATTGTGTCCAACCAAAAATGTTTTAAAAAATATAAAGAAAAAATATAAAATTTACATGAATTATGTTGTATTTGACAAACTATAACAGGGATATAGGCCATGTAAGAACAAAAATCTGCGTACTTACCTTGTTAGTCGGCGTCCCATGGTCCGTAGGCAGGGTGCAGCCATCTTACGCATGTGCGCATGCGTGAGTCTTCGATTGGCTCATGTGCAGTAGTTCGCGTATTGGAGTTCGGTTAGCGCATGCATGAGAGTTAAGGGTGCGAAAGTAAGGACGCAAATTCAATATTGTTAGGGCGCTTAACACTTGTGCATGCGCCAGTTGAACTCCAATATGCAAGCCCACTGCGCATGTGCCAACTGAAGGCATGCGCACAGGAATCAATTTGGCCTATGGACCCTGGGATGCTGACTACTGAGGTAAATATGGACCAGAATGTGGAAAGATTCACCAAGGTTGATCAGCAAATTCAGGAATTTTTAAAATTGTTATCGACAAATCGACAATTGATAGAAAGATTCCTGGGCACTCGAGGTACCAAACCAGGCCATGATGCGACCAGTCAGCATTCTACAGTACACCTGCAGAGGTTTGATAGAGTATGCAATGAAATTCCAAATTTCATCAGGCTTCTTAGAAAGTAGAGGCATTGGTGCGACTCAATGTTCAAACTCCAACTCACAACAAACTATCTAATTCATCCTGGAGATATGTCAAAAGACCAGAGATATTTTAATTATAATCGTGATAACTATAGAAGAGTTTCCCTCAAGTCTGCCACAGGGAAAGTTATTACCAGGATCCTGCTGCCTGAGTCATACTGTGGACTTTGTCCATTGAGAAGTCCAGAGGCCAGGAACTTCATTGTGTGTCAACATCAGAAGAAATGCATGGAAAAGCTTCAACATAAAAGATGGCTATTCTTGACCTGAATGAAGCTTTCGAGGAACTATGCAGCATTCTCAAATGTGTCTGCATAAACTCATCTCCATGGCCTTAATCAAGATTACAACAAGCCCAGCCCCATGGTTGTGTCATCACCTCAACACTCTCTTCAGTCTTTCTTTCTCCAACATAGCATCCCTGACAAGCTTTGTGCTGAAATGGAGTTAATCTAAAAGACAATTGAAAACTGTCTACAGCCTACATCACCTCCACTCCAGAGATTACCCCAATCTCAATCATCAAGCTGTGGTATGCAGACATTGCTTTTTATCCACTTCCAAATGTTACATTGGCTCATTCAATGAAGCATGTGTGAGAATTAACCTTGCGCTTAATATTTGTGAAGCAGAGGTATTTTCCCAACATTGACCACAAAGGTCCATGAAGAGATCATGGAAAATGTGGATGATTTTGTAAATCCTGGGAGCCACTTCTCAATGAAGGCAGATATCAAGGACAGAATCCACCATTGTGTTCAATGATGCAGCACCGACCTTGACAGTCTTTTGAAAAAAGTGCTTGAAATTCAAAACCCCATTGTCCAGCAGGCTGGAATAATCACTGCCCTCTCATAGATACTTGGGAATCATGAACTATTCACAGCAGAGACCACATAGACAGTGCTACCTTGATGCTTGGCGTTATTTTAAAACCTAAGACTTTGACTCTTTGAAATGGGAGGAATTACGAAGTATCTTCCTCAAATCTGGCTGTCCATAGAAATTTTTTTCCATCTCAAGATTCCTACACAAAATGGCAATTAATTTTATTGAAGACTAGTGGTTAGAATTAATTACATCAAAGCCTTTTTTAGTCTCTCTTGCTATAATGCTATTATTCACCTCCCAACATCCTGAAGCCTTTCGATCATTTGTAAGACAAATGTCCTGGACTGTAATGGAATACTTTTCAGTTGCCCAAATGAGAACAGTTCCAACAACAATCAACATAATCAGAAGCAAAGCAGTCATCTTGTTTGTTACATTATCTTCAATATTTGCTCCTTCCACTCTAATGCACAGCTTTGCAGAGTGTATCATCTACAATAGTGTTTTCCAAACTGGGTTCCGTGGAAAGGCGTAGGGGCTCTGCAGAAGAAATTTGACAGGGAATAATAATGATCTGCATGGGTGAAGCCGGTGACTGTGGGCTAGAGTCGGCGCCGTGCCATTGCTGGGGTGACACACGCGGTGGTTTCTGGGAGTTGACAGTGGCGACGTGAACATTTGCGGCACGTGCAGAGAGGGGGCTCCGAAATATCGGTGTCCGGCCTGTCACCTGCGGCAAGTGACCGACGGGAGTGGTGTGCGGCCGGCGGTGTCTGATGTGGCGCGGCAGCCTGGGCCACGGCAGAGGGCAAGGGGCGACTGGGGTGGCCCAGGCCACGGCGGGGAACAAGAGGTGCCAGGGGTAGCCTGGACCCATGGTGGGGAAAGGTCCAGTGGGGCCTTACTAAAGCTCAGCCTAGGGCCCGGGTGGTAGCTAATCCGCTACTGGTGAATTTATTTACTTTCTAACGATGCTTGTATATATACCAGGTCTTTTAAACTGTAATTAATGATTGGGGTTCCACAATTTACATGTGCTCCCCAAAAGGGAGCTAAAAAGCTTGGGAAGCCCTGATCTACAAAATGCTCTCCAGGTTCTTGCCTACACTACTCTGATATTACCTCCTAAATCCTCAAACCCTACTTCCTCAAAGTATTGTTGTTTCAGAGTCATGGGAACACCAGCACCTGTAGATTCCCCACAAACTCACACAATTAGTAAATGTATAACCATTCCTTCATTGTTGGATCCAAATCCTGGAATTCCCTACCCAACTACTTCATGAGAATATCTTTTCCAGACGTTGAAGTTGGCTCAATTTCTTGAAGACAATTGGGAATGAGTATTAAATGTGATCCTTCCCAGGAACACTAGATTAAATATATATATATAAAACAATTGCTATGGGCCCACTATATAAGGGCAGCACGATTGGTGTAGCAGTTAGCGCAAGGCCTTTACAGCAATCTGGACCAGTGTTCAAATCCTACACTGTCTGTAAGGACTTTGTACATTCTCCCCATGTCTGTGTGGGTTTTCCCCGGGGGCTCCGGTTTCCTCCCACTGTTCGAAACGTTTCAGGGGTGTAGGTTCAGAAGGCAGGACAGACTCATGAGCCAAAATGGCCTGTTACTGTGCTGTATCTAAATTTAAATTTAACTCTATCCAGCCACGAACTGTGGTAAAAAATTAAATAATTGAGGGAGTTTGTGCTTCCAGCAATATTTTCTCTGCATAGTGTCCAGCAAGCAAGCATCAAAGATGGGTAAGACATTTCCAACACTCATTAGCCAGAGGCTCTGTCAACATGCAAGTCTGATGCCATCGAGGATGAATCAGTTTGCTGGATTGCTAACCACTCACCACTTGAAGCATTCTCTCCCCAAGATCATCACCCATCTACAAAATACACTTCACTTAATTACTTTTTTAGGCTACCCCAGCACCATCTTCCTCCAAACTCCTGGCCCAATCACACTGACAATACCTTTGACAAAAAACTGCAGTGGTTCAAAAAGGTGGGGCACCAATATCTCCTCCCCAGGTAATGTTGTTCATGTGGCTGACCCCCAACACTCAAATGGGCACCCTCCTGCAAAATTCAACCCTGCAAGCAATGATCAAGTGGACAGGCAATCATTTCAAGGATGCTCTTCAAATCCTCCTTAGGAAAATGTATTACCATCCCCAATTTATGGAAAGTCATGACCCATGACAACTGGAAGTGAAGGAGCATTGAGTTTCTCCACTGGGTGCACAAGGAAGCCCACCAAACATGAGGAATGAGTGAACACTTCCCAAACTATCCCATATCTGCAACTTCGGCTGCAGATCTGCAGGTTCCACATTGGGCTCAGCAGCCACCTCAGATCCCACAGAAATGAAGTGATCCCAATGGACTGCCTAAAAAGAAGATAGAATGCTGGCTATCACATGAGCACCCCATGCTTTAACTTTCCACAGCACATGTGACATACATAACTAGAAGAGTCGATTAATACAGTATATTAATGAGATTTCAGGCCAGAATATTTATTTACTAATCATATCACAATAAATATATCAGTCCTAAAATAATGCTGAGTATTGTAAGTAGCTTTTCATAGCACAGAAGTAATGTCAGTGTCTTTATTTTCTGATTATAAGGTCCATAAACCACATAATCAATCATAATCAATTTTAACCTGCGGAGGAAGATAGTCAAATACATGAATGTGAAATGTGAAATAATGGCCATTTTAAAAAATGTCTGTGAATCATCCATTGGGGCATTTCCAGCCTCAGCAATTCACAAGGATTAAACACTTAGTCAGTTTAGGAACTGGGTAGTAGAGAATAAAAGCCACATCAAAGGTGCAATAGAGTTGGCATGGGAGACAGACCATAACACGTCTGAGTCAGACAACTTCCATTGTGGAAATGGACAGGAAACAGCAAAGCCCAGCTGTTCCTCTGTCAATTCTGCAACAACTGTTAAGCCTCCAACTAGTTAAAAAAATGTTTCAGTTGTATTTAATAGGTCCTTTTTTTATTGGCTATTACACTGACTCTTTACCGTTAAACTGTCCAATTATTTTGATATGCATTAGACTGATAGGAGCCTTTCTATTATCATAGCTCATTTGCTAAGGAACCACATCAACCTAAAATGAGCAGGCAGTAATTCTAAAGAATGACGCAACAAAAGAAAGCCTGAAGAGAAGCAGATGAACTCTTAAATAAAAAAGAGAAGAAAATATAATGGTGTTTCAAAAGGACTCAATAATCAATTAAAGGTTTCCCCAGAGGTTAAGCAATATAAAGGCCACCCACCATAGTTCATAGTTTCATAGACCAAAATGTCTGGAGTGATTTCTTAATTTGATTCAGCCAAGAAAATTGCTGTAGTGTTACATTCAGTTGCAGTATCTGTGAATTGGGAGAAGGAACTCTCTGCATGGGATTCTATTCCTTTTTTTCTTTTTAAATTATTTTTATTAGTTTTAAACAATAGAAATTTAAAAATATAATGAAAATCCATTATGAAGTATTATCATGGTTATTAAACAATAAGCAAGGCTGTGTTCTCGCACCAACCCTCTTTTCAATCTTCTTCAGCATGATGCTGAACCAAGCCATGAAAGACCCCAACAATGAAGACGCTGTTTACATCCGGTACCGCACGGATGGCAGTCTCTTCAATCTGAGGCGCCTGCAAGCTCACACCAAGACACAAGAGAAACTTGTCCGTGAACTACTCTTTGCAGATGATGCCGCTTTAGTTGCCCATTCAGAGCCAGCTCTTCAGCGCTTGACGTCCTGCTTTGCGGAAACTGCCAAAATGTTTGGCCTGGAAGTCAGCCTGAAGAAAACTGAGGTCCTCCATCAGCCAGCTCCCCACCATGACTACCAGCCCCCCCACATCTCCATCGGGCACACAAAACTCAAAACGGTCAACCAGTTTACCTATCTCGGCTGCACCATTTCATCAGATGCAAGGATCGACAATGAGATAGACAACAGACTCGCCAAGGCAAATAGCGCCTTTGGAAGACTACACAAAAGAGTCTGGAAAAACAACCAACTGAAAAACCTCACAAAGATAAGCGTATACAGAGCCGTTGTCATACCCACACTCCTGTTCGGCTCCGAATCATGGGTCCTCTACCGGCACCACCTACGGCTCCTAGAACGCTTCCACCAGCGTTGTCTCCGCTCCATCCTCAACATCCATTGGAGCGCTCACACCCCTAACGTCGAGGTACTCGAGATGGCAGAGGTCGACAGCATCGAGTCCACGCTGCTGAAGATCCAGCTGCGCTGGATGGGTCACGTCTCCAGAATGGAGGACCATCGCCTTCCCAAGATCGTATTATATGGCGAGCTCTCCACTGGCCACCGTGACAGAGGTGCACCAAAGAAAAGGTACAAGGACTGCCTAAAGAAATCTCTTGGTGCCTGCCACATTGACCACCGCCAGTGGGCTGATAACGCCTCAAACCGTGCATCTTGGCGCCTCACAGTTTGGCGGGCAGCAGCCTCCTTTGAAGAAGACCGCAGAGCCTACCTCACTGACAAAAGGCAAAGGAGGAAAAACCCAACACCCAACCCCAACCAACCAATTTTCCCTTGCAACCGCTGCAATCGTGTCTGCCTGTCCCGCATCGGACTGGTCAGCCACAAACGAGCCTGCAGCTGACGTGGACTTTTTTACCCCCTCCATAAATCTTCGTCCGCGAAGCCAAGCCAAAGAAAGAAACATAAAGGCAAGTATATAAATTGAAAAACACATCCATAAATCTTAGTCCGGGTAATATATTATATTCAAACAAAAGCAAAAGAAAAAAGAGAAAGAGAAAAAGAAAGAAAAAGGAAAAAAAATCACAACCCTTGCCCTTACCACTGTTGCATAATGTTATATCTATATTGGGCTTAGCATAGAAAAAGCAAAGGGAAGAAGAAAAAAAGTAGTTAAAGATATGGGTCAGACAATCAAATTATGTTGAAAAATTATAAAGTGGAAAAGTAAGTCATGAGTGACCCCCCCCCCCCACAACATCTGAAACTTTATATCTGAATTTAACCATATTCAGACAAGACATGCTGTCACCCAGCCAGTGATCGTGAGTGGGCAGAGCAGCATCCTTCCACTAAAGTAAAATCACTCAACTCACCAAAATGAAGACAACAGAACACCATCCAGTCCTGTTGTACTGAAGAAATCAACCAAAGGATTCCAAGCTAATTTTATATTCAGAATTAAAGATAGGGTGAGGAAGATCTCTCTCCAGTACTTTTCCAGACTAGGACAAGTCCAGAACATATGAATTAAGGAAGCTTCTCCTCTCTTGCACCTATCATGCCAAGGACTCATATCAGGATAAAAGTGAAACAATTTAGCCTTAGACATGTGTGCTCTATGCACCACTTTGAATTGCAATAGACAATGACAAACACATAGGGAAGAGCTATTAACCATATTAAAAATAACATCCCACACTTCATCTGTTAGAGTCAAATGTAGGTACTTTTAATTTTAAGTAATGAGGTGTGATTTCAATGTATTAGCTTATCATAAATCTATTCCTGAATACTATCCCATGACTTTAGGATGGCATAGTTTTGCAGCTAGTAAAGCCATAGTTTCACAGAGCCAGTGACTGGGGTTCAATCCAGGCCTTGGGTGCTCTCTATGGAGTTTCACATTCTTCTTATGACTGTATGGGATTCTTCCAGGTGTTCCAATTTTCCATGGATGAATGGGTGGGTAGGTCAATTGGCCACTGTAAATTGCCCTTTGTATGAAGATGAGTGGTAGAATCTGGGTGGGTTGATGATAATTTGAGAAGACTACATAATTGGCTTAATTATAGGATTGATTGGTGGATCGATGTAGTTGATGGTCACTGTGTACCTGTTGGGCTGAAGGGCCTGTTTCCCCCCCAATATTTGACCCAATGACTTTTGTTAGAGTTTGTGTGAGAATTGGGAAGGGATGAGATTGGCTTAAATCAAATGTCCCTCATGAACTCATAGATCATACATGAAAAATAGTTGATGAAATAGAGGTGAAAATAAGCCTTTGTTAAATTTGCCCTTTCTTTCAGTAAGAAAGTCACCAAGATTATATTTGTGATAGGATCTTTATCAATAAGTTACTTTTACTTGTGCAGTGCAAGGCATTGCACAGGACTTCAGCACCACAAAGATCAACTAAATTAGCATCCACAGGATAGAATGGAGACAGCTCGTTTTTTTAATGTACTGCTTAAACATTAAAATATTTGTTATGTTTTGAGACTGTAATTAAATTGATTAACTCATTGATTTTAAAAAAATACTTATTCCATGAAATGACTCAAAGTCAGCTTGCTATCAATTTGGTTAATTGTAATACTGTAAACTTTAAATGTGAAATGAATGAAAGCTGATGCTGTTATATGACAGCAAACAGCATTTGTCATGAGTGAAACTTTCTTTTGTATATTTATATTGGTAAAGCTTTTGTATGGCAACTTTCTTGAGGTGCAACCTTACAACGTCCAGAAGGGTCAGGCCACCTGGGACTTCAGTTGGCAGGATAAGCAACTGTGTATCTCCTTCAGCAATCAAACCAAAGAGTGAGAAATAAACAGCACTGCCTAAAAATAACACGCAAGTGTGCTTTTATTTGTATTTAGTGCAACTAAAAACAAGGGAAATATCAATAAAGATAAAATAAAGCAAATTCAATTTTAAAACTCTCTAACAACAGCTAATACCTAAGGGTATTCAGTGCCAGAGATGTTGGTAGGCTGTGACTAATATACACCACTTATATAGTTGAGACTTAAACTTCTGTGGAGAATTTAATTCACGTCCCCTAGGCAGATACAGCAAATTCTGTGCATTTCAACAGTAAGACAGGCAGCAAAATGTCATTTTTACAAAGATTGGAAAAGAGTAGCATAATTCTGACAACATTTATTAGATGCTCCCATTTAACTGCACATTTTCTCTGTTGCCTAAGTTGTTCTGCCATTTTATATTTAAATACTGTATATTTTGGGGTATAAGCCAACAAGTATAAGTTGACCCCCATTTTTCAGTCTAATTTTAAGGGTTTTATGGTATATCCGGCGTGTAAGTCAATGCCATTTTTCAGGCTGTCCAGGCCTCCCAGGAACAATCCAAAAGTTTTAAAAACACCCCAATATCAAGTAACAAAGCTGTAAATTAAGTAAGTTAAAAAAAAACTTGGCCTACCAGGCAGGAGGAGTGATGGCCTACGGAGCTAGAACAACGACATTGTGCTCCTGGCAGTAGCAGAAACTTCGGCCTACCAGTACCAGGCAGGAGTGACAACAGTGGCCTCAGGGTCCCAGGTAGGAGTGGACATGGTGGCGCCCAGCAGTAGGGAGGTGACAGAGAGCGGCGGTACCGGCAGTGGGGAGGTGCTTCCTGCGTCAACTTATGCGCTGAATTGACATCAATCTGTTTTTTCAGTGAATTTAAGTCTCAAAAGTATACCTGGCGTATAAGTCGACCACCATTTCTGAGAATATTTTTAGGGTTTCACAACTTGACATACGCCTTATACGACTTATATATGGTAATAATTGCCAATAATGTTCAATTTCAGATTTACTGTCAGAGTACATATATGACATCAAATAAGCCCCTGAGATTCTTTTTTCTGCGGATGAGGCAGAATTACCATTTATTGGTAGTGCAAAACAGTCATATACAGTGTACATATAAACAAATAAAGAACTGTAAACAGATAATTAATGTAAACAATGTGCAATACAGAGAGAATTAAAAAAATCAATAAAGTGCACGAGTAAGTGTCCTTAAATGAGCCTCTGATTGAATTCGTCATTGAGTCTGATAGTGGAGGGATAGCAGCTGCTCCTGTACCTGGTGGTCTGAGCCTTGTGGCACCTATACCTCTTTCTTGATGGCAGGAGCGAGAATACAGCATGTGCTGGGTGGTGTGGATCCTTGATGATTGTTGCTGCTCTCTGACGGCAACATTCCCTGTAGATGTTCTCGGTAGTGGGGAGGGTTTTGCCTTTTGAGGGGCTTTACATGCAGGGGTATTGGTGTCTCCATACCTGACTGTGATGCAGCCAATCAGCACACTTATCATTATTTTGATAATAAAATCTGAAAAATTAACCAAACTCTGTTATGGTTTTAAACAAAAATGATTCATCTATTTACCTTTTTGTGTAACAATTGATTCTCTAACTATATGTAATTGGATAATAATTTTTATTGGAATGCCATTATCAATCAGACATATTTCATTTAAGAAACATTTTTTGAAGGAGTAAATGTACAAATTTAATGTTCTATGTATTCATTTTATGCAGTTAGCATTTTTGAGGGTAAATAGAGAATCCAATTGCTTCAAATTTGAATGCACTTGAGGGAAATGTTATATTATTTATTCATAGCAGAGATCTTTAATTTTAGATTAATGTTAGCTTGTTGCTGAATACATTCAGCAACAAAGAAAATACAACACATGGACCGAAATAAAACACAAAAGCTGCAAATGCTAGAACTTTGAGCAAACAAAGAATTGCTGGAGGAACTCAGCAAGACAGAAAACAACCACGAGCAGAAATGGTCAGTTAATATGAAACTTTGAATGACCATTCCTAGTCATGGATGCTGCCTGACCTGCTGAGTTCTTCTGGTGAACCTTTGTTTGCACATGCACTATAAGGTTTGATTCAGTCGAGATTTGATAAAATTATAGAGGTAAATGGCGCAGAACCACATCCTTTGGCCCAAAAGCACAATTGATTTATTCCACTCAAGTTCCCGAACTGAGCGTGTCCCATTCACCTATATTTGGCACGTAACCCACTAAACAATTCCTATCATGTTCCTAACCAAATGTCTTTAAAGCGGGGTTAATTGTATTCACCTTGACCACTTCCGTCTTACGTCAATACCCATCACCACCTGTGCAGAAAAGGTTGCTCCTCAGGTCCCCATTAAAATTTCCACTTTAAATTTAAGCCTTCTAGTTTTAGACTCCCTTACCCAGCAATAAAGACTATGAGATTCACCTTATCTATGCCTCACAGAATTTTATCTACCTCTGTATGATCACCTCTCAACTTCCCATGTCCCATTCAATCCATCCTCCTCAGTGGGGAATCATGTTTCTAGAACAAAAAATGGTTAAATTCATCTTTACATTTTCTCATGTGTTTAGCTAGCTCTAAGTTGCTGTCAGAACTTTTGTGCACACATTGAGAAATTACCATCGGTTTTTTTTGTGGAATGTAAATATTGCAAACCATTAGATTAATAATTATGTAATTTTATCTTCAACCTTCTTAAGGAATATTCTTAACTTACCTTTTTGTCTTTATATCTTACACGCTTTGCAATTGCACAAATCTTTCAACTTGGACTATGGGAGCAATTTAGAATATTGTTGCACTTGGCAGCATTGCACAGATTTGGCTTTTTTTTCCTCTGGTTTTGAAATGCAGCTGACGTAGGCCAAGAGAAAAATACATTTCAGCTTTCAAAAGTACCAAAAATCCTTAAGGGAAAGCTTGGAAGGTAGGAGGGCGTAGGAGCAGCTAAAAGAGAGAACAGTGCCAGTAACCAGAAACAACTGAGTCATTCAGCAAATCAGTGATGTTTAAACTCACTTCACCATGAACAAGGCCCTCACATCCCTATGGTAGGCAAAGCTCCACACAGAGCCCTGTGAAGCATTTTTTTTTGCAATCCACAGCCTATCTATTATAATTGTTTCCAGATTTGTGTGGGAGGTCAGGGCCCTGGAGTGCTGCTCCATGCCAAGTTTATAAACACAGCAGTATTTCCAGATGGCCACTGGCTCCAGACTGGCTAGCAGGTTGATTGGGACCAGAATAACAACAGGTGGAGAACAGACAATGAATTCCTTGACACTCTTTCCTCATCCCCCACTGCCCTACCACCTCAATGCTTCACATTCTAAAATAAGAAGACACTTGGCATGCAGGAGCAATGTGTGCATTTTAGAAAAGTCTTACTGTAGTCGGCTATGCAAAGCAGAGACTAATATTCATCTCAGGAAAGTTGGCAGAAATGTGAGAATACCAACATAGAGGAGGTGAGAAATGCAAATGTTAAGTAAGCCCATAAAGTGCACAGACTTGTATAAAGTGTGTTTTACATTTTATAAGTGATGGTTTTAGCCTATTTGGTGTTTGCGTTGTCACAATAACAAATATATTGTTGGGTAAAGAAAACAACTTGTATAAAACGCAGCTTTGCTAATCCATCAATGACAAGTTTGTTTCAATTTGGGCAATGAAACTGAGTGAGCTTCCTATAACCAGGAAATGCAGAACAAACACCAGTTCTGTGTCTGTTCGGAGAGTTTTACAGCGAAGAGCAAAAAGTGAGAGATGGTGTTAAGAAATTCCAGCGCATAGGATTTTTAATAGAACGTTTCGAGAAAACATTGTGCAATGTGATTTGCTGAATCTTCTAAGACCTACCAGAAACTGCTGGTACCACCTTTACCACATGTTGTCTGACCAGCTACTTGAGGTTTATTCAGAAAATATTCTAAATAAAGAATCATTTGTGTAAACTGTTTACTTGCATAACTTTTCATGAGCTTGCAAAGAGTGGCCACTATGTCATCCCTGTTTTCTTAGAATACGTGCAGATTGGCTGATATTATCAATTATATACCTACACTTGATCATTCACATCATACTCTGTGATAAAGTTTTAAATTATCCAATAATTCAAATTGAACATAAAATATGAAGTCAACATGACCATTTAGTGCCAACTTCCTGTCTTTATCATCAGAATATTTCCATTATCCGAAATAAAACTAGGAGACATAGACTGAAGATAATGTTTTCTGAGTTTGAAGGCTAGAATTAAATTTTCATCAAATTCTTATCCTAAGCAATGAAACCTTACAATGTTTGGTGTTCTCAATTCCAGAAATACAACAAACCTATTCAGCAGATGTTTCACTTCTTGTTTCTATATACCGGGGAAGTTGAAGGAAGAAGCTGTTATCTTCTCGCCTGATTTGATCTTCTAGATAACTCTGAAAGTAGGCAGCTGACCGTTCCAATCTAAGCAGGCAGAATTAAAAAAAATACTTGAAATAAAATTGTAAAACAGACTGATCTGCTATAACCCTTTATACTATCGTACAGATTTAAAACCTATCCTATCTTCAGTTATGAGTTGGTGTGACAGACTTTATGAATTCAGCATAAAACTTGTGGCATATAGAAACACTGATTTTGGATTTAATTTTCCAGATTCTCAAAGCTTAATGGCACTAGCTGTGTGTTGATTGATAGTAGTTAAGCTTCCAAGTCATAAAATTACAGGTTCAAGTCCAACTCCGGTGACTTGAGCATAAACCCCAGACAAGCGCTTCACTGCAATTCCAAACAGCATTCCCATTTGTTTTGGCCATTATCGTCAGATTTACCATGGTTTTATTGTTAAAATAATTTTATTACAAAAAAAAAGCATTGGGTCCAGGATGCCATACTGCATTCACCTGAGGTGTTAAACCAAATCTTCTTCTGAAAAATCCCATGATACTACTACAAAGAGCTGCATCAGTAATATCTTTGATATCCTGGTCAACCGACACAATTGAAACAGATTTTCGCGTCACTACCACATTTCTGTAGATAGCTCATACATAAATTGGTTGTTGTGGGTCTAACTTTATAATAGAAACCACAAGAACTTTGTTAGTATATTAGGATGCTATGAAAAGCATCCCGTCATTGAAGTTCTCTCATTTTTAACTTTTTGTTCTTGGTACATAAAGGGACTTATAAAATTATGTGGAATGACTTCAATATCTTTTTCAAAAATAAATTATGTTTTTTTTTAACTATTCTAAACACTAATACTATCGTTCATGGATGAGATTATTGTTCAGCTTGTAGAACACAGCATTGAGATATTGCTGACCATTGATTTCAAAGCAAAGCAGCAATGAGTTTTCAAAACGCAGTGGTTGCCAACTGCTAAATAATTTCACAAGGGTTTTGCAATACAGACTTTCTGGGGCCAAGTGTTTTGTGGAATCGCCAAGAGCAATGTCAGTGCCAACAACAACCTACGTTTAGCCTTGTGCTATGAACTGTTTCAGGAAATACTAGCTCTAGTTTTATAAATCAGTGGATGCCAATGGGTGGAAAAGTGGCATCAATCATACTGTGGTGCTCAAATAAGTGGCAAAATTTCATCCATTTTAATTCAGGAATTTAAATTTGACCACTTTTGGAGGTCCCCTCTATATAGACATATTATGTACATACAATAGTTGTGTGTATGCATTACTTCAGAACATTTACTGATCATTTAGAGTGCATCGAATGCTACCGGTACCACGATATCGATAAGCTAAATAATGTTGCTACTTAAGTAGTGGAACATACCCAGAAATCCATAGAGACTGATCAGTTTCACCACAGTCCAATATCAGGCCAATTATCTTGAATGATATTTTAGAACTCTTCTCTTTTCACAAGATGCCAACCAACATTGACTAGTGTTTGTATCCAGATCTTTATACTTGGGCATGGATATTGAGGGACTGATGTTAAAATATTGACAATAATAAGCTAAGTTGAATGAAAATTGAGGATGAATACTTTGAGGTTGTTAGGACAAAAGGGAATGAGCAAATATTTGAAAAATATAGTTCATTAAATATATAAATCTACATATATTATATATAATAAACAATGTATTTTGGAAAGAGCAATGTGCAAATTACATAAGATTCTGATTTTTAGCACTCTCATATTTCAATAAATTGAACAACTGGAAATTTTGGACCAAATCAAACCAGGTCCACCTTTTTTATGTACCGTCGTCTAATTTATTTTCTCATTAAGGTTCCATAACCAAGTGACACCTTGCAAAAATTATTACGTAAAATCATCAGGGGATGAAAATGCAAAGAGGAGGATGGAAGAAAGCAGGTCCTCAGTCAGTTGGTATGTTTAACAATTCAATTTTTTTTATTTTAAGCCACTGAATACAAAATTATTGACCATCAGTAGATGTGTCATTTAATCTATCCAATATTCCATCCTACCGCATACCTCCACCCTTCCCTCTTTCTTTGCAGTTCAACACATTTATTTCCAACTTTTCTCAGTTCTGATGAGAGGTCATCAAATTGAAACATTTCCTGTTTCTCTCTCCACGTGTTGGCTCTGATACTTTATATCAGTGGTTCTCAACCTTTTTCTTTCCACTCACATACCACTTAAAGTATGCCATAGGTGCTCTGTGATTAGTAAGGAATTGTTTAAGGTGGTATGTGGGTGGAAAGAAATAGTTTGAAAACCACTGTTTTAATCGTACCTAATTGAGTCATTATGTGCACGGTTTCATAACTCCAAAACAAGTGGGCCAATGGCAATTTTTCTCATGCAAAGTATTTCAGTAACAATTGGGTCTAGAACAGTGATTCTCAACCTTCCCTTCCCACTCACACTTTAAGCAATCCCTTACTAATCACAGAGCACCTATGGCATAGGGATTACTTAAAGTGGTATGTGAATGGAAAGAAAAAGGTTGAGAACCACTGCTTTATATCATCTCACATTCATGCTTTCATATTCCTTCATTCTGATTTAAAATGTGAAAAACCATATCCCAATAAGAATCCACTTTGCTCTCTAGAGAAGATCTCCACATATTATTTGACCTCATCTAAATCATGTATCACATCATAGAAAGATGTTGAGAGATGACCTGATAGATGTATATAAAATTGTAAGAGACTTAAACAATGTAGATCGTCAGAATATTTTTTTCCCCTTGATAGGGATATGAAAAAATGAGAAGGCATAGATTTAAGGTGAGTAGAAGGAGTTTTACAGGGGCTCTGAAGGGAAAGGTTTTTTTTAACTCAGAATGGTTCTTATCTGGTCTTCTTTCTGTGCTGCATGTCTATCATCCTATCCCCAAAATTTAAAGCCATTGTGCTTCTTCGGCCAAGTTCAGAATCAGAATCAGAATTTATGGTCGTCATCCCGTTAATGAAACTAATGAATTATCATGTGAATTTCAGCTGAAAGATTTCAGCTTCTCTAAATGTACTACCACTTGACCAGTATTTGATTTGTCAATATTTTAAACCTGTTTCATTATGTGAAAAAAGGAATTTTAATAAACCAGGTAATCCAAATGAAAAGCTCTGTAAAAGTGCCGGAGAAACTCAGCAGGTCACGAAGCATATATAAGAAGAAGCAGGCAGTCAACAGTTCAGGCCTGAGCCCTTCATCAAGAGTGTTGAAAATCAGGCAGATGGGGAGGGAAAGGAGCACAGGTTATCGGTGGATACAGATGGGAGGGTATAAGCTGAGAAGTGATAGGGAAAGGGCAGAGTGCTAGAAAAGAGAATTCTCTGATAGAAGGAAGGGAAGGATGCTATTGATGCCATCTGGTTGGAGACAATCAGGACAGAATGTATGGAACCCATGTAGGTGGCATCAATATCAACCTCCAATTTCCATTAACCCCCTTTCCTATTTTCTTTCTTTCCTCATCCCTCTGTTTCCTTTCCTCCTGTTTGCCATCCCTTCCCTTCCCTCCTTATCAGATAACTATCTTTCTTAGCCCACTGCCCTCTTTCCCTATCATGTCTCAGCTTCTCTCTCTTCATTACCCTTCCACCTGTATCTACCTGTTATCTATTAGCCTGTGGCCCTCCCACCTCTCCCTCCCTTCTTCTCCAGCCCGCACTCCTGAATAAGGGTACAGACCCAAAACGTTAACTGCCTTTTACTTCCTATCAATGTTGCGTGACCTTTTACTTCCTATTGATGTTGCGTGCTGAGTTTCTGAAGATTTCCTTGCTTAACTCTTCCATTCTGATGTCTGTCATTCCTCTTTAGATCAATCAATATTTTGTCAAAGGTCTATTCCTGAAAGCATCATTGATAAACTGGTAAACAGTATGGAGTCAGGATGGTTTCTGAACGCAAAGGCAAAATTTACAATGTAAAATTATTTTAAAACCACAGAACATAGATTCTTGTTTTCAAAAAGCAGACTTGATCCTGCTACAAGCAATCCTGTTGAATCCAAAGTAATACCATTTTGCAACCCAAATCAATACTAATGATTTGAACAATTTGACCATCCAACCACTTCACCATGCAGCACTCAGAGAGGTGGGGAGGGCAGATGGTTATTCACCTTCAGCCAAAAGCTGACAGGAGTTCTTGCATTGCCCCATGAGATAATGAAACCCATCCTACACAGTAGAGTGCATAATCACAGTGCTTCTTTCTTGTTTCTGACACTGACCCACAGTGGGCACAATGGTGAACTGCATTTTCCACCCTTTTCCAACATGAGAGACATCATCTCACTAATGTTTCATTTACTTCATATTCTAAAGGGGTTATCTGAGCATTTTTTTTGCTTTGTTACTTTTTTTATGTGAACTCAGTGGCATATCCATGTACAAGTCATAGCCCTTATACATATTGCTTGAGTGCCTGTTTTAAAACTCAACAGAGTAAAGGGATATCACGTGACCTCATAATGTCTCTCTATAGCTTGTCGAAGGACTCATGCACAAAACGTTGGTTACACTTTACTCCCTGCGGATGCTATGTGGTTTGCAGAGTTTCTCCAGCACATTTGTATATTGCAAATGTCTATGTCATCCACTATTCCACAGTGTGTGTCATGGATGAGCAATCTGCAGTGGGAATTTGCAATTTAGTGTCCTCATTGCTATTTTAACTGAGGCTTTCAGTCCGTACAGATTAAAATCAAAACCTGGGATCCTATGACCCATTATGTATCAAGTCACTGGGAAGTCAACATTGTTCTCTTAAATGCGCAACATGGTTTTTCCCAGCAATGTTAATTTTATTTTCCTATTACATGACAACCTGCTTGTACCAACTCATCAATTAATCAGCTCAGTATGCAAGCAGTCATCAAAACCAACTTAATAAGAAATAGGAACCAAACTAAAAAAAAAATTGCTGCCAAAGTATCACTTTTTTTTTGGTAAAGTTCTTTTTGAATGGCATTATTCGATGATCTGAATCACAAGCAGAAACATCCCTAAAGGAACATAGGCCAATTCCCAGTGCACATGTATAGGGGGAAAAACATGTATAATTCCAGGAGAACCAAGTTTTCTTTTGAAGTCAGTGGGAAAACAGAGCCCACTTACTTACAATGTGCCACTGGCATGATGATGTCATAAACACCCCAGTCACTTTCCAAGCAACTTAAATCTCTGCTTAAGCTATCAGTAAAGCCTTGTTAGATTAACATAATGCAGACACTGTAATGAAATGTTTCACTCAGTGACTCCAGACTCTTTAATAATATTTTTAACAATATTTGTAATGTTTTAATACATGTAAGGATGTTGTGTTTTAGAAAAAGGGTGAGTATACCCACTCAATCAGTTATGTTTATATAAGGAAATAGACAGGAATGGGGGAGGGTGGGCTTTCAGGGGCTGCTGTCTTTTTCTGATGGCCCTGGCCAAGGCTAGCCTCTGTTTCTCAGTAAGTTTACTCCACTCCAGATGTGCCTCGGCTCCAGCGTGGCTGCCATGTAGAGCAAATCAACATCTTAGTGCTCGTCAATCTGTGGGGTAAAACGCCACTGTGTCATCAACCTGACCCACTGAGTGATATAGGAATTTACGCTGCTGAGCTCAGAGCCGAGTTTGCAGAGCTGACTGGAACTTACAACTGTGGAAATGAAATTAGCACTTTAGAATGTCAGAGTTCTATTTGCACTTCATTCGATTAGTATTTGTTCCCTTTAATTGAGAATAGCATTTACAAAGAAGCCATTTCTATATTACATCCATAAATTCAAATTCTTTAAAGAATGTACAGCTGCACTGCATCAAAACACTCCATGAAAACACTATAGATAAGTTCAGTTTCTATTTTAGATCAGAGAAAAAACTCCCACTTCCTGATGTCTGAAATCAGTTTAGTAACAAAACCTTTTCAATTAAGCTGATGAGAAGCAGTTTTATTCAATGTCTAATTCTACCTGAATGTCCTGTGTGTCAGACAGGAAGTTCAGTGTAATGAAAGAGCTAGAGCAGAGATCAATATTCTTAAGCTTTACATGGAGCAACTTGATAGAAATTAACTATTTAAGAACTCATGTCATCAAGCTTTTAACAAATCTGTAAAATTAAGCTCAAGTGCTCTCCTCAAGTAGTGGACTATCTCCATTTCACTCCAACACTATTCTGAAAACATTGAATCCAGAACATGTGCTAGACTATCTAACACACCAGAACAATACAGGGATGCATCAACTCTGATAGACACAGCAGGAATGGACTAAATCAGGAAACATACCTGGGGTAAACCATTTCCAGTAGACATACGAGCACTGGACCAAATCCAATAGACTCACCAATTCTGGGTCAACTCCAATTGACAAATTAGCAATTGCCAAATAGAGAAGACTAGAAGACTAACCAAGAATGGACTGATGCCAATTGCCTCCATGGCAGAATACAGTGCACCCACAATTTGTGAACCAATTAAAATAGACACACCAGCAGTGGACTAACTCCAATGGATATGCCAAGTCTGGATCAACTCCAATATCATCACCAGAGCTGGACTGCCTCCAGTTGACACACTAATATTGAACCAATTCCAGAAGAAAATAAAGGCTAGACTCATTTTTAATATTACAAAGGCTGAACTCCTTCCAATTGATTCACTAGGGATGGACTAACTCCAACTGGAACACCAAGATTAGGGCAACAAAAATAATTGAACAAGGCTTAGGATAAACCCAATTGACAAACAAGGGCAAGATCATTGACTATAAACTCACCAGGGCAAGATCAACTATAATAGCCACACCAGAGCTTGATCAATTTCAATAGACACACCAGGATTTGATAAATTCTACAAGGAAAGATGAATTCCAAGAGACAAAATTATTCAATTTCGAACGAAGATGAACCCTAACTGAATCACCTGTTTTGGGCCATTTCCATTTATTATATTTGGTGCTAGACCAACCCATTTTGGCTCATCAGGCCTGGAACTATCTGTACAGGTTCATCAATTCTTTTTGAATTAAATACCACAGGCTTGTCCATTTACAAGAGACATTTAGGAATGAACTGGCAATTACAAAGAGACATTGCACCAGAATAGTGTCAGGAAATTACCATCTCCAACAAGAGGGAATCTTACCGTAAGGCCTTGACAGTCAATGGCAGTATTATCACCAAGAACCCTGCCACATCCTGGTAGGGCATTTTTAGCAATGCAGGTATTTATTATTCATTCCTATTTTTCCTGAGAAGATCATAGTCAACTGTCTTCTGATAAGAAATCTGCAGATGTTGGGTTCTAGTGCAGTACACAAAAAGTGTTGGAGAAACTCAGCAGATCTTGCAGCATCCATAGAAAGCAAAAAGCTGTCAATGTTTCAAGCCTGGGTCCTTCTTCAGGAGTGATGACATTCAGGCAGAATAAAAAGGTGGACTGGGGAAGAATACAGACCAATGGGTAACAGATGGACTAAAGCACAAAAGTCTGCAGATGCAGTGACTGAATTAAAAACACAATGCTGGAAAAACTCAACAGGTCAAATGGCATACTTTATATAACTTGACCCCTTCATCATGGAAAATGTGGGCAGGTATCTGAAAAAAAATGGTGGGGGGGGGGGAAGAGGAGGTAGGCAGAAGAGCACAGTCCCACAGGCAGGATGTAATAGGTGGATAACGGAGGGAGGGTACACCAGAAAACAGTGGGGTGGGGGGGATGTCTGTAAATTGTGAAGGAAGGGGTGGAGAGCTGGAGGAAAGGAAAGGGAAAGAGAGAGATAGGGAAGAGAGGGTGAATAGGGAGTGGTCTAGCAGAAACTGGAGAGTTCAATGTTAATGCCGTCCAGCTGGAGAGGGCCAAGATAGACTATTAGGTGCTACTCCTCCAATTTACAGGCGGCCTTGGACATGGACAGCCATGTCAGTGCGGGAGTGGAGTACAGAACTGAAACGGTAGGCCACTGGGTGATCCCTGTCATTGATGCAGCAAGAATAAAAGTAACAGGTGGATCGAGGTGGAAGGGTGATGAACTATAAAAAAGCTGAGAAGTGATTTGGGAGAGGGCAGAGGGCTAATATGGAGAAGGAAGAGAAGGGTAGTGGGAAGCTAAAGGAAGAGAGGTAGAGGGATGAGATAAAGAGAGACAGGCAGATGGGGAGAGAGGTGGTAACAGAAACTGAAGGTCAATATTGATGTCGTCTGTTTGGAGGCTGCCATAAGGGAATATGAGGTGTTTTCCCTCTAATTTAGCTTCAATTTGCCTGCACATGAGACCATGGAAAGACATGTCAGACATAGCAACACTATTAAAACACAAGTGATGTGGGTTGAAATCTGTAAACAGTTTGTACAATATCTTCATGTCCACGTGGGTTTCCTCCGGGGGGTTTGAGGATTAATTAATCACATAGATGCATTTGAGTAGCATGGGTCACTGTTAGAGTCTGCTACCATACAGTTATCTCAAATTTCAATTGACTCAATGAGACTCAACTAATTTATAATCATCCCAAGTACTGAACTCAAATATATTGGCCCAAAATTCCCACTCATCTGATTGTAATACATATTTTCTAGTCATCTTGTAGCTGAATCCATTTTCACTGTGTGAATATCCCTGGCTCAAGGTTCTTCGACAAAGCCTCATCCTATCCCATCTTGATAGTTGTTAGTTCCATGGGTGCACTTCAACAAATGGTGGAGCAAACACCTGCCATCCCTCAATCAAGCTGAGCTGTCTGTCAAATAATGAAAGGAAAGCACTTATAGGCAATGAAATACATTTAAAACAAATTAATTAAACCAAAGAAATAGAAATTATCTGTAACTAATCAATCTCTCTGGCACACATTTCACTTCACTGGAATAAAAGGAGTCAATAACATTCCATCAGGTTAATCCTAAAGTTTCTCAGCAGTTTCATTGGGACATCTGCTCAGTGAACCTGTTCCAGAAGTTCATTATTGAGAATTCTTCACTCTATGAAGAGTCCAATGTCTCAGTGTGCTCAGCATGGCACATGGAGTCATCTTTGCAGAACAGCATGCATTCCATGTTTACCAATGATTGTATACGGTCCTGGTCCTCTGCAAGATTACATCAATTGAAAATAACCTAGCCATGCCTTTTTACTGGAAATTATGTCAATTACCTCCAGATGTCACACACTTTGGGTCCCTCTTGGGATTGGACTAATAAAGAACTCAACTGTCTGACAATTCAACCATACACAGATTTTATTAAGTTGACTTCAAAACCTATACAAATTCATTAGATACACTTAGGTGGTGACCAACACTACTAGCCTATTAGTAGGATTTCTGAATAATTCTGTGGATATTAAGTATTCAGATCAGAACTGTTCCAGTTTAAATGTTTGTCGCTTCAGCTGATTTAGCTATTAGGATATCAAAATAAATAAGGACAGTATGGTTGAAGTAGCAGTTAACACAATGCCTTTATAGTGCCAGCAATCGGGACCGGACCAGAGTTCGAATCCCACGCTGTCTGTTGGGAGTATGTATGTTCTTCCCATATCTGCGTGGGTTTTCTCCAGGGGCTCTGGTTTCCTCCCACCATTCAAAATGTACCAGGGTGTAAACTGGGCAGCACGGACTCATGGACAGAAATGTCCTGTTACCGTGGTGTATGTCTAAATTAAATGTAAAAACAAAAAGCATATCTGAACATTAGATCTAGCCAAAATGGTCCTACCATAGGTTTCTGCTTGCAATGGAATAAGAGATGATCCAATGCAATGTTCAAATAATGATAATAAGTTATTATCATAAACATGCAAACATGACTGCAGAGTGAGAGCCAAAGTGAAGCCATAGAATTCCTAAACACAATCCAAAGTACGTTGGTGAGAATGGTTACAAATTACTATGCACTTGTAATGGAAGTTATCCATCATACATACATTAATTAAAAAAGGCAAAATATTTTAACTTCTAGAATAGTGCCATATATTCTCAACATGCAACTGTGAAGCCAAGGTATTCAATCAAAGCATCTCTAATTATGTGATTTCATCACAGAAGGTAAATTTGCACAGTAAGAAGCCACAGAGATTAAGTCTGCACTGTTTTAAAGTTGCCGGGGGTTATACTCATTTAAGTTTAGAAGGATGAAGTGGATCATATAAAATTATGAAAGGAATGGATGAGAGAGAAGCAGGGAGGTGGTTGGCAGATGACACTAGAAAGGGAGGACCTAGCCTCAAAATTCAGGGGAGTAGATTTAAGGCGGAGATGAGGAGGCACGTCTTCTCCCAGAGACTGGTGAATCAGTGGAAATCATTGCTCAAAGAAGCAATAGAGGCTGTCTCAATAAATATATTTAAGACATTGATAGACAGTTTTGAAAGAAAAAGGCAATTAAGGATTATGGGGAACAAGTGAGTAAACAGAGCAAAGTCCATGGGCAGAGAACAACCATAGTCTTATTGAATGCGGAACAGGCTCTTAGGACAAATGCCCTGCTCCTATTTCTTATATTCTAAAGTTCTTAAACCCATGGAAATCAAAGGCCTTAAATATCACATTGCAATGAAGTGGGATTCACTGGTAGGGTGTTGTGCTGATGGCTGGCCCCGCCTCCCAGCTCTGCCCCCATCTGCTCACATATAACCCTGGTTTTCCGCCTAAACCCAGAACCCTTCCAAAGACTACTGTTGAACCCTACATATAGTTATAAGCTAATAAAAGTGTTTGTTCTCTCTCCAGTCATGAGAGCTTTTATTCGTGCTAGAGTGGCGAAGAGGTGAAGGACAATGTGAGACCTATGAGTACAGGTAAATGGTTTCTTTTAAGTGGTAACCCAGGAGGACAGGGTGTTGAAGAAAGCATTTGAAAAAGATACCAGATGTCGATGAGACTACACTTGAAGCATATGTGCTGTTGTGTTCACCCAGCTACATGAAAGATAGCATTAAGTTGGAAAGGGCGCAGAAAATATTCATGAGGCTACCACCAAGATTGAGTTATAAGGAGAGGTTGGATAGCCGGGGTATTTTTCCCTGAAAGATCAGAAAATGATCTGATGGGGGTGTATAAAATCAGCAGGGGCATAGATAAGGTAAAAGTCAGTCTCTTTTTCTCAGGGTACAATAGTCTAAAACTAAGGGTCATAGATTTATGTTGAGAGTGGAAAGATAATAGGTGGTGAAAAAAATGGTGGTGCAGCTGTATGGCAGCACTGCCACTGGTGGGGATCTGGGGAGAGAGGGGAGTGGAGACACAGCATTTCCTTGCAGTGTCCTACCACCCAGTCCTACTGCCAAAAACTTTGTACAGATCTTGAATGGCCTGTTAAATAACCCTATGGTGTTTTATTTAAAATCCTGCAACTGCTGGGTCTGGGCCCAAGATGGTGGCACCTCTGTTCAGAAGTGGCCTCGAGGAGTGGCAGACTCTAGAGGAGCCATGGACTTGGCACCAGTAATGGGGATAATAGCCCCCATTGAGAAGGAGAAGAGGAGATGGCCCAACAGAAGGTGATCTCAGTGGCGGCCCGTTGAGGAATTCTGTGGCTGAGGGACTCACAGGAGGTGAGGTGTTGGCAACTTGAGGTCAAGGGACTCATACCAGGTTATGGGCTGCTGGAGACTAGTTTATGGCAGGGCCAGGATTCAAGAGGATGCTGAAGCCAAGGAGGACTTTTAAAGCGCTCTGTACGCTGAAAGGGATCTGCGCTTGGGTTGCTGATGGTGTGAACTGAACTGGAGTCTTGTGCGGCTGCAGAAGCTCCAAGAGCACTAGAGGTAAATTCATGGACATGTGGTGACTCTGAGGGCACTCTATTTTGCCTCTCTTTCTCTGACTGTAAAGGGTGTTGAGCAATGCTAATGTTAATGGCAAATCTTTGCCTTATGGCACACTAAGGGCAATTTCATGTAATATTACACTTCTGTTTTATTACATAACAATAAATAGTACCTAATCTGATCTGATATGTGGAATGAACCACTAGAGTAACTGATAGAGGTAGGTACAAAGTTTAAAAGACATTTTCACATTGGCAATCCGCTAAATTGACATCTGTGAACAACCCATTCACCCTGGACCAAGAAAACCTGGTTCCATGCTCTGGTTAATCTATGCTGAGCTGTCAGTCTTCCACTTGCCTAGCCCTGCTTTACTGACATTGGCCATGTATTATCTCTACCATTAAAGACACTCCCCTTGGGTCTTTCATTATTGTACCATTAGTTTCTGCCAATAAAAGCCATGATTATTGTTTGACCATATGGCCTTTGTCTATTTCATTATCTGGTACTTGACATGCTGCCTTTCACATTACAAACCCGGTATCACAGAGCTAAGGGGAGCCCAACCTCCAGCAGTGACATCCTGAATTGCGTATTGCATTCTCACAGGCAGTGAATGCTTTGTTGTATAAGGAAGGAGATTACCCACACCTCACTCCATCCCCTCACTCTCCAGGTGTGTGTGTGTGTGTGTGTGTGTGTGTGTGTGTGTGTGTGTGTGTGTGTGTGTGTGTGTGTGTGTGTGTGTGTGTGTGTGTGTGTGTGTGTGTGTGTGTGTGTGTGTGTGTGTGTGTGTGTGTGTGTGTGTGTATTATGAGTGAGAAAACAGATTTGATGGGTCTCAAAAGCAAAAAATCTGAATACAGTTTTGTAGTAAATTATTTTATTTATTTATTTCAACAATTTTCAACAAATTTGAAGCCATATATTTGGTTTACAAAATAAAGAAACCCAATGTGTAGTATTTTTGTTTAACAGAGGCACTAGAAATTAAAGAATTTAATGCACATAGGTTTAATATATTTTTCAATTTACTTTTATTCTCTTAGACACTGTAGGATCAGACCATAAAAATGACCAATAAGGAGCAGAATTAACACCATATTATAATTTGAAGAAATAAGAAAAAGTATTCAGCTTGCCAAGTTTGATGGTCAAATTTCTAAGCTATCCTTTACATGTTTTTGTCCTAGACAGAGATAAAGCAACAATTTATTTCAATTGTTTTCACAGAAGAATCAAGGCATATAGCTCTGCAGGTAATAAAATTGTTGAACCACGTAGTTTTCTTTCAAAAGGAATTATAGTTCATAAATAGATATTGTTATATTGATGGAATGACCTGAAATAGGTTCACAAATAATGTATCATTAACTATCATGTATCATGTATCATTGAAGAGATTCAAGATTCAATTTATTGTCATAGTAATAAAACAATATCCTATCACATGAGAGTCCCTTTTGCCTGCTACAAGACAGAGAGATTTTCCACCAGCAGAAATTGCCTACGGGCCTCTTACAGTCAGATAGGGAGAGAAGCAAAAAAGAGTCCCCCCAATCCACCAAGTGTCCGTAAATTCACCTCCAGCGCTTCTGCAGCCTCCGCAGCCACACAGAGTCTAGTCCAGAGGTCCTCAACCTTTTTCTTTCCACTCATATACCACTTTAAGTAATCTTTATGCCATCAGGGCTCTGTGATTAGTACGGGATCGCTTATGGTGGCATGTGAGTTGGATGGGAAGTTCGAGAATCACTGCTCTAGACCCAATTGTTACTGAAATATTTTGCTTGAGAAAAATTGTCATTGACCCATTTCCTTTGGAGTTATGAAACCGTGCACATAACAAGACAATTAGGTACAATTAAAACTGTGGTTTTCCAACTTTTTCTTTCCACCCATATACCACCTTAAGCAATCCCTTACTAATCACAGAGCACCTATGGTATAGGGAATACTTTAAGTGGTATGTGAGTGGAAAGAAAATGCTTGAGAGTCCAAACCATTGGCAACCCAAGCTTCAGATCTTGTAGCAAGTCAAAGGGAAGCTCTTAAAGTAAAATGAAATAATTATTGTGATTAAATTACACAATAAAAGCTTTCCTCCCAATCTATAATGCCTTATCTGAAATATATGATCAAAACTACAGGTGCGCAAAAAATGAGTAAAACACCCTTTCATGCTCCAAAATTGAAACATATACAAAAGGCAGATATATTTAAATGTTGTTCATGCTAAACATAGGCAAATGGGCCCAACTTGCTTGGCATGAACAAGGTGGGCTGGAGGGTCTGCTTCATAACATATAACATATAACATAACATAACAATTACAGCACGGAAACAGGCCATTAGGCCCTTCTAGTCCGCACCGAACCAAACACCCCTCTCTAGTCCCACCTCCCTGCACAATGCCCGTAACCCTCCATCTTCTTCTCATCCATATACCTGTCCAACCTTTTCTTAAATAATACAATTGACTCCGCCGCCACTATTTCTCCCGGAAGCTCATTCCACCCGGCTACCACTCTCTGAGTAAAGAAGTTCCCCCTCATGTTACCTCTAAACCTCTGCCCCTTAATTCTTAACTCATGTCCTCTTGTTTTAATCTTTCCTCCTCTTAACGGAAATAGTCTATCCACATCCACTCTGTCTATCCCTTTCATAATCTTAAATACTTCTATAAAATCCCCTCTCAACCTTCTACACTCCAAAGAATAAAGACCTAATCTGTCCAATCTCTCCCTATACTCTAGATACTTAAACCCAGGTAACATTCTGGTAAACCTTCTCTGCACTCTCTCCACTCTGTTTATATCCTTCCTATAATTAGGCAACCAGAAATGCACACAGAACTCCAAATAAGGCCGCACCAACGTCTTATACAATCTCAACATCACCTCCCAACTCCTATATTCCATGCAATGATTGATAAAGGCCAGCATACTAAAAGCCTTCTTCACCACCCTATTCACGTGAGTTTCTACCTTCAGGGAACGATGTACCATTACTCCTAAATCTTTCTGCTCTTCTGTATTCATCAATGCTCTCCCATTTACCACGTATGTCCTGTTCTGATTCTTCTTACCAAAATGAAGCACCTCACACTTATCAGCATTAAATTCCATCTGCCATTTTTCAGCCCACTTTTCTAAGCAGCCCAAATCCCTCTGCATCTGCAATCCTTGAAAACCTTCTTCATTATCCACTATTCCACCTATCTTAGTATCATCTGCATATTTACTAATCCAATTCACCACCCCATCATCTAGATCATTAATGTATATAACGAACAACGATGGGCCCAATACAGATCCTTGAGGCACACCACTGGTCACCAGCCTCTTGTGTTATAGAACTCTATGACAATACAACCAAATAGCAACAGATAAACATTTGATTCCTATTTCTATTAAGCAAAGCTTAACTCTTTAAAGGTAAAGGTAAAGGTTCCATTATTGTCACATAGTGCTACATTTAGAATGTAACTTTGTGGACCATAAGGAAGACAGAGAGTCGCCACTTTGTCCAGCACCCCTCACAGAAATAAAGCCCAGTGAGGAACAAACTCATTTCAAGATAACTGAAAGCTAAAGCATACGTTGCACCTTCCTCGATTTTAATGATGGCACTACCAGAGATAACACAATGGCTGAAATGCCTCTCACTGAAACACTCAGCTGTTGCCTCCATTCATCAATTTGCAATTCCCTAAGTTCTCTCATAATTTTGGCCCTTCCTGTGACCCACCTGCCAAGTTCTGAGAGTTTCAGGTATTAATGGTGAGTGTATAAAAGTGACCATACAAAAGGAAGAGACAGCAGAGCAGATCTACTAGACACAAATGTGCAGCCATAGTCATCTACTTACAGGATTAAAAGATACGCTGCATTTAGTGCAATACTACTACAGTGGGTTTGAATCTGCCACTTTTGTAAATAGTTTGTACATTTTGTAGGTGTTTCTCAGAGCAGATCCAGCTGCACGAAGTCGGCTATGTGTGTTTCCTCCGGGTGCTCTGGTTTCCTCCTGTGTTCCAAAGACATACAGGGTTAGTAGGTCAATTGGTCACATGGGTGCATTTGGGTCGAGTGGGCTTGTGGACTACAAGGGCTTGTTACCATGTTGTAACTCAAAATTAAAAAAAAGTTAAAAATACTACTGACTGTACGGTTGGCGTAGCGGTTAGTGCAACACCTTTGCAGCGCCAGCGATCAGCACCAGACCTGGGTTCAAATCCTCGCGTCTGTGTAAGTTTTCTCCTGGATTTCTGATTTCCTCCCACCCATCAAAAATGTACTGGGGTGTAGGTTAATGGTGTGTAAATTTGGCGGGACAGACTCGCAGGGCTGAATTAGCCTGTTACAGTCCTCTATGTCTAAAATTTAAAAAATATACTGGACTTAGTTATGTGGATTTGAAACAGCAAGCATCACCTTTGGGGTTTGTAAAATATGGTAGGATGAGAATATTTGTCTCTAAAATGTTGACAAATGACTCAAACATTCTTGACTTGATGGATGAACTCTAAATAAGATGTGATAAAGCTGACATTATGACATTGCAGTAAACTTTGGTGAAGTATGGCAATGCGGCAATGCAGTTTTATGTTGTTATTGGTTGCTAGGTCTCTGTCACACATGCTGTTGTACCAGCTCTGAGAATGATTCCTCTCAACAACCTTCATTTTCTCAAGCTCTGATTGCATAGCTCATGTGTTGTCACGGTTCAATTGGTTCACACGGTTTTAAATTTATTTTCTCCAACCTGGTTTAGAGGAAAATAAGGCCTGATGCTGACTTCTGAATGACAAGTTAAAAATAATTTTAATAGCAGGAGATGAATTTTACAATGAGCCACATACCTTTTGTCAAGTGATCAACAAACTCCATGATGTGGGATTCAACACACCACTGTGCAATTGGATCTTGGATTTCCTCAGGTCCAGATCACAATCAGGTAGCCTTTTCACAGTGCTGGTGAGCGGTGATCCTACTTGGACCCCAGTGAAATTCCCGGGAAGGCCTGGCCTCCCGAGACTTCTATGCCATGGTCTCAATTCTATCTAATTTGCCCTCCCCAGCAATTTAGGGAGGGGTCCCGCCCCCTGCGATGATGCATTACACACCCACAGGAGTAAGCGCAAGAGTAAGTCCCTGGCCTTCTGTCACGTCTCCCCCTCCCCGCCCTCGGCCTTCTGTCATCCCCCGCCCCCAGCCATCCGTCACCCACACCCCTCACCCCCCCGCCCGCTTCGTGGCCTCTTCAGCATATTGCAATGGCAGCACGGTGCGGGATCAATGGCCGACTTCGTGCAGCTGGATCTGCTCTGAGAAACACCTACAAAGCTTTAATACCTTTCTTTTTAAATACTCATCTTCCAGCCTGCTTTAACTGCATCTTAGTAACCAGCTGCTGAACTACTGCATTAACAATCATCAGATCTCCTGGGCGACAGCTAAGTCCGACTGGCTGGAATGCAATGGCCTTAAAGGGCCAGACCACTGTCAAGATCAAGCCTGGAAACAGGGCATGAGATTGAGGATCCAAAGCAGACTGAAGTGCAAGGAAGAGACCTCCACTACCATCCATTCTACTGGCAACAATCAGCCATTAGAAAATAAAGTTGATCACCTCAGGGCAAGGCTGCTGTATCAGAGACAGCTGAGACAAATTTCAGTTGTTTGTTGCATCGAGACCTGGCTAACAGAGAATACACTGGACACCACAATCTGGCCACAGGGTTTCATCATTCACAGACTGGATCGGAACTCAGATTCTGGTAGAGAGAGAAGGTGCATTTCATTTAATACCAGCTGGCAATGATGTCGGGGTCATGTCAACCTCCAGATCCACTGCCTTAGAGGAAATCTCAATTAAATGCAGACCCTTCTATCTACCTTGAGAGTTCTTATAGTGATTCACACTGGAGTTTACATTCCTCCCAATGCTGATTACAAACAGGCAATTGCGGAGCTGCATGATGTGGTCAGTTACCAAGAGAGGGCCCATCCTGATGCAATACAAATCATAGTTGGTGATTTAAACCAGGGCTATCTCAAGAAAATCATGCCCTATTACGACCAGCATGTATCTTGCTGCACCAGACGTCCCAGTAACATCACCATGAAAAAGCACATCAATACCTCTACTTCCTCAGTTGTTTGCATAGATTTGGTATGACATCAGAAACTTTGGCAAACTTTTATAGATTTGTAGTGGAAAGTGGCTGAATGGATGCATCGCTGCCTGGGATGAGGTTACCAATACATCAGAGTGGAAAAATCTGCAATAGTTAGGGAACACAGCTCAGAACATCACAGGCAAAGTGTACTCCCAGTCGAGAGAATTTAGTTGGAACATTGCCTTTGGAGAGCAGCAGCAATCATCAAGGATCTACACCCCTCTTTTTCCATTGCAATAGGAAAGAGGTATATGTGCCACAAGACTTGTACCACCAGGTTCAGGAACAGTTGCTCCCGCTCAACCATCAGACTCCTCAACAACAAACTCAATCAGGGACTCATTTAAGAACTCTTATTTTGCCCATTATTTATTACTTAATATTTATTTATTTCTGTCTTGCACGGTCCAATTGTTTACATTTCTTTGTTTATATTTCTCCCTTTCATATTCAAATCTTTTCTTGAGTACAGTTTTTTTCACAATTAGAAATTCTGCTTGGCCCACAGGAAAAAGAATCTCAGGGTTGTATGTTAAGTCATATATGTACTCTGACAATAAATCTGTACTTGGAAATTTGAGTTTATTGTCATAAACTTTGTACAATGTACATATGCACCAAAATTCTAACTTGCTGCGGACAAACAGCTACTTTGTAAAAAATTACAAATGCAAAAATCAATTAACAAAGCAGCCAGAATAGTATACTTATTTGAATTTGAAAAGAGACAGTAAATACAAAGATAGATAAAAAGTATTCACAGTTGTCCGAGTGAAAAAAGTTACTCCATCATTGTTGGCAAGAGGCTGGCAGCATTGGTGCTGCGCTGTCTCTTCTCATGGATGCCATCTCCTTCAGCTCCGCTTATAAGGCAGTGTGGTGAAAGATAACGTTCATGACCTTTTTTTTGGTTTCTTTTTTTTTTCTTTGGCTTGGCTTCGCGGACGAAGATTTATGGAGGGGGTAAAAAGTCCACGTCAGCTGCAGGCTCGTTTGTGGCTGACCAGTCCGATGCGGGACAGGCAGACACGATTGCAGCGGTTGCAAGGGAAAATTGGTTGGTTGGGGTTGGGTGTTGGGTTTTTCCTCCTTTGCCTTTTGTCAGTGAGGTGGGCTCTGCGGTCTTCTTCAAAGGAGGCTGCTGCCCGCCAAACTGTGAGGCGCCAAGATGCACGGTTTGAGGCGTTATCAGCCCACTGGCGGTGGTCAATGTGGCAGGCACCAAGAGATTTCTTTAGGCAGTCCTTGTACCTTTTCTTTGGTGCACCTCTGTCACGGTGGCCAGTGGAGAGCTCGCCATATAATACGATCTTGGGAAGGCGATGGTCCTCCATTCTGGAGACGTGACCCATCCAGCGCAGCTGGATCTTCAGCAGCGTGGACTCGATGCTGTCGACCTCTGCCATCTCGAGTACCTCGACGTTAGGGGTGTGAGCGCTCCAATGGATGTTGAGGATGGAGCGGAGACAACGCTGGTGGAAGCGTTCTAGGAGCCGTAGGTGGTGCCGGTAGAGGACCCATGATTCGGAGCCGAACAGGAGTGTGGGTATGACAACGGCTCTGTATACGCTTATCTTTGTGAGGTTTTTCAGTTGGTTGTTTTTCCAGACTCTTTTGTGTAGTCTTCCAAAGGCGCTATTTGCCTTGGCGAGTCTGTTGTCTATCTCATTGTCGATCCTTGCATCCGATGAAATGGTGCAGCCGAGATAGGTAAACTGGTTGACCGTTTTGAGTTTTGTGTGCCCGATGGAGATGTGGGGGGGCTGGTAGTCATGGTGGGGAGCTGGCTGATGGAGGACCTCAGTTTTCTTCAGGCTGACTTCCAGGCCAAACATTTTGGCAGTTTCCGCAAAGCAGGACGTCAAGCGCTGAAGAGCTGGCTCTGAATGGGCAACTAAAGCGGCATCATCTGCAAAGAGTAGTTCACGGACAAGTTTCTCTTGTGTCTTGGTGTGAGCTTGCAGGCGCCTCAGATTGAAGAGACTGCCATCCGTGCGGTACCGGATGTAAACAGCGTCTTCGTTGTTGGGGTCTTTCATGGCTTGGTTCAGCATCATGCTGAAGAAGATTGAAAAGAGGGTTGGTGCGAGAACACAGCCTTGCTTCACGCCATTGTTAATGGAGAAGGGTTCAGAGAGCTCATTGCTGTATCTGACCCGACCTTGTTGGTTTTCGTGCAGTTGGATAATCATGTTGAGGAACTTTGGGGGACATCCGATGCGCTCTAGTATTTGCCAAAGCCCTTTCCTGCTCACGGTGTCGAAGGCTTTGGTGAGGTCAACAAAGGTGATGTAGAGTCCTTTGTTTTGTTCTCTACACTTTTCTTGGAGCTGTCTGAGGGCAAAGACCATGTCAGTGGTTCCTCTGTTAGCGCGAAAGCCGCACTGTGATTCTGGGAGAATATTCTCAGCGACACTAGGTATTATTCTATTTAGTAGAATCCTAGCGAAGATTTTGCCTGCAATGGAGAGCAACGTGATTCCCCTGTAGTTTGAGTTTACAAATATGGCAAAATGGGTAGAAATCTTTTTGTAACACTTCAGATTGCAGTACCTGCAATTTTATGACCTCGTCGTAAATGAAGTGTTTCACAAACATGGTGAATCAGGAAGTGAGGCGAAGATGAGCAATTAAGATGTATTTGTCAAGTGGTAAGAATCAGATGAAACCAGCCAAAACTTGAGATACAAGGCTACAACCCTCTTTGAGAGAAGGAAGGGGTTTTGTCATAAGAATATAAAATAGTAAGTACTGGGAATTCTCAACAGGGCAGGCAGCAGCTGTGGAGGGCAAAGCAGAATTAATGCTTCAAGTTGATGACTACAGCTGTTAACTGGCCTGCTGACTATTTTCAGCAATCTCTTGCTTTTGCTTCAGATATCCAATAGCTGCAACTTCTTCACTTTTTGATGAATACTTCCCTTCAGTCTGATTTGAATGACTATCCACAAGTAACATGAAATTATCACCTGCCTTCTCACAATAATCAATATGTCCTCTTTGGAAATGTCATTTGCCACTTCCAACTCTGTACATAAGCAAATAGGTTGTCCACAAAAATGGTAGCGCTACCAGAGCTGTTGTCATGGCAGTGCGGAATTGCATAGAGTGGGTAGCGGAGACACCGCTCCTAAGGGGTCCAATGGTGAAATCCGACTGCCGTCAGTTCCATACAGGCTTTAAACACCCTGTTAAAGGAGCCAACATTGGTTATATTTAAAATACCACAACCATGAGGTCTGCTCCCATGATGGTAGCACCTATGATCGGGAGCAACCACAAGGGGTTGCTGACTCCAGGAAAGAGTTGGCATGGTGCAGGATACCAGAAAATAGGGAGACCAACCCAACCCCCAACCCCATCTGAGTAGGAAAAGCAGAGGAGATGACCCCTCCAGTGAGGAGTTCTGCAGTTGAAGAAACCCACAGGCTGTTGGAAACTCAAGGCAAGAAAACCCACGCAGGGTGTGGGTTGCTGGAGACTGCAGTCAAGGGATTTCCACCAGGCCGCAGACTGTTGGAGACTGGCTCAAAACTGGCTGAAGGAGTATTAGGTATCGAAACCAGGATACTAAGGGCGCTGAAGGGTTCCTAATTGTGTCAGAGGTTAGGATCCAGTCCCGGGTTTTCTGATGTTTTGGACTGGATTCTGTGGCTGAGGAGGCTGCAGGAGTGCTGGAGGTGAATCCACAAATACTCGGTGACTCTGGGGGAACTCTTTTTTGCTTCTCTTTCTCTGTCTGTAAGAGGGACTTCAGGCAATTTCTGCCGATGGCAAATTTGCCTTCAGCAGACAAAAGGCAATTTTGTGTAATAGTACACTGTATTTTATTACATAACAATAGATTGAATTTTGAATAATGATGATTACAGAACAACCAGGCTGTTGTGGAAGTCCATCTAGCTCAGTTATGTTCCTTTGGGAAGGAAATCCTGCCTCTTTACCCCATCTGGTATGAGAATGCTTTGGGAATCTTCTCCTGGCAGCAGCTGTTTAATTGTCTACTTCCATCCATAATTAGATGTGGTTGGATTTCAAGACTTTGATGTGATCTGTTGGTTGAGATTACATTACCTCTGTTCATTGTCACTGGGTCCATTTCCTGAATCTCCCCAGGCAAGAGCACATTGAGAGTACCATCATCAGAAAGGCTGCAGTGGTTCAAGAAGGCAACTCACTGCAACTGTTGCCAGGGTCATTAAGAATAGGCAATGAAAACTGGTCTTCCCAGTGTTTTTGCTGTCTTGGATCTGCCATCTTGCCACTTGTCTGAAGCTTGTGCAGATCATTATCTGATCATGGCTGAAAGCCAACATTGCTGGCAACTATCTTTGTATTCAGGATTCTAGAATATTCAGTGTGAAATCCTTCCATGATTTTTATTCTCAATGCACTAGACAAATCTTTATCTTATTTAACACAGGACATTCCATCAATAATTAATTATCATCAGTCTCAAGTTTTCAGCTGAACATATATTTTTAACCAATTTTCACCAGTTAGCTTTCCTTGACTCAATCAGGAAGTTTCAACATAGTGAACTAATAAAGACCCACTTCCCAGATTCGTCTCACAATGAGAACACCTTCCATTGTTCTTGTGCCATTACTGGTATAATGGAATCTGTGCTATTGCAAGACACCAGCAGAACTGAACCATGCCAAAGAATAGACTAACTTCTGAAAAATTTTCATTTTTTTTTGCCCTAACATTTTCTTTCATTGGATGTAATCCATTTCTTCTATTCCAAGGTAAACAACTGCTATCTGTATGATTAAATTAGTGGTCTCAACCTTTTTCCATTCACATTCTACTTTAAGTATTCCCTATGCCATCGGTGCTCTGTGATTAGTAAGGGATTGCTTCAGGAGGTACATGGGAGGGAAGGGAAGGTTGAGAATCACTGCTCTAGATCCAATTGTTACTTATATATTTTGCTTGAGAAAAATTGTCATTGGCCCATTTCCTTTGGAGTTATGAAACCGTGCACATAATGAGTCAATTAGGTACGATTAAAGCAATGGTTTTCAATTTTTTTCTTTCCACCCTCATACTACCTTAAGCAATCCCTTACTAATCACAGTGCACCTATGGCATAGGGAATACTTAAAGTGATATGTGAGTGGAAAGAAAAAGGTTGAGAACCACTGGATTAAATAGTCTTTATGGGTTTTACATTACGTTTATGTTAGTACATCGGTCTGGTCTTGAAGTAAATGAAATTTACCTTTAGTATCTTGTCCATGGTAACTGGAATTTTATTTTTTGGTGATGACTCCACACCATGAGGAATTTTTTGTGTTGGAGTACGAATCCCTGTGTGCATTAATTGTCAAATACTGCTGAATGGCATTGTTTAGATTCAGCTGAGTAGAAGCATATGGCAGATCTAGTTTGTTGAGAAGTTTGGCTCCTGTCAACTTGGCAAATAAATCTTGGAAAGAAGGCAACAAGAATTGTTTGTCATCAACTGGCTGGTTCAGTATTACCTTGCACTTACCCATGATCTAACTTTCTCACATACTACTGCAGTTAGTTTTGCTCAATTCCTGTGGCTTGCCTTTACTTGAACTCTGCTTTTTTTCCTAACTTCCTCTACCTGTTTTTTTCAACACGGGACAGGTTGAAGCTTAGAAAAGATTGCTTTTGTTCCAGGCTTCATAAAGGCTTGGTAATGTGACAGCTATGTGGGTGATCCTGAACATTTCTGCATAAAATCCTTTTGATATATCTAATCATAATTTCGAAGTATCCACACAGAACACCTCCATCCAAGCTAGCTGCTATTTTTGAAGTTAAAGCTTGCCCAGTTACACTGGTCAATTATTATAATCATCTAAAGCCTCTGACATTTCTGTTACCTGATCTTTGTGACTCACTAATCATTTCATCTGCATCAAGGACTTCAAATTCTTCATGAGTATGGCATTGAGTTTTTGGGATTCTTCATCAGTGGTATCCAGCTAAATTGATTTAAAATATATTGTTGCTTATAGCTGAGCTACTGCTACTGTGTCACTTTTCATGTTGATGGACCTACCATTAAACCCATTTTTTTCCCTTTGTGTCATGGAGGCTCTAGCCCCTTTCACATTGGCTCTTTAACCCAATAATTACAGGTTTACATGTCACTGCAAATGCTCGCAAACCAGCATGAAGGGGCCAAATCACCCCGGGGATGAGCTGGCTAGGGAGGTAGTATCACTGCTGATTAGTTTTGAATTGGCGAACTGGTTCGCCCAGTGTGAATGGGACAGGGGGTATGCTGGGTCCAATTAGTGGCACATTGATGATACACGTGCGTGCGTGCATGCATGCAACTTCGTGAGTCAGTCTGAAAGAGTTGTCGGAGAGGTAGAAGGACTTTAAATTTTATCCCCATTTTTCATCATCATTCCTTTGAAATTATTACGGTCTCAAACTGAGGGAATCAGCAGATGCAGGAGCTCCTCTCACTAATGGCTGAGGAGGTACCTCTCGTCATTTAACAGGCACAATTAAAGGCGGCGTGTTATATGAGAGGATCGCCTCCAGGCTCAGAGACATGGGGTTTGCTTGGGATAAGCTCCAGGTGATCAAGAAACTGAAGAGTCTTCGGAGGAAATTTCTCAGGTTGTTGATCACAATAGTAGGAGTGGAATGGATCGACTGGACTGGCCGTAAACTGGCCCCAGGAACTCAACTTCCCCCAGCACCACATCTACCCCAGCACCTCATCTGCTGCTGTGCCAGAGCCGGGTAAGTCTGTCCAATTTTTCTTATGTGTTTTGTGAGTACATGCCCAATAGGTGCCATCTTTCTAATTTCATATGTATTCCATTGCTCCCCATGAACCAAGGGGTGGAGGAAGCCCACCAGGATGCAGGAGGTCACTATAAAAATTTGCGGATTGCTCCGTGAGATCGACCAAGAAGACCAGGAGTGTGACTGCCTGTGTCAGGAGAGGCAGGCAGAGAGGGAGGGGAGGCTGGTGGGAACCTTCCACGAAGTAGAGAGGTAGGAACAGGAGGCTCTCCAGCAGGAGAGCCAACAAAATGTTGCCAGTCTTGCATGAATTGTCACAGATGTACACCAGGAGATGCAGGCCCAGAGGGTCCTGATGAGGGACCTCATCTCCAAACTTGGTATTCCTTCGCCCTCCTCCCTCTGGCCTCCTCTCTTTTCTCTTTATTATCAACCTTGCTCCCTGCAGTCTCCTTTCTCCTCTTCCCTCTGATTCCATCAGCCCTCCTCCTACCACCATCTACCCACCCCAATGGACCACCTCATTTACCAGAGGACCCCAAAACCCAGGAGCAATTCACCAAGACAAATGGTTACCTAAACAAAAGTTGCTTTTAATTATCTTTAAACATGAAAACAGGATCAAACTTTAACTTATTACTATTAACTTAACCTAACTTAACCCCTTCTAATTCTACGTTCACGTGTATGTAATGTGTGTGTAAGTTTAGAAAAGTTCTTTGATTCACAATCCAATCTCACTTCTTATTCCTCCAATTTCACCAGTATCAGGTAATTCTTATACTGTGCACAGAATTTAACATTTATGCATTTCATCAGGCTTTGGTGCTTGAAAGGTAAATGGTTACCACTCAAGAAGGTTCATGTCAGTTTTCAGAGAGATTTGTTGTTCATTGGACATCCACAACTGATCCCTTCTGATCAGCCATTTCAGTGTCCTGCTGAAGAAACTTGCCACATCAAGATGATAACCTCTTTCCTTCAGGTCACCACAGAGTTCCTTTTCTGTTTACCTTATTTCAAGTGAAACATTATACAGCCAGCCCTCTCCTCTTGTATGGTCCACAAGGGCTTTGAACAGGCTGAACTAAGAACTCACAGCCCATCTTGTCATTTTTCAGTCCCAGTTGCTGCTGCTGAACTGTAAAACTGAACTCAAAGACAGACTGCGGCACCGGACCCAGTCTTCTGAGTTCATTCATCTGTTGCTTTCCAAAACAATAATCCATTACTCCACAGCATGTCCAATTAACACCTACTTGTGAAGTCCTTATAGGCATTCTTCAAAGTTTTTGCCAAGGCACTCAGAGCTCAGGCATTTTAAATGAGATCTGTTTTGAAGTGTTGAAGTGTTGTATGTGACCTAAACTAAAAAAAACTGGTCACAATTTATCTCCTTTTAAAACATATCTATATAAAATATAACATAATCCATCACACATCCTACTCCCACAGCACCTGAACAGCTGTAACCGGGAAGTGGGGAGGTGTCTGAGGGAGATGAATCTTTCAATCCTCATTTCATCTCCTCATTCCTCCTTTTATTAGAAGACAATGAGTACTTTTTAAATTAAATTCCTTCATAATTGTACATAGTTTCAAAAGTCGATGAATAGCTTAATTTTGAAATTTCGTTTTTGCATAGTTGTACATGGTTCAAATTGTTAATAGTTAAAAGTGTTTTCAATTTTTATGTATTACTCCAAATTTGTTTTTTTCTGTTTACATTTTCATGCTACACTTCTCTGTGAGATGTGCAAAAAACATTTAATTTAAATGTCACTTAAAAGCCTTTTTCTTTCCACTCACATACCACATTAAGTAATTCTTATGCCATTGGTGCTCTGTGATTCGTAAGGGATTGCTTAAGGTGGTATGTGAGTGGGGAGGTCACTGCTCTAGACCTAATTGTTACTGAATATTTTGCTTGAGAAAAATTGTCATTGGCACATTTCCTTTGGAGTTATGAAACCGTACACATAACGAGTCAATTAGGTACGATTAAAACAGTGGTTTTCAAACTTTTTCTTTCCACCCACATACCCCTTTAAGCAATCCCTTATGAATCACAGAGCTCCTATGGTGTAGGGATTACTTGAAGTGGTATGTACATGGAAAGAAAAAAAAGAAAACTATTGGACCCTAAGTTGTTTGCTTGATGCGATCACAAATGGACATAATAGTCCATAATAGTCTCACGTATAGCTTGGTGGCCCTGCAGTGTTGCACCCCGATAAGGAACTCTATCTGGCAGAGGAAGATCTGCTACCTCAGTCATCCACTCTTCCAAGAAGTGATCCTTGTTAATCTCACATATATAATGCAGGACACAACAGGCAATAGCAACTTCAGACACAAAAACAGTGCTAATGTTAAGTTATTTGGCCAGGCATCTCCAATGAACTTTGGGACGTCCAAAAGCATTCTCCACAAATATTCGTGCGGAGTTCATTCGGTAGTTGAATTTTTGCTTCTGTTGATCAACCACATGGTGTTGCGAGAACCCCTTCATCAGCCAATTCCTGAGTGGGCAGGCGGGGTCTCTTGACCAAATATGCAGGGATTTCCACTCCGTTAACAATCTTGGATACCTGTGGGCAGAGCAATGCAGATGTATAGGTTTGTCATACAACCTCTGATAGCAGAAACAGCCAGTACACCCATTTTCTCCTGTGGCCATTGAACCATGCAAGGGTCAGAACTGACCCCCCCCCTTATGCCTTACATATATACATATATATTTTATACACACACACACACACACACACACACACACACACACACACACACACACACACACACACACACACACACACACACACACACACACACACACTCATATATACACACATATTTATAAATTTATATACCACTTAAGGCCTTTTTCACATGCTGGAGACCTCTTCATGAATATATTGCAGGCATCACTGTAGAGTGTGTCATAGTGACTTCATGCAGGAAGAGATAACCGGCTGAATCCTTTGCCTTTCAGTAAATGGGTGAGTTTGCAAGAACTTGAGCATCATAGGTGTAACCAGGCCAACCCACATACACATCTGTGAAGTTGGAACAACAAAAGCTTAAGGAAGTGCCACTCTTTTCAGTTGTAGTAGGCTGCTGCATTATCATGTGGGGCAATGATGTTGGAATGTGTGCCATCGATGACACCAGCACCTATTGTATAGTCTCTTTCTGCAAACACCTCAATTGTCTCCACTTGACATTTCATGAGTGTCTCCCTCAAGGTGACAGCCACTTGGTGCAGTTTCATGTACACAGTGGAGACACCCACACCAAAGATACAACTGATGGATCGATACTCATAAGGGGTGGCATACCATCATAAAGTGATGGCAAGTCTGAGCCGAGGCTCCACAGGCATTCAGCTTTTTGTGCTCCTACGTCTCAGTTCTGGCTTGAGGAGCTCCATTATAAATTCAAAGTACAATGAGACATTCTAAAATGTTCATCATCAAAATTCTCAACTACATTAGAACAGAACATGGGCCCCTGTGGCCTCTCTCTCCTTCATATTCTTCTATTGTATAGCCATTCAAAATGCTTCAACATAACGAGACATTTTTGCCAACAGCTATTCAGCTTCAGCTTGAGTTTCCTTGTTAAAATACTCCCTGCTTCTCAATTTTTCCATTACATTGTCCCACCTGAGGGCACGTAAATGGTCTCAATCAGGGTCCAACATTATTTGCATCATCTTGTTGATAATGATGTTGACATGACATGCCTGTGTGGGGATGTCAAGACAATCAGATGGACCGCATTGTCGTTCGCCATTGTTGAGAAGGGGAAGGTCTCACTTCCTGCAACGCGATTGTTGAGAAGGGGAAGATCTCACTTCCTGCGACGGCATTGTTGAGAAGGGGAAGATCTCATTTCCTGCGACGCCATTGTTGAGAAGGGGAAGATCTCACTTCCTGCGAATGCGTATTACGTCACTCAGGACGTCACCACTGGAGGATAGTCGCCCCTTTGGTCTGCGATGCTGAGTGGTGAATGTGAAAGGGCTCAGAGAACCGGTTAACCTTGGTGCAGTGTGAACAGAAAATCAATATTTTTAAAAGGTTCATTGAACTGCCAATTTAGCAGTTCGCCAATGTGAGATGATAGAAAGAAAGAATAGCTCAGACTACTTGCATACTAGAACCTGAAGTGTTACCATTCAGATGTGAACAACAATCTGCATTGATCATTACCAGACATGTTGTGTTCTTTGGGCCATGCATGCAAAAAGATCAAATGAAACCCAAGTTACAACAATAAAAACAATGGTGCTCATTTATCGATTTCCCACAACCAATGGATTTCCTATTAATTAAATAATCAAATTTCTGTGGGAAAACGGGATTTCTACAGTATGTTCATTTCATAGTCTGGACACAACTTTGTTATAAATTATAAAGTTTCTAGGACATCTCACCTTGATCCAGACTAAAACAGGAATGATTCTAATCTTTGTAGGAATAATCCTATAAATACAACTGATATTTCTGGTTACCTTTTCGGGGGGGGGGGTGTGGGGGGGGGGATTTGGGGTGGTGGTTCTGAATGAATTGTGGAATCTCAAGCAATCATGCTCTGGACAAACTATTTTAACTATCAAAATAAATAATCAATAGAGTAGTGTCATGATAATGAATATGTATGAGATGTACCGGAAGTCACGTGGTATGAGAGAGAGATAAGAGCACAAGCAAGAGAACAAAGGAAATGAGAAAATAAAGCCACTGAGAAGTTTACCTGATAAAACTTGTGTTTAATGTTTTATTAACTTCACATTTCGGGCCACAAATGTGACATTGGTGACGAGGATGAAAGAAGCTTGAAGAAAATTAAAGACTAAACAAGATTACAGAGCATTACAGACAACTTCAAGGTGATAAGAATTTTCTCTTTGTCTCAGTACTTTTGGGGCTGGAATATTTTCTCATGGCTGGTGCAGACGGTGACTTTCTAACACATAGTGGAATTGCTCATTTTGACCCAACGGGTGATGCAAGCACTATAAGTGTGAAGTGGAAGGCATGGCTGGAAGAATTTGAATCCTACGCCGACAGTCGTGGCCTATTTCTACATACCGGTACAGTTGAACAAAAAGCGCAGAGAAGGGCGTTACTTCTTTTCACAGCAGGACCTGCAGTTCGGGAAACATTTAAGACACTTTTGAATACTGGAAGAAAGGATGAATACCGGAAAGCGGTAGATGCATTAAATGCACACTATGTAGTGACACCGAATGCTACATTTCAACGCCATTTGTTTCGGAGAACGAGACAAGAAGATGGCCAGACAATTGCTCAGTACGTGATGAGACTACGTCAGCTAGCTGTTGGATGCAATTACATGCCAGCTGATTTGGACAACCAATTATTGGATCAAGTCGTACAGCACTGCAGATCAGATAAACTCAGAAGACATCTACTGGAAAGAGGGAATGAGTTGGAACTCACCGATGCTTTAACCATTGCTGCTGCATTAGAGGCTGTTGAAGGGCAATTTCATACCATGACCCTGAAAGACAACTCAAGCCAGCAAATTAAGAGGCTCTCACATCGCCATAATCAGCCAAGATATACGTCGACACAGGACGTGGAGTGTTATCGATGTGGAAACCGAGGTCACTTTGGAAAAGACCCATATTGCCCGGCCAAAGGCAAAGTTTGCAGCAAGTGTGGAGGTAAGGACCACTTTGCAAAGAAGTGCAAAAGCAAGTCCAATGCAGACCAGAAGAGGAAGAGTACAACTTCCAAAGGCAAAGTCTGGGGGAAAGGAAAGTATCCTGGAAAGAAAGATACCATTCGCCGGATAGACAGTGACAATGATGATACCCAGGAGGAACAGAGTTGTTACCAATTTACGTTGAATGAAGTACATCATGAGAAGGTCCCAGTGATCATTGGTGGAGTGACAGTTCAGGTCATTGTAGACTCAGGCAGTGACAGTAATGTGATTGATCGACATTTATGGGAGAAGTTGAAAAGGAAAAAGATCATCTGTACCTCAAAGAAGTGTTCCAAGAAACTGTATCCATACACAGCAACCAAGCCATTGCAGACCATTGGATGTTTTACTGCAACTGTTGAAGCTGGAGATAAGTACACCGAAGCAGAGTTTATGGTCATAGAAGAGAGGGGAGAACCATTGCTGAGTAGAAGCACAGCGCAAGACCTGGCAATACTTCATATTGGAGCTTGTGTCAATTCAATTCAGTCATACGAGGATATGAAGCAAGAATTCCCCACAGTCTTCCAAGGAGTAGGAAAGCTGAAAGGTCGACAATTGAAGCTAGTGGTAGATGAAACGGTCAAACCCAAGGCACAACCAATGCGCCGAACTCCGTTTGGACTTCGTGGGGAAGTTGAAGCCAAAATTAAAGAATTGATCGAACAAGACATTATTGAAGCGGTGGAACATTCGACACAATGGATCAGTCCCGTAGTGATTGTGCCCAAACCAAAGGGTGACATAAGACTATGTGTTGATATGAGAATGGCCAATGAAGCTATAATTAGAGAACGACACCCTATACCAACAGTGGAGGAAATACTTCAAGAACTAACTACCAGCAAGGTATTCTCAAAAATTGATCTGAAATGGGGCTATCATCAATTAGAGCTGGATCCAGGTTCCCGAGATGTAACAACATTTGTGACTCACTGTGGATTGTATCGTTACAAGAGACTATCATTTGGAATTAATGCAGCTTCGGAGATCTACCAGTATGAAATCCATCGAGTGATTCAAGGCATTCCTGGAGTTGCCAACATTTCTGACGACATCATAATCCATGCACAAACGAAGGAAGAGCATGACAAACGGTTGAGGCGTGTACTATCTAGACTACAGGAGGCAGGCCTTACCGTGAATGGAAACAAGTGCCAGTTTGGTGTGTCAGAAATGGACTTCATGGGACACAGACTTACACGGGAAGGACTAAACTCTGCAGAGGCCAAGGTGAAAGCTATTGCAGAGGCACGTGCACCTCAGAACGCAACAGAGGTGAGGAGTTTCCTGGGATTGGTCAATTTTTGTGCAAAGTTCATTCCTAATTTTGCTACAGTGGCAGAACCACTAAGGAAACTAACAAGGAAAGGTGTACCATTTCATTTTGGATCTGAGCAGAAGAAAGCGTTCACAGCGCTGAAGCAAAGCCTGACAGATGGAAAAACTCTTGGATATTACGATCCGGCGGCATCAACCAAAGTCATAGCGGATGCCAGCCCAGTTGGTTTAGGAGTCGTGTTGGTCCAGATGCATGATGGAGGACCAAGAATCATTGCCTATGCCAGCAGATCGTTATCAGATGTGGAAAGAAAATACTCTCAGACAGAGAAAGAAGCACTCGGACTTGTATGGGCCTGTGAGAGGTTCCATGCATATTTATACGGCATTGAATTTGAACTCATCACAGATCATAAGCCATTAGAGGTGATTTATGCACCTAGATCCAAACCATGTGCCAGAATAGAGAGATGGGTACTCAGACTACAACCCTACAAATATAAAGTAATCCACATTGCAGGGAAAGCAAACATTGCTGATCTGCTGTCCAGATTGGTGAAGGATGGATGTTCACATTCCAAGTCAGAATTGGGAACAGAAACAGAGAGCTTTGTACGCTTCATAGCTATTCAGTCGACACCGAAAGCTGTGACTACGAAGGAAGTCGAGAGAGAATCCAAACGTGATCCAGAACTCAGGGAAGTAAGAGAATGCATACAGAGTGGACAATGGGACAAGTGTACTCACAAGGCTTACATTCCCATTAGAGACAAACTTTGTTGCATCGGACAGTGTGTATTAAGAGGTTGCAGATTGGTGATTCCGCAAAGATTGAGACCGAAGATCGTATCCTTAGCGCATGAAGGACACCTAGGTATTGTTGGTACCAAGCAAAACCTCAGGACCAAGGTATGGTGGCCAAGTTGTGATAAAGACGCAGAGAGATTTGTTAAAACTTGTCATGGATGTCAAATCACAAGTAGGAGTAATCCGCCAGAACCAATCCAGAGTACGCAACTTCCGACAGGACCATGGATCGACGTAGCTGTTGATTTTCTTGGACCTTTACCGACGCGTGAATCAATTATGGTAGTGATAGATTACTACAGCAGATACTATGAGTACGTGGTGTTGAAGTCCACAACCACTGAAAAAACAATACAAGCATTAGCAGAGATATTCGCAAGATATGGATTACCTGTTACATTATACTCTGACAATGGTCCACAATTCATTTCAGAGACATTTGCGGAATACATGAGGACCACAGGTATCCACCATCATAAAGTAACTCCGAAATGGCCGCAAGCCAACGGGGAAGTAGAGAGACAAAATCAGTCCTTTGAAAAACGATTGAGGATTGCACACGCAGAAGGACAAAATTGGCGAGAAGCATTGCTATCTTATGTGGCTGTCTATCGAGCAACGCCTCATGCAACCACTTGAAAAAGTCCTGCAGAAGCATTTTTTGGGAGAAAAATCCGCACAAAAATGCCAGAAATAAAGGAAATCCGAGACGACCAGGAGATGAGGGACCACGATGCTGAAAAGAAAGGTGCAGCAAAGCTGTACACAGATTCGAAACGTGGAGCCAAATACTCAGACATCATGCCAGGAGATAATGTTCTAGTGAGGCCTTATTACCATCAACCCTATACTGTCGTATCCAGAAGTGGCAGTATGGTGACAGTCAAGTCTCCGACTGGAGTCCTGTATAAGAGAAATGTATCAGGTGTAAAAAGGTACCAGTCTAGAGATACATCGAGCGAAGAGGTTGAAAAGCCAATATGAGATGCTGAAACTGAGAGACCTGATGATGTTCCAGAGGCAGTTACCAGCACTCCTGATGAAGTGACTAGAGCGCCAGAAACACCCGAAGCCGTGGTGAGCAGTATTTCCGATGCTGAGAGTGAACAACCGAGAAGCGATGACAATATCGCAGGCAGGCCGAAACGAAACCGAAAAGTGCCCAAATGATACGAAGACTTTGTGCCATAGTTTTAATAATAACTTTGGGACAGTATTTAATCTTATATCATAAAGTGCATGTATGAGTGCTGTAGGAAGTAAATTTTATGTAGTTGAGTTATAGTATTACCATTAGTTACGATGTTTGTATGTTTCCGAGGGATATTGGTAAGTGAAGGTAAAGTTTATTTCTGATTAAAGGAGGGATGTCATGATAATGAATATGTATGAGATGTACCGGAAGTCACGTGGTATGAGAGAGAGATAAGAGCACAAGCAAGAGAACAAAGGAAATGTGAAAATAAAGCCACTGAGAAGTTTACCTGATAAAACTTGTGTTTAATGTTTTATTAACTTCACATTTCGGGCCACAAATGTGACAATTAGCTTTCATTTTTGTTGGCTATTTACCTGAGCATAACAATGATAAAACTATTTAATAGGTTGGTTTGAATTAAATTGGATTGATTTGATTTAAAGTAAAATGAATTGTTTAATGCCACGTGTACTGAGATAGAGTGGAAAAGTGAATTTTGTGTGCTATCCAGGCATGTCAACTCATTCTGAAGTGCAGCAGGGGATGCAAAAAAGGTGCAGAATCCAGTGTTACAGAGAAAAGTATAGTTGAAAAACAACAGTTAAGCCACAATGAGGTTGAATTTGTGAGATTCAAGAGATCATCCTTTACTTATGAGACATCTGTTCAAGAGCTTGATGAAAGCAAGAAAGAAACTGCCCTTGAATCTTGAGGTACATTTTTCCAAACTCATACCTTCTGCCCGATGGGAAAGAAGAGAAGAGAGCGTGACTGGAGTGGGATATGTTCTTTTATATGTTGGCAGCTTTCCTGAAGCAGCAGGAAATGTAAATATGCATAGGGGAGGGTGGTCTGAACACTATACCATCCACTCTTTCACTTCTTGTCGCTCTACACCTAGCACTTTTGTTTTATTATTGGCCTACCTGTTGCAGTTAAGAATGGGTTGACTTTCCTAATTAGCATGCAAATCAAATCTTTTCACTTTATATAAAAACATACACAAATATAAACAGTACAACTCAATTCAAATCGTCTGGCCTTGTCAATGAAGATGATATACCACAAGATCGCCATTCAAGTAATCTTTTAGGGAACTTACAGGAGAAGAGTGGCCAAATCTGGGGAAAGGCATGAGTAAGAACAGGGAAATTATCCTTTTTTGGACACTGACTGTTTTATTTCCAAGGGGATACATCTGGTGCTTTCTGCATTCACGCAATATAGAACAGATGTGCAGCCTGGTGTTTGGATCTGAAATTATTACTGATTGCGTACACTCCTCAGAGCGCTCTGCATTTCAGAAGCATGATGCTGTCTTATTTAAACCATTGCAGAATTCTGTAAGCACTGCATGCATTAATCATAACAGCAAATTTAGGCCTAGACAATACTTTCTTGTTTATTTCAATGCTGCTAAGTGTTTGTAAGGAAAGATGCTCTATTGAACAGCCTTTCTTTAAAATTCAGGACCAATACACTTCCTGGTAATTCATCTTATCCAGTGGCTTATTAACTACCACCCAAGCCCCTAGACTGAGCTTTAGTAAGGCTTCCCCTGACCTTTCCCCACCCCCCCACCCACCCAACTCTTCATTGAATAGAATAAAGTGACATTAAGTTATGTTAAATAACTTTTAACGTCGAACTATATATATAATGTACAAGCAAGAAATTTATTTGTAGCAACAACTCTTTCCCGGTGCTTTCATGTAATCATGTTCTGACTGGTATTGTTGAGTAATCAAGCAGGGTCTTCACTTGAAAACAGTTTGCAGTTAAAAACAGAATGTCTTACAGCCAAGTTCTCCTGATTTTCTCAGCATTTGTAAAGGACTGGCAAAACTTGACTTATTAAAGTAACTTTTCTCTTTCCTATTATATTTTATAGATTTCACAATACTGGCATTCATGTTCCAAAAGGCTTCCGAGTGAGGAGTACGGAGTCTCCGGAGTCCTGGCCTTGATGGTTCTAGTTCAGGACAGAACTCACCAGCTTAGCAAATCCATAGTGACTGTTAAAGAAAGTGGACACTCTACTAAATGCCTAATTCACACAGTCTCTATGAAAGTTTCATAGACTCATGGACTGTACAAGAATACAACCCAAAGATGTATCCTGGGGGGGGTGTGGGAATTTTGTAAACTACACCTGTATGTACTTAATGAATTGTGTGCTCCGGTGCGGTTGGGTCTAGACTTCCTATGTCACCCTGAAAGCATGGCCTTGGAGTATTCTAGACCCCTCCCCATTGTAACGGTTCTGGACAGAGGGCCTCTAAAATCAAAATCTACATGCAGCCTCTCGACACTGAATATCGATCCCCCCATCTCTCTTCCCAAATCTGCCCCAGGCTGCAAACCTATTGCTACCAAGAGCAGGAGGTACAGCACAGCAGACTGAGAATTCAAAAAGTCTGAGAGACAACGTCTACTCAATGAAAGTAACATCGAACTAAGCACTAGCCCGTGGAGAGCGCAAGTGGTAAAATGGGCAAACAAGTCCAGGCTAGTAATTGACTATAGCCAAACCATTAATCGATACACACTCCTGGACGTTTATCCCCCCCCTCGAATTGCGGACATGCTGAATGATGTCGCGCAATATTGGATCTATTCGACCAATGACTTGAAAGCTGCTTATTACCAACTGCCAATCCATTCTGAGAACCGTCCATATACAGTATTTGAGGCTAACGGTCATCTCTTTCAATTCCAGAGAGTCTCTTTCGGTATTACTAAAAAGGGTTTCTATCTTCCAGAGGCAGATGGACAGAATGGTCGATGAATATGGGTTGAAGGCTACCTTCCCCTACCTCAATATCATCACCATCTGTGGCTATACCCTGAAGGACCAAGACACCAAGTGTCAGAGTTTCCAGGTGGAAAGTGACGCTTCGGACGTGGCCCTGGCTGCTACCCTCAACCAGGTGGGCAGGTCGGTTGCATTTTTTTCTCAGACATGGCAAGGCCACAAGCTCCGAAACCCCTCTGAGGAAAAGAAAGCTCAAGCCATTGTAAAGCCATGAGCCACTGGAGGCACTACCTGGCTGGAAGGAAATTTACGTTCCTCTCTGACCAGCGCTCGGTCACATTTATGTTTAATAACGTCAAGAGGGCAAAAATAACAAAATTGCTAGGTGGAGGATCGAGCTTTCTAACTACAATTATGACATCGCCTATCAGCCAGGAGTCCTTAGTAACCCTCCAGATGCCTCTGCATACACCAGCCAACTGTGGTCTCTACATAATGAACTCTGCCATCCAGGGGTTACCTGCATGTCTCATTTTGTCAAGGCCTGCAATCTGCCCTACTCCATGGAAGATATTATGGAAATGACCAGGATTGCCAGGTTTGCGCGGAGTGCAAGCTGCACTTCTACCACCCAGCAAAGGTGCACTGATCAAGTCATCCAGGCCCCTCGAACGGCACAGTGTCAACTTTAAGGGACCTTTCCTCTCCACGAATGGGAACATCTTCTTCCTCTCTATCACTGATGAGTACTCCAGTTTCCCATTTGTCATTCCATGTCCAGACATGTCCACTTTGTCAGTCATAAAGGCCCTAGACTCAGCACACTCAGTCACTGTTACACCAAGATAAGGAAAGCCTCTTGTTCTTTCCCGAGACCATATTTTGGAAGTTCGGATGTCCTGGCTGTGCTCCTTCTGCCTTCATACAGACAGCCTAAAAAGAGAGGTTCCAGATATTTCAATACAGATATGCACTGCTAACGCCCATTCAGGCAACGTCTGACCACATATACATCCGTCATAATAAGGTCCAATAAGGTAATAATAGATTTCAGAAATCCCGATTGAACAAAGGAACGTAGCAGACGTCACCAGATATATGCAACAACTTCCTGCACGCAACACATGTATCTCATATCTTTTGTACACAAAGGTTTATGTAGGTAGGTACTATACTGTGCTTTCTATCTATTATGGCTCCCAAATGCAACAAAACCAGTGCTAGTGATAGTGGCAGCAAGAGACAAAGGAGAAGTATCGATATGGACGTGAAACAAAAGGTTATTAAATGACACCAAGGTGAAAAAACACTGCATGCTATTGATCGTGATTTAAACACGTCGCACTCGACAATCACGATGATCCTCAAAAAAATTCTCCAAGCTGTTAAACGATCGGTTCCACTGAAAGGTACCAGGCTAACAAAAATCTGAGAGGGACCTACATCAGTGGTGGGCAGTCAAGGCCAAAAAATGGGAAGTTGACTTTTACACAGGATCAAGTAAAATCAAGTACTCATATGGTATGAGTAAATATTTTGGAATAATTATTGTTTCATTTATAAAAGACCTAAGGTTACAGGATCCTGCACATCAATCACACAGCCTGCAGGAAGAAGCTATTTTTCAGCCTAGCAATTCTGATCTTGATACTTCTGTACCTCCTTCTTGATAGTAGTGGGTCAAAGATACGGCAATTATGTATGACATTTCTCCACATAAAGCCTTTTGAAAGTGATGCTGATGGTAATTACGCTTAAATATCTCTAATCTTGATCATAAACTGGTCTAAATTGTTAGTTTTATTGTTAATTAAATGTTTAATGCAGCATAATCAGTCTGTCTTTATGCTACATTAGCATGGGTTAGTACCCAGTTCCATTAGCACCTGCCCCACACCATAGATTCTTTTCTTTTCTGTGGGAACACTATGAGATCAACTCCATGCATAATTCCTCAGAGTATAATGCGACCCGTCTCAAAGTGGAGCAAGACACTGATTATATTAATGTACAAGTCAAAAAAATTATAGTAATCTCTACACAAAACAAGTGATAGGCAGTGACTGTCCTCCCAACCCTGCTACAGAATCAAAATCAGGATTTATTGTCATGAACAAGATATGAAATTTGGTGTTTTGCAGCATTTGAATTGCAAACATTCATATTATAACCATCTTACGTCATTCACTATAAAAAAAATATAATACTGCACAAAATGTAAGGCAGTGTCTTTGATTCATTGAATATTCAGGAACCTGGTGGCAGCGGGGAAGAAGCTGTCCTATTGCCATTGTGTGCTCATCTTTTGGCTCCTGTACCTTTTTCCCAATGGGAGCAGAGTGAAATGCTCCCATCTTGGATGATGGGGGTATTTGAGGATAGAGGCCGCATGACTGCATCAACGTGGAGGCTCCAGGACAGATCCTCGGAGGTGTTGACACCCAGGAATTTGAAGTTCTTGACCCTCTCCACTACTGAGGCCTTGACGAGGACTGGGTTGCGTTCTCCTGACTTCTTCCTGAAGTCCATAATCATCTCTTTGGTTTTGCAGATGTTGAGTGCAAGGTTGTTGTCGTTACACCATTCAACAAGCTGATCTATCTCCCTCCTGTACGCTTCCTCATTGCCATTTGTGATTCTGATGACAACTGTGGTGTCATCAGCAAAGTTGAGGATGGCATTGGAATTGTGCCTGGCCACACAGTCATGGGTATATAATGAGTAGAGCAGTGGGATAACCATTGATTCTTGGGGTGTGCTTGAGAAGGGGACGTTGTTTTCAGTTCGTACTAACTGTGGTCTACCACTGAGAAAGTCAAGGATCCAGTTGCAGAGGGGGGTACAGAGGCCTAGAGTTTGTAGTTTCTTGACTAGCACTGAGAAAATAATGGTATTGAAGGCCAGACTGTAGTCTATGAAGAGCAGCCGTATATATGAGTTGCTGTTTTCGAGGTGATCCAGAGCTGAGTGGAGAGCCAGCGATATTGCATCTGCTGTGGAGCAATTGTGATGATAGGCGAATTGCAGTGGGTCCATATCTTTACTTAGGTACATGATAATTCTGGCTATGACCAATGTCTCAAAGCAGTTCATCGGAGTAGAAGTTAGTGCTACGTAGTATTTCTTGGGTACCAGGAAGATGGATGCCCTTTTGAAGCTGGTGGGAACCTCTGACTGCCACATTGAGAGGTTGAAAATGTCTGTGAATTCTCCAGCTAGTTGGTTGGTGCAGATTTTCAGTGCCCTCCAGGTAGGCCTTCAGGGCCTGACACCTTTCGAGGGTTCACCCTCTTGAACGATGTTCTGACGCCACCTTCAGAGATAGATATCGCAATAACATTAGTATACATTCAGAAACATTAGCATTGCTGAATTGCTCAACATGAAGACAAATATCCTGAGTGAACGATCCACCTCCTAATTCTCCTCAAACTCTATCCACCATCGAGAAAGCATGACTGTGATGGGACTCTTTCTACTAGCCTGAATAAAGCTTGATACTATCTGGAACAATGATTATCTGGTACCTCACTCACTTGCTTTATTACTGTCCCATTATTACAGCAATCTATACAATCTACAAAATGCCCTGCAATTTACTCCAGTACTCCCAGCTCACAATGTTACCAGACAAGGGTTGGAGACATACAAGAAGACCAGCTCTGAAAATTCCATTCCAGGGCACATACTATCAGGCCTTGGAAATATACTTCTCATTTAACACCACTTACTCAACAATTTGTGGAGATTGTATACCGGATGGGTTATATTCACTGTATTATGTGTAGACTGGTTGTCGCATTATGGGAGAAATGTGGAAACTTTGGAGAGGGTGCAGAAGAGGTTAATCGGGATACTTCTCGGATCATAGAGGATTACCCGTAAAGAGAGAATGGACAAATATGAATTGTTTTCTCTGAAGCATCGAAGGCTGAAGGGAAACCTGATAGAAGTATGTAAATTTATGAGAGATATAAACAGAGTAGATGGAGCCTTTTTCCCAGGGTGGAAGTGTCAAGTATTTAGAGGGCAGAGCTTTAAAGGGAAAGTTTAAAGGAAATATGCAAGGCAAAATTTTACATAAAGTACGTTAAGGGAAGTTAGGAAGTTGATATGCTAGTGATGTTTAAGAAGCATTTACACAGGCACATGAACATGAGGGGAATGATATATATTAAGTTTATAATTAATTAACAGCACTTTTAGCATATTTAAAATAATTATTATTGCTTTATAATAATTTTTAAATGTTAATTTTTAAAATTGTTTCTAAATATACTGCTAAAAAGCCCTGGCCCAGGCCTTCACTGCCGCCACCTACAGTGGTCACTGAATGACCACAACAGGGTGAGGGAGCTGGGCAATGTGGAGCATAATGATGGTGCAGGTGATGACCTTTAGGCATGGATCGGCAAACCCAACAGACAGCACAGCAAGAGTTATACAGCATAGAACAAGCCTTTTACCCCAATTCATACATGGCTACCAAGTTGGCATTCAGAGGTCATTCCATTTGGCTGTATTAGTCCATATCTGTCTAAGCCTTTCTTATCCATATGTCTTTCCAGTAGTCTTTTGAAGTAAAAACACAATGCTGGCAAAACACAGCAAGTCAAACAGTGTAGCAAAGATAAAAATACATAACCAATATTTTGGGATTAAGACCTCCTGCAAGGAATACCTTGATGAAGGCCTCATGTTCAAAATATTGGTTATGTATATTTATCTTTGCTACATGAAGTACACAGTTTGACCTGCTGTGTTTTTCCACATTGTCATTTGAATTGTACCCATTTCTACTAATAAATATGGATCACCCCCCAAGTGAAAAGATGCCCCTCTCATCCCTCTTAAATCTCTCCCTTCTGTCCCCAAGAATATCCTCTAGTCCAAGAATTGTCAACTCTGGGGAAAAGACTATGACCATTCACTTTATCCATGGCCATGATGAGTTTATATCTCTCGATAAGGTCACCTATTACCCTCCTATGGTCCAGGGAATAAAGTCCCAGCCTGATCTACCTCCCCATATAACTCAAGCCTTCCAGACCCAGCAACATCCTAGTGAATCTCCTAACAGTTAATTGCAACACAGATTCAATATATTGTTTGAATTGCCATGAAAGGGCATAGGCCAATTCTATAATAGAACCCCCAAACTCATGTTCCTATTTTATGGTCCAATGCAAAATAATGGCAAGGTGCCCCTTTGAGATGAAATGACAAACACCCATGCAATGCATATTTAATTTGTTCTTTTCCCTCTCTCTCAGTATATTGGAATGAGCAGAGAATGCAAATCTATTAAAAAATGCTAAAGGCACCATGAATTAAAATATAATGATAATGCAGGAAATATTCAACTGGTCAGGTGGTAACTCTGGAGGTAAAAACAGAATTGGCCTTGCCATCACTTGTGTCATTTGTGATCTTTTGGTCTCCACCCCATCACAAGCATTCTGTTTTTTTTTCTTTGTGCCCTTCCCACTCCTCTGCAACGTAAAATGTGTTTGCTTTATCATGTTTCCCAGTTCAAATGAAAGATCATCTAACTTATCCGTCAACTATTTCTTCCCCACAGATGCTCCAGATCTTCTGAGTATTTCCACCATTTTCTCTTTTTATATCAAATTTACAGCATCTAGAGTTTAAAAAAAAAATGTGTTGATCAAACTCCTCAGACATGCTCCAGTACAATTATGGAATGTAACCTTTTGCATTAGCCTTCACTGTCTAGTTTGACAAGAGGATGTTGATATGAAAAAGAATCAATTAAATAGATCGAAGACAGGCTTCAGAGTTAAGCAGGAATTTAATTCTGTCATGATTTCAAAAGCCTTTCTTTAAAAGAAACCTTATCTTGTTAAAAATAGTGTGCAATTGAGAGATTTATGGTTTGATTTGATGTAATGAGGATGATTAAACTGATGCCATAGGGCAGAATCATCCTAATGTACTGTGAGAAAGAATGAGTAATGACGTAAGGTGAGCTGTGAGGTTCTAATAGCAGTGACTGTGTCTGTGTGGGGTGGGAGGGGGGAGAGGTCTGGGAAACTGTAACTCATTGTGGCTTGATTTTACTGGCCTCAGTGGCAAGATCCTTGGACATCCATCAACCTGCTCAGCTTCCCGCCAGGCTGGAGCCACCACATTTTCCCTGTGTCAGTGTGATCCAGTCCAACTGTGCAAAGCCTGGCCCTGCAGAGACGTGCTCAGCTCAACCCAAATCATTTTCACTCTGACTTCTCCCTCAGGTTCATTTGTAAAGCTCAGCCAGTGCTGGCTGTGATACAGAAGGATCCCACAGGAAGTTTGCGTCAATTCTCTCCACCATCCTGAACTCACCACTTAACCAGACACAGACACAGAGCTCGAGTGTCTGCACAACATCTGAAAGGTTTCTCACATTCCTCATACTCTTGTGATGCATAATTAAAAACTTTTGTACTTAAATGTCTCCTTTCTCTTTTTTTTTTCATTATATTGCTTTCGTCATCTTATAAAATTGGATTTTTATTGTAATTAGAATAATCCCACTCAGCTGTTTTCATCTCAATTCATATCTGTTTTAATTAAAATTAGACTGTAATTCATAATCATTTTTTAAAGTGAGCATTTTTTTCTACCATCTTGATAAGAATATTAACCATTTCACCCATTTCACCAAATCTATGTAAAATCAAGATCAGTCATCTAAAGGCAACAACGAGCAGAATTGTGTGTTGCAATTGATGTCTCAAAAACATTTCACTTTGATAATCCATTCTCTCCTAAAATGTACCTTATCACTGTAAAATGTCACTTATTTATTAATATCAGTGTCATTTTAAGGCGATAACATACACTTTAATTCACCCTTTTTGCACTAAGATTGCCAATGCTACATGTTACATGTAATCTAGAATATCTAAAGTATCTTTTATCAGGTATTTGACACATTACACCTAAATGGTCATTAGAGACAAGTTGTGGCCTAGTTTGTCTCTAAATTTAAGACAAAATATCATTGTAGACTCTGCAGTCTGTCAGTTAAAATGAATATTGGCCTGAAAACCACTGCAAGGATGTTTAATCTCAGTCAAGTAGGAAAAGTGAGGGCACAACGGCTCTAATTTAGCTGCAAAATCATGTGGCTCATGATCTAGGTAATTTTCTATGACCTCGAAAGGAGATTCCAAGCCTTCACCTTCATCACTCCCTCAAAGAAAGCAAACCATCACTCTTCTCGCCTTGAAAATAACCACTGCATCGCTTTCCTCCTGATCCTCTCCAAAACTTGTTAATGTGTTGCAGACTCAAAAACTCGTATTGAGTCTGCCTTTTCCTCCTGCTCCACCTGGATTGCAAATTGATTGCCAAATAGCTGATGGCAGTCCATATCCTCTGGTGATGCAGGATGCAATAGACCCCACACATCTTGACATTTCCCGAGCAGTCCAGGGAGCGCTCCAGCGGTGTCCTTTCTGTATGCCACTGATCTGCAGTAATCCATTTCACTTGGCAGCATGGCTCTCATTGCATATATTCTATATATCAGAATTATGATTCATGTTGTATTCATTTACCATTCATCAGTCAGAAGCCACACTGTCGCTTGCATGGCAGTCAGGAGATCACTACAGGTGAAGATATCATGACTGCTCCCATGCCCTGGATGATTTAAGTCCTTTGGACACACATCAGTTGGAAGATGAAGTGCAGAATCCTTTTTGGAAAAATGGTTTAAAATTTCTCCCATCTCCTCTGGCTTCCCACAGAGCCTACCCCACCCCCCCACCCCTCATCTTCAAGGGGTCTAATTTTTATCCCTCACTATTCTCTTTCTTTTAACATACCTATAGAAACCCTTTGGATTTATTTATTTATTAAGATTTTTTTTTACACTCCTTATATTCCTCAAGCAGTTTATCCATTTGCTTACTGTTATACCTGTTGTACACATCCCCCTTCCTCCGAACCAAGTTCCCAATATCTTTTGAAAACTAAGGTTCCCTACAGTTTCTAACATTTCCTTTAATCCTCATGAAGACATACCAACTCTGTACTCTCAGAATTTCTCCTTCGAATATCCTCCATTTATCTGCTACATTCATCCCTGAAAATAAATTATCCCAATCCACACCCTCCAAATCTTTTCTCATCCCCTCAAAATTTGTTTTCTTTCAATCAAGAATCTCAGCCTTAGGCCCACCTCTATTCTTTTCCATTAGTAGCCTAAAACTAATAGTATTGTGATCACTAGACCCAAAGTGTTCCCCAACACAAACCTCTGACACCTGACCTATTTCGTTCTCTAATAGGAAATCCAATACTGCCTCCTCTTGAGTCGATTCTTCTACGTATTGATTAAGAAAACTTTCCTGAACATATTTAAACTCTACCCCATCCAGCCCTCTTACTGTATGGGTGACCCAGTTAATGTTCGGAAAGTTGAAATCTCCAATAACTACCACCTTGTTTATTACACATATACGCAATCTCCTTCCAAATTTGCTCCTCTAATTCTCTCAGCCCATTTGGTGGTCTACAAGACACTCCTATTAATGCATTCATGCCTCTGACATTCCTCAATTCTACCTAAAAAGCCTGATTGGACGATCCCACCAAATCATCCTGCCACAGCACTGCTGTAATGTTCTCTCTAATAAGCAATGCATCTCCACCTTTTATCCCCCCTGTTCTATCATGGCTAAAACAACAGAATCCTGGAATATTTAATTGCCAAACATGCCTTTCCTGCAACCAAGTTTCACTGATGGCCACAATATCATATTTCCATGTGGCCATCCATGCCTTAAGATCATCCTCTTTAATTACAATGCTCCTCGCATTAAAATATATGCACTTGAGAGAATGTCCTCCACATATACTCTTTTTTTTTACCATCAACCTTTCCTTCCTTCATTTATATTTACATTGTTGCCTCCATTCCTTCTAGTCTAGGTGTTCTTCCTCCCTACTCTCCGTACTCTCATTCTGATTCCCACCCCCGCACCCCCCCCCCCCGCAAAACTAGTTTAAACCTCCTCAACAGCTCTAGCAAACCTGTCCTCCAGGACATTGGTCCTCCTCCAGTTCAATGCAGCCCATCCCTTTTGTACAGGTCTGACTTGCCCCAGAAGAGATCCCAATGATCCAGAAATCTAAATCCCTGCTTCTTCAGGATCTCATCCCCACTTCTATGTTATTGACCTTCATGTGGACCACAACATCTGGCTGCTTTCCCTCCCCTCCAGCATGCTGTGGACTCGATCAGAAACACCCCTGACTCCGGCACCTGGGAGGCAACATATGAACTGGGAGCCCTGATCTCATCCAGCAAACCTCCTTTCTGCTCCCTTAACCAACTACAAGAGTTCTTCTCTTTTCCTCCTTCCCTTCTGAGCAAAGGGTCCAGCCCCTGTGCCAGGGACCCGACCTCCATGATGTCCCCTTTAGATTGTCCCCCCTCAACAGTAGCCAAAGCAGTATACTTGTTGAGGGGAACAGCTGCAGGGGTACTCTGTACTGCCTGTCTCTCCCCCTTTCCTCACAGTCACCCAGTTCCCTGACTCCTGACTGTTATGGGGTGACTGCCTCCCTATACCTCCTATCTATCACTGCCTCTGCCTCCCTTATGATCCACAGTTCATCCAGCTGCAACTCCAGTTCCCTAATCCAGTCTTCCAGGAGTTGCAACTGGATGCACCTTTTGCAGGTGTAGTCATCAGGAACATCTGTGCTGTCCCTGACCTCCCACATCCTATAATTGGAGCACTCAACTGCCTTAACTGCCTCCATCACCTCCTCTTCAATTTAAATTAGAGTAATTAAAGATAAACTTAAAAAAAGACAAACCAAACCCTATCTCACTGGGAGCTCTTCCTCAGCCTCTGCTCAGACAGACTATGAGCATTTCCTCCTATTTGCGGGTGTTCTCAGTCCGGCAGTGCATGAGATCATGGATGGCCATGTCAGGAAAGGAATAGGATGGGGAATTGTAATGGGTGACCACTGGGAGATCCTCACTATTGCGGCGGACAGAGCCAAGGTGTTCAATGAAGAGATCTCCCAGTCTCCGTCCAGTCTCTCCGATGTAGAGGAGACCACAATGGGAGCACTGGATGCAGTAGATGACCCCCGCAGATTCACAAATGAAGTGTTGCTTCAGTTGGAAGGACTGTTTGGGGCCCAAAATAGTGGTGAGGGAGGAGCCGTGGGCACAACTGGAGCACCTCCTGCGGTCACGAGGGTAGGTGGATTGGTGGGAAGAGAGGAGGGATGAGGGAGTCACAAAAGCAATGGTTCCTGTGAAAGGCAGAGAGGGGAGTAGCAGGGAACTTGTGTCTGGTGGTGGGATCACGTAGTAGGCAGAGTTCAATGTTCACCAAAACTGGTCCTTGAGCCACACCTGAAATTCACACCACTCTGCCAGCAGAATAGATATTTATTTTCAAGTGCAAGTATCACAAATATACCTAAGCTCAAACCCCATGATAATACTTTATCAATCCCCAATGTGATCCACCACTGTCCATTGTGAAAGTTACACACCAAAATGCTCACTTGTCTTCGATGAATGTCTCTCACTTGCTTTTCTTAACATTATTAGATTTGTCAGTACTTGAATCTTTGAGATGTGCAAAGAAAAGTGGCCCCTACTTGATGGAAAGAATCTGACAAGAGTTTGCACTCTGTCTTGTCACCCTTTGGAACAGTTCATAATCCTTTCAGCAGCTCTCAGACATGTGGAGTTTTGGCCTCAGTGATCAGCTGCAGTCAGCTTTTAGAAGGCAACTACAGTGTTTACCTTTGGTCAGTCTGGGAACACACTCAGTCTATGTTTATGTAAGCCAATTGCATTAAGTTAGGGCTCCCTTCTTACAAGCATATATCTTAGTTTTGTGGTAAAATAAAAAAAGATATGTTTCCAAAGTGTGGTGCTAGTAAATATCCCAATACCAGCAAGGCTATTTCCAGATGAAAAAAGTGTTTGTTTATTAGGCCAGTGCATGGTCCACACATCCATACCACCCAGCACACACTCTGTTCTCACCATCAGGAAAAAGGTTTAGTCCCACAAGACTCGCACCACCACGTTTAGGAACCGCTGCTACCCTTCCACCATCAGACTCCTCAACAACAAACTCAATCAGGGACTCATTTAAGGACTCTTACTTGTGCACTTTATTGATTTTCTTTTTTTATTCTCTGCATTGCACAGCCTGTTTACATTTGTTATCTGTTCACAGTTCTTTATTTGTTTACATGTATACACTATGTGCAGCTTTTTTTGCACTATCAATTAGTGGTAATTCTGCCTTTCCAAGGGAAAAAGAATCTCAGGGTTGTATATAATGTCCTGTATGTACTCTAACAATAAACCTGAAATCTGAAATCTGAAGTCACACCTTCTGCCACCTCAAATGCACATTGCACCTCTCCCACACAGCCTTCTTTCCAACCTCACCCCCCAGCTCCATGTTCCCCATTTCTTTTCCCATTCTCTACCTTCTCCACCTTCCCACTACCCAAACACCCTCCCACCGTGTCACTTCCCCCACTGTTCTCATATCTCATTCCAGCCATTATATCATAACCCCCACTGTTTCCATCAGATCACCATCTCCCCCCACACCTCCCACCGTATCACCTCCCCCACTGTTCTCATTTCTCATTCCAGCCACTATATCATAACCCCCACTGTTTCCATCAGATCACCAACCACCCCCCCCCCCACCACGCCTCACACCATATCACGTTCCCCACTGTTTGCATTGAGTCATCATCTTCCCCAGGCTTCCCTCCATAACACCTCCCCCACCATTCCCATATCTCATTCCTGCCACTGTATCATTGCTCCCACTGTCCCCATTGGACCCCCCTCCAAAAGTCCCCCACAATATCACCTCCCCCACTGTTTCCATCAGAATCAGAATCAGGATTAATTGTCATGAACAAGTCATGATATTTGGTGTTTGTGGCAGCATCAAAGAGCAAACATTCATATTAAAACCATCTTACAACATTACTATAAAAATAAAATAAAATAATAATAATAATAATAAGGCAGTGTCTTTGGTTCATTGATTATTCTGGAATCTGATGGCAATGGGGAAGAAGCTGCCCTTGTGTTGCTAAATGTTCATCTTTAGGCTCCTGTACCTTTTCCCCGATAGTAGCAGAGTGCAAAAGGCCATGGCATGCATGGTGGGGTTCTTTGAGAATAGAGGCTCTTTTTTAAGACACAGTCTCATGTAGGTGTCCTCAATAGAGTGAAGTCTAGTCCCTATGATGTCGCAGGTCGTTAGCAACCCTCTGGAGTTTATTCTTATCCTGAGAGTTGGTGCCTCCATACCAGGCAGTGATGCAACCAGCCAAAATGCTCTCCTCAATACCCCTGTAAAAGTTTATGAGAGGTCACTATCCCTTCCCTTACCCAATTCCACTAATCTCCTTCCTTCAGCAGCTGTCTCCATTTTAACCCTGCTTCCCTCTTCTGGTTATATATGCTAGCCCCTTTTCTTCCTTTGTCCCCTTCCACGTATGACTGTTTCCAAGCTCCACCTCAGTTCCACTCCAAGTGGTTCCATCTGTCACCCTTCTTTGGTCCACTTAAAATTTATTGACCTGCACCCCCTCCACCACCATTTAATGCTGCCTGATTATTTCTCCATGTTGAAGCAAGGTTTCAATTAGAAATAATTCCTGTTTCCTCCCCTATCATCTCCCACCCTCTCCACCCCACCTTCCCCCTTCCCCCTTTTGTTCAGACATCTCTCATGTTCCCCAACACCTTGATGAAGGACACAAGTCCAAAATGTTGGTGATGTATCTTCACCTTTGCTACATAAAGGCACTGTTTGACCTGCTGAGTTTTTCCAATGTTTGCATGTTTTTTCATTGTATTAGCTGATGTGTTATCCAGGGCAACAACGCAGAGTGAAGCAAAAAATGAGAGTTTCACAGAGGGAGATGTGAATCTCCACGTGAATCTGATCACTGAACCTCTTCCTGTATCTGACATGAAATCCAAGCAGATCACAGCTGAAACAGAAAAGGACACAATCATCAAGAATCTGAATAAAGAATAGGGTAGAGGTGAATGTCAGCCATACTACAATATCAGAGCTGAGCTGAGTGTTGTCAATAGGCTTCTACTCAGACAGAGCAGGATTGTCATTCCTCAATCACTGTACGAGAGATGCTGAAAATGGTTCACGAGGGGCACCTTGGAAAGGAAAAATGCAAGAGGAGGGCCAGAACTGATATTTATTGGCCAGGGATAAATGTTTACTTGACAGGAGGGTTTCAAACAGTGAGACAAATTTGAAACATCATGCAAAGCAAGCAAAGGAACCTGTGATAGTAACGGATGTAAAGTTGGGACTGATCTGTTCCATGTGAATGAAAAAAAATGCATGCTGGTAATTGACTATCTATCAAACTATCCAGACATTGTGCTGCTTTGTAACATACCTACTATTTGTGTGATCAAATATATTAAATTGATCTTTGCAAGACATGGAATTCCTCAAATGGTCTACAGTGACAATGGACCATGCTACAGCTGTAGAGGATTCCAGAACTTTGCAGAAAAGTATAATTTTTGACATGTGACTTCAAGTCCTCTGCATCCACAGTCAAACAGTAAAGCAAAGAAAGGAGTTCACATAGTTAAACAGTTGCTCAAGAAAACACTAGACAGTGGCTCAGATCCATGTCTAGCTCTATTGAGTTAGAGAGCTTCACCACTTGAACATGGTATGTCACCCACTGAGCTTCTGATGGGACATAATCTATGCATCATACTTCCCTACTCAGCAGACCCAAACAGGAACAGAGATGTCAAAGATGTTGAATGGAAACAAAAACATCTGCAATGGAAACAAAAAAGCAAAGTATGACAATTATGCAAGAAGTTTAGGGCCACTGGCACAACATGACCCAGTGAGACTCAGAGATTCCACCATTTGGGACAAAAAGGCCACTGTTCTGGAGGAAGTAAATCCAAGATCCTACACGGTCAGAAATGTAGAAGAAATCGAAAGAGCCTGCTGAAAATACAAGAGACACTGAAGGAACAGACAAATGAGGAAGATCCAGCCTGAACAGCAACAGAGGAAACACCACCAGTGTTAGACAGTCGTGGAGCAGCAGAGCGGATACAAGCACCTGTGTTAAGAAGATCCACACGTGTTATCAAAGCATCTGACAGACTGAATCTCTAAAAGAACTGCACACTTTTAAAAGTTTGTCCTGCTGATGTTTGTGTTTACATTTGTGTTGAACTTTAAATTGAAATGAATACTGTATTAGTGGGTTGTGTTGTTAGATTAAACATCTCAAGGAAAGGGAATGTAATGTAGAGTGCTAGTGATCCTCCTGACCACCAGAGTAAGTCATAGACTAGTTTGTTGCAGCTTGGGTTGGATTCACGATGGATGCCTCCACATGGTTTTGTGTGTGTATACTTTAGATAATAACATACATTTGTTTTAAAAGAACTCAAGTTTCTTTATTACAATAAAAGAAACATCACATACGGGAGCAAGGGGGAGACGGCGGCCCTGGCCTCGGTCGTGTGAGGCAGGCGGAGGCCCCAGTCCGGGCAGGGAGTGGGAGTGGGAGGCGGCGGCCCCAGTCCAGGCACAGGGAGAGCAGCAGCGGCCCCGGCCCCGGTCCGGGCGAAGGGTAGACGGCGGCGGCCCCGATACGGGCAGGAGCAAGGGGGAAACGGCGGCCCCGGCCTCGGTCGTGTGAGGCAGGCGGAGGCCCCGGTCCGGGCAGGGAGTGGGAGTGGGAGGCGGCGGCCCCAGTCCAGGCACAGGGAGAGCAGCAGCGGCCCCGGCCCCGGTCCGGGCGAAGGGTAGACGGCGGCGGCCCCGATACGGGCAGGAGCAAGGGGGAGACGGCGGCCCCGGCCTCGGTCGTGTGAGGCAGGCGGAGGCCCCGATACGGGCAGAGATTTGGAGGCGGCGGCCCCAGACCAGGCACAGGGAGAGCAGCAGCGGCCCCGGCCCCGGTCCGGGCGAAGTGTAGATGGCAGCGGCCCCGATACGGGCAGGAGCAAGGGGGAGACGGCGGCCCCGGCCTCGGTCGAGTGAGGCAGGCGGAGGCCCCGGTCCGGACAGGGAGTGGGAGGCGGCGGCCCCAGTCCGGGCACAGGGAGAGCAGCAGCGGCCCCGGCCCCGGTCCGGGCGAAGGGTAGACGGCGGCGGCCCCGATACGGGCAGGAGCAAGGGGGAGACGGCGGCCCCGGCCTCGGTCGAGTGAGGCAGGCGGAGGCCCCGGTCCGGACAGGGAGTGGGAGGCGGCGGCCCCAGTCCGGGCACAGGGAGAGCAGCAGCAGCCCCGGCCCCGGTCCGGGCGAAGGGTAGACGGCGGCGGCCCCGATACGGGCAGGAGCAAGGGGGAGACGGCGGCCCCGGCCTCGGTCGAGTGAGGCAGGCGGAGGCCCCGGTCCGGACAGGGAGTGGGAGGCGGCGGCCCCAGTCCGGGCACAGGGAGAGCAGCAGCGGCCCTGGCCCCGGTCCGGGCGAAGGGTAGACGGCGGCGGCCCCGATCCGGGCAGGAGCAAGGGGGAGACGGCGGCCCCGGCCTCGGTCGAGTGGGGCAGGCGAAGGCCCCGATCCGGGCAGAGAGTGGGAGGCGGCGGCCCCAATCCAGGCACAGGGTGAACTGCAGCGGCCTCGGCCCCGGTCCGGGCAGTATGGACCGACCTAGGAGGGGAGGCAGGCCCCTCCAGCCCGGGTAAGAAACCTGCATAGGAGAAGGCCACTCCGATATAAAACCTACGACCCAAGGACCTCGCTGCCACGTCCCAGCTTGCTTGGCCACGGCACACGAACCATGGGTGTAAAGGGTGGGGCCAGTACTGCGCGCACTGCACTCCACCTAAAAGCTCCTTTGCGCAGGCCCGAGGACAGGTCCACGTCCTCCCCCTCCACGTCCTCCCCCTCCACGTCCTCCCCCTCCACGTCCTCCCCCTCAAAAGATGCTCACAAACTCAAGCTAGCATGCTGGAACATCAGAACCATGCTAGACAAGGCTGACAGCCACCGACCTGAACGTCGGTCTGCCCTCATTGCACATGAACTCCTCAGACTTGACATCGACATAGCCGCTCTCAGTGAAGTCCGCCTGGCAGATGTAGGCAGCCTCCAAGAACGCGGCGCGGGCTACACACTCTACTGGTCTGGCAAGCCTTCGGATGAACGACGCGTATCTGGTGTAGGCTTCATGGTCAAGAGCTTCATTGCCTCCAAACTCGAAAACCTTCCGACAGGCCTCTCGGACCGAATCGTGTCCATGCGACTCCCACTTCAAAACAAGCGTCACATCACCCTCATCAGTGTCTATGCTCCAACCCTCCAGGCGGAACCAGCAGAAAAGAACAAGTTCTACACCGACCTGCGCAACCTCATCCAACGTACCCCTACAGCCGACAAGGTTGTCATCCTGGGCGACTTCAACGCTCGTGTCGGCAAAGACTCAGAAACCTGGCCAGGAATCCTGGGCAAGCATGGCGTCGGCAAGTGCAACGACAATGGGCGCCTCCTGTTGGAGCTCTGCGCAGAACAGCGGCTCGTCATTACAAACACCCTTTTTCAGCAGAGGGACAGCCTTAAGACCACCTGGATGCATCCCCGATCCAAACACTGGCACCTCCTGGACTACATCCTGGTGCGAGAAAGTGACAAACAAGATGTGCTCCACACCAGGGTCATGCCTAGCGCGGAATGCCACACTGACCACCGGTTGGTTCGCTGCAAGCTCAACCTTCACTTCAAGCCAAAGCCCAGGAACAATAAAGCCCCCAGAAAGAGGTTCAATGTTGGAAACCTGCAGTCAGACGAAGCGAGAGGAAACTTCCAGGCAAACCTCAAAGCAAAGCTCGACGTTGCAACCCGCCTCACGGACCCGTCCCCTGAAACCCTCTGGGATCAGTTGAAGACTACCATACTGCAATCCACTGAAGAAGTACTGGGCTTCTCCTCCAGGAAAAACAAGGACTGGTTTGGCGAAAACAGCCAGGAAATCCAGGAGCTGCTGGCAAAGAAGCGAGCTGCCCACCAGGCTCACCTTACAAAGCCGTCCTGTCCAGAGAAGAAACAAGCCTTCCGTCGCGCATGCAGCCATCTTCAGCGCAAACTCCGGGAGATCCAAAATGAGTGGTGGACTAGCCTCGCCAAACGAACACAGCTCAGCGCGGACATTGGCGACTTCAAGGGTTTCTAAGAGGCTCTAAAGGCTGTGTACGGCCCGTCACCCCAAGTCCAAAGCCCGCTGCGCAGCTCAGACGGCAAAATCCTCCTCAGCGACAAGATCTCCATCCTCAACCGATGGTCAGAACACTTCCAATCTCTTTTCAGTGCCAACCGCTCAGTCCAAGATTCCGCCCTGCTCCAGCTCCCTCAACAGCCCCTAAGGCTAGAGCTGGATGAGGTTCCCACCCTGGATGAGGCATATAAGGCAATCGAACAACTGAAAAGTGGCAAAGCAGCAGGTATGGATGGAATCCCCCCAGAAGTCTGGAAGGCTGGCGGCAAAACTATGCATGCCAAACTGCATGAGTTTTTCAAGCTTTGTTGGGACCAAGGTAAACTGCCTCAGGATCTTCGTGATGCCACCATCATCACCCTGTACAAAAACAAAGGCGAGAAATCAGACTGCTCAAACTACAGGGGAATCACGTTGCTCTCCATTGCAGGCAAAATCTTCGCTAGGATTCTACTAAATAGAATAATACCTAGTGTCGCAGAGAATATTCTCCCAGAATCACAGTGCGGCTTTCGCGCAAACAGAGGAACCACTGACATGGTCTTTGCCCTCAGACAGCTCCAAGAAAAGTGCAGAGAACAAAACAAAGGACTCTACATCACCTTTGTTGACCTCACCAAAGCCTTCGACACCGTGAGCAGGAAAGGGCTTTGGCAAATACTAGAGCGCATCGGATGTCCCCCAAAGTTCCTCAACATGATTATCCAACTGCACGAAAACCAACAAGGTCGGGTCAGATACAGCAATGAGCTCTCTGAACCCTTCTCCATTAACAATGGCGTGAAGCAAGGCTGTGTTCTCGCACCAACCATCTTTTCAATCTTCTTCAGCATGATGCTGAACCAAGCCATGAAAGACCCCAACAATGAAGACGCTGTTTACATCCGGTACCGCACGGATGGCAGTCTCTTCAATCTGAGGCGCCTGCAAGCTCACACCAAGACACAAGAGAAACTTGTCCGTGAACTACTCTTTGCAGATGATGCCGCTTTAGTTGCCCATACAGAGCCAGCTCTTCAGCGCTTGACGTCCTGCTTTGCGGAAATTGCCAAAATGTTTGGCCTGGAAGTCAGCCTGAAGAAAACTGAGGTCCTCCATCAGCCAGCTCCCCACCATGACTACCAGCCCCCCCACATCTCCATCGGGCACACAAAACTCAAAACGGTCAACCAGTATACCTATCTCGGCTGCACCATTTCATCAGATGCAAGGATCGACAATGAGATAGACAACAGACTCGCCAAGGCAAATAGCGCCTTTGGAAGACTACACAAAAGAGTCTGGAAAAACAACCAACTGAAAAACCTCACAAAGATAAGCGTATACAGAGCCGTTGTCATACCCACACTCCTGTTCGGCTCCGAATCATGGGTCCTCTACCGGCACCACCTACGGCTCCTAGAACGCTTCCACCAGCGTTGTCTCCGCTCCATCCTCAACATCCATTGGAGCGCTTACACCCCTAACGTCGAAGTACTCGAGATGGCAGAGGTCGACAGCATCGAGTCCACGCTGCTGAAGATCCAGCTGCGCTGGATGGGTCACGTCTCCAGAATGGAGGACCATCGCCTTCCCAAGATCGTGTTATATGGCGAGCTCTCCACTGGCCACCTTGACAGAGGTGCACCAAAGAAAAGGTACAAGGACTGCCTAAAGAAATCTCTTGGTGCCTGCCACATTGACCACCGCCAGTGGGCTGATAACGCCTCAAACCGTGCATCTTGGCGCCTCACAGTTTGGCGGGCAGCAACCTCCTTTGAAGAAGACCGCAGAGCCCACCTCACTGACAAAAGGCAAAGGAGGAAAAACCCAACACCCAACCCCAACCAACCAATTTTCCCTTGCAACCGCTGCAATCGTGTCTGCCTGTCCCGCATCGGACTTGTCAGCCACAAACGAGCCTGCAGCTGACGTGGACTTTTTACCCCCTCCATAAATCTTCGTCCGCGAAGCCAAGCCAAAGAAAGAAAAGACTCACAATACCAGGTCCTGGAACAGATGCTACACCTCCACCTTCAGACTCCTCAACAACTAACTCAATCATTTAAGAATTCTTCCTTATTCTCTCTCTCTGAATTGCACAGTCAGTTTGTTTACATTTCTTTATTTGTTTATGTGTATGTTGTGTACAGTTATTTTGTACTACCAATAAGTGGTAATTCTACCTTGCCTGCATGAAAAGAATCTCAGGTTTTATGCGATGTTTTGCAATAAATCTATAATCTAAAATTGAAAAAAAAAGATTTCGGACTGCAAGTCTGGGGAATAGTTTCTTCCCACAGGCTGTGAGTCTGATGAACAAGATTTTGAATCCGTTTAAATCATCCCAAATATTTACAGATATTTATTTTGATTACTTATATGATCTTTATGTACTGTGTATTATGTGTTTTTGTGTATTCACTTTGTTCTTCATCACCTTGTATACGGACTATCAGATGACAATACACTTGAATTTGAACTTGAACTAGATACCAAGCACGATGATAAAAAGATTACAATTGGAGAGCTGAACCAGGAGTGAAAAAGAACAGTCAAAAGAGAGGGTCAAAGAGGAGGGTAATGAATAAAAATGGAAAGTGACAATGTAGACTCCACTAGGTAGAGAAATATAAAGGGTAGAAGTTTGGTGTTAATGAGTAATGAGCCTATTGTCATATACATAAGTACAGCATACCAATGTAACAAAATTCTTACTTTCCTGCAACCAGACTACAATCTTTGGCTTGGCTTCGCGGACGAAGATTTATGGAGGGGTAATGTCCATGTCAGCTGCAGGCTCGTTTGTGGCTGACAAGTCCGATGCGGGACAGGCAGACACGGTTGCAGCAGTTGCAAGGGAAAATTGGTTGGTTGGGGTTGGGTGTTGGGTTTTTCCTCCTTTGTCTTTTGTCAGTGAGGTGGGCTCTGTGGTCTTCTTCAAAGGAGGTTGCTGCCCACCGAGGTGCCAAGATGCACAGATTGAGGCGATATCAGCCCACTGGCGGTGGTCAATGTGGCAGGCACCAAGAGATTTCTTTAGGCAGTCCTTGTACCTCTTATTAGGTGCACCTCTGTCTTGGTGGCCAGTGGAGAGCTCGCCATATAACATGATCTTGTGAAGGCGATGGTCCTCCATTCTGGAGACGTGACCTACCCAGCGCAGTTTGATCTTCAGCAGCATGGATTCGATGCTGTCGGCCTCTGCCATCTTGAGTACTTCGATGTTGGAGATGAAGTCGCTCCAATGAATGTTGAGGATGGAGCGGAGACAACGCTGGTGGAAGCGTTCTAGGAGTCGTAGGTGATGCCGGTAGAGGACCCATGATTCGGAGCCGAACAGGTGTGGGTATGACAACGGCTCTGTATATGCTAATCTTTGTGAGGTTTTTCGGTTGGTTGTTTTTCCAGACTCTTTTGTGTAGTCTTCCAAAGGCGCTATTTGCCTTGGCAAGTCTGTTGTCTATCTCGTTGTTGATCCTTGCATCCGATGAAATGGTGCAGCCGAGATACAATAATACATATTAAATTACCACAAATGCCAAAGACAGAAAAAGAGATAAATATTCACAGTTGCAGTGAGTGCAAGTGAAGGAAATTACATCACAATAGTGCAAACAGATCTTCTGTAATCTTGGATGAGTTTTGGTTAGAATAGTACATGGAGGTTCAAGAACCTGATACCTGTTGGACCAAAACTGTTCTTGTACCTATAGATGGTGGCCTTCAGAAATCTGTACCTTCTGCCTGAGTTAAGAGTATGAAGAGGTTATGACCAGGGTGATAGGCATCAATTGAGATATTGGCTGCCTTCTTGAGGCAGCAACTCACATAGATCTTCAATAGATTGGAGATAAGTGCCTGTGATGGTCTTGGCTAGGTTCTCCACATTCTGCATTTCTGGGCCCTTGAGTTACCAAAACAAGTCACTATGAACCAATCAGTAGACCTTCTATAGAACAGCTATAGAACCTTAATAGAATACTCAATGATATGTCAAATCTCCTCTGACTCCTTAGAAAGTGGAGGCATCAGTGAGCCTTTATCATGTTAGTAACATTCACAGTTAGAGGAGTGAGTGCGAATTCTAGTGACATGAGAAAGCAGCAGGGAATCACTAAAGAATACTGGGATAAATCTAAAGGAGACATTTCAAAATAACAGGACTTTTGAAATGAGTAGGACACATGTTCAGTTGAGGTTAGACAGTGTATATATATATAGATATATATATATATAATGTATAGATATTATATTATATATATATATATATCTCTCTCTCTCTATATATCTATATATATATAGATATATATATATAGAGAGAGAGAGAGAGAGAGAGAGAGATAAAATGGCAGTATGGGTTTAGTGTTGGGAGAGACATTTGGATGAATTTGAGCCTACTGATCATTAATGATCAAATATGAATATTACAACAGAAGTTAAAGCTTAAAGATTTGGGCTTTCTTTCACATATATACTCTGTTGCTACTGCTGTACTATGTATGGGTTGACTAGCTGGACTGCCCTCAAAGTGAATTTTATTATTCTGCCTCAGTACAGGTGACAATAAACTTGAACTTGAACCTGACTTGTTTTGCTGACAGCAATGAAGAGATGAAGTAGCAATAGGGGTAGGGGAATTTAGGGAAGAAGGAATATCACAAATTCAGTGACAGACTGAATCAGTCCACTTTCTAGACCATCTTGCATGGTGTCAGGGAAGTCAATGAGATCGAGGCCAATGGCCTGCAGAGAATAATGGATCCAACAATAAATTAACCATCAACTAGAGGAAGGTTTACGTCACTCAGATCGTGACATCTGGAAAGAATCATTGGATAAGGTAAACCTGAAAATCCTTAACAATTTAAGCTAACATAACTGACTGAATTCTTCCCAAATAACTAACTGTCAAAGCTATGCTGAAAAAGTGCTGAAATATAAAATATAATTTTCTTTAACTATCAAAAACTAAGATTTAAAGTGGAAAAATTCTGAATACTGTCCCAAACTCACGCACATCGATCTCTGTTCCTGCCACAATAGTTAACTTTTACAGCTGGCAAGCTGTCCAATCTATGACATGGGATGGTTAGATTTTTTTTTTGGTACCTCTTGTTTACATGGTTGTCAGAACATCAATATCTGTGTCATTCAATCTCTTTTTGGCATCAATGTAGCCTTCAGCAACGATTGCAGGGCCTTTCGCCATCCTCTGGCATTTTGAAGGTTATTTTGTCAGTGGCCCAAGTAGGCAAAGTAATTTTTCATCTTCAGCAGGAAGGGAGAAGGATTGGTGATGGATGTGCTATTTCTTCCACCAGACCAGGCTGTAAGGAAAAGGTCACCTGGGTCCCCATGGTCAGTTCCCCAGGTGGGGGGGGGAGATAAATACAACTTCATGCAGCTGTGTGATATTGACATATTGAGTGGAGGCTGAAGGATCTCTCAATCAAGGAGAGAACTATATATGACTGCTCTCTTGGGGACTGGTTAGAGTAGTAACCTCAATGACCTGTGAGTAAAATAAAGAAAAAAAGGATGAAGGAGCATAAAATGCCTCAAAGACACGTAACAATCCATCACAGTTTAACGCCCAGGCTATTGTGATATGGGAATGAGGAAGGGTGTTGGACATGAAATGACCTTGGAGTTTGCTGTTATTCAGCCAATGGGACTGATGAGAAGGAGTTGATATCAGCAGTGAATACACTTGGCTTGAAAAAATAGTTTAATTATTAAAATATCTGGAGCATAAATTTGTAGGTGGGTATAAAGTTTACGGAACTATCGTAGCATTATCAGGTTTTAAGTGGAAATGGAGCTCAGCCAGGACAGAGAGCAGCAGCTGCACTTCATTCAGAGTTCTGGTCCCTGACCCGATTTTCCTATGGGATGTGTGTGGAATAGCTGATAGAGAAGTATTTTAGTCATTGTTTGATTGGAGACTAGAGATATTAGTGACTTAGTTAGCTGTTTTGTGACTCATACTGTTCCTTAACACACTAAAAAGACTAATGCACAAATGTTTAAGATTGCCAAAATTAAATGAGCATTTCTAAATGTCAAAGTTCAATTTACTGCTTAATATCATTAAAAAATGTTTCTTAAAATATCTTACTGGAATTTCAACCCATGAGATATTTTCTAAAAGAAAGTTACTGAAATCTGAATTCCGAAAGAGTTAGTGATAAAAGTCAAAGCTAAATTAAATAGTACAGTCATTTATGGTGCATGTTCTGTTTCTCATTCATTAATGCTTCTTTTTACTTAACACTTCCTATTGCATATAATGCCATTATTACAACCATGATCTATTTTGCTTCATGCATAAGTTCAATTTAAGTTCATCATTAATACGGGTTCGTAATCTTTTATCCGAAATTCTTAAAACTGATAACATCCGAAAACCGAACATTTTTTTATTGCATATACAATATATTATCAGGTGTTTAGTTTAGCTTGAGCCAGTTTAAGTATGAAGTTTTACTGTATGTTTTACTTAAAAATCAGGGGTTGTCCTCCAGCAGAATTTCAGCAATCCCACTGAAAGGGTATTTGATAGAGGGAGCGGCTTGGGGAGAGAGTGGCAACATGGGCGGGCAGTGAGAGGGCAGCAGCATGGATCAGGCAGGCAGGTGGGTAGAGAGTGATCTACTTTTATCTCACTTCATTCACCATCCCCCCATCCAAAACCACTGCTAACCCCCTGCAATTATTAAAAGTACCGCCATTTTAATATTATTCCATTATCCAAAAAATTCAAAAATCTGAAAAGTATCTGGCCCCAAGGATTTTGGATAAAAGATGAAGTACCTGTATTTTCACCTTAGCCAAAACTACCACTGTGACTCTAATTCTGACAAAAGATAGAATGGTCGTGGGAGTGCCACGTGATGACGTGGGGCTAGACTTGAATTCTCGAATCTCTCTGTAAAAATTTTTTAAATGAGTCAAAAAGCTTGAACTGATTGAAAGAAAATAGAAGAGAATCTATTGTAAGGCCTATAGAATGATATACAATGCCACCTAAGAAAGATAAAATGACTGTTACTTTTCAAGAACTTGAACAAGAAAAAGAAGCTGATAAAGAAGAGAGGCCTACCTCGAAGAAGGTTCCTGGAGCTCTCTGGAGGGTAGGTCCCCGTGGATTTAGGACCTTTCGTCGCAGCCTTTTTGGCGTGAGCGATTTGGCACGGCCTGTTTGGCGCAGCCCATTTTGCCACAGACCCATTTAGGGCACAGAACTATTTCAGTGCAGCTTATATTTATTCCTTTTCAGGCTTAGTTAAAAGCATTAATGAAAGCAAGATGGGAATTGATAATACACTGTTAATGAAAATGTTCATTTAAGAAAAACTTTATTGTGTTTACATAGAACTGAAAATGTTTATTCTCTTTAGTAAAAATGTTAAAAAGAATCAAGTTAATTACAAAAAATATAAAATATGACGCTTATTCAAAATTATGGGCAATCCCTCGTAAATACTCAACATAATTTCCCTCACTAAATCTTCTTACGTGTGTTTGTATTCAAGCATCTGCTTCCCTGAATTTCTTTAATTTCAACGGAATATCATGCCCTGCTATGAGATGCTCATAGTAAATGTCCCTTCCTCTTTGAAATTTTCATAAACTGTCAATAAATTTCCAAATAACTGGATGTTCCACTCCAAGTTTTCATTGTAATCTCCTGTAAGCAGCTTCTGCATGATTGTTTGTTCTGTCCTCATTGTTTAAAGTTCTTTCATATAAATTCTACATTCCAACTGGAAAAAGCGGTGGACGCCTACCATGTCTTCTGCGTAATCTCCTACCTACATAGTTATCCTCAAACTAACTAGTCCAGCAGCGGTTGCAGTTCATCTGGAAGCACATCAGCCAAATGTTCGATAGCTTCATTAATGTTTTCTATCGGAAAAAATGCAAGATCGATGATCATTTTAGTTCTCAAGGAAAACTCCGAGTCAATGTTATACTTACTCAAGTGTCCCAAACTGGCAAGATGTTTACTCATACTTTGAAACGGGTGAAAAAAAACATTCCTAGATTTCTGCAGAAGGAAAATGCTGTTGTAAACTTTTGAAATTTGCAAGTTCAAAGTCACAGTTGATAATGTCAGGGTAGCATTCAGACTGTATTTCAAGAACCATTTCAAATAATTTATCATGTTGTTCGTAACTTATTTGGGAGTAAAGAAATCAACAGTGGGAACTCACCTTTATGTATTTCCCCTAAAATAACATAAACGTGAAAAGGGAGGTGGATAAATTTTGAATGTTCCATCAACAAACAACTTTTTTGATTTGTTTCAGAAACTCGGCATTCCTTTTTCTTCCAAATATAAAAATTCTGCAGGTGGTTAGGCATCGTTCCTTGGCAAGCTTCAGACAAATTTTCTAGGCACTCATTAATCACTTGTGCAGTTCCCTCTACAGTTTCAGCAGCTCTTACTTTTATCTTTGAAATGGTATCTCTTTCCACCTTCGATGCCGAAGGTGCATGCGAATGTTCATTAATTTGTTTCACTAGTCCACCATTTCTAACATGAATTCGAGCTTTGCAAATGTCCTTCCTCTCACATCTCCAAAACTCTGTTCTCTTATCAGCAGCGTATCTATTATATACATATATATGAGCACTTTTCCTTTCCACATTTTGTCAAAATTGTTGATGCCATTTTAATGGGTTATAATAACTACAAACTACTCGAAACTACCCATTTAATAATTCTACTATTATGTTGATTTTCGTATATCTGTTCTGTGCATAAATGGGTCTGCGGCAAAATGGACTAAGCCAAACAGGCCATACCAAATCATTCACGCCAAAATGGCTGAGCCAAATGGTCCCACACCAGGTGCCCGTGGGACATTGCTGTCCAAGTTTTCCCCTGACAATGGCCATCTGCCATCGGGTGAAGAAGTGACTCTGCACATGCGCGACAATGGAGGCAATTTTAAAAAAGGCTCAAGAAGCCTCCAGCTCCAGCCATCAAGAAGAGGAGCAGGAAGAAGAAGAAATTAACATTGAACAGAGAGTTTTGACCAAAGGACAGAAGAAAATAAAAGAGTCTTACATATCCACAACTGAAATGAAGAAATATATGGATACTTTCCAGCAATCTTTGCTACAGTTAACAAAGGAAGTTAAAAAAAATGTAATGGAGGTATATTTGAAAATAAGGGATCTACAAAGAAGGTGGAGAGAATGCTCTCAAATGCAACAAAAACTTGAAGTGATGGACGCAAAAATTAAAGATAATGAATTTGAAATTCAATATGTTAAACAGCAAATGAAGAAGTGAGTGAATTGTATTAAAATGAATATTTTGTCCAGAATGCATTATTTGTTTCAATCATTGCCCATTCATGTACCAGAATCCTTTTTTTTGAAGTTTGAATAATGTAGTGCGTGAGTTTTGTTGGAAAGGTAAGATGTGGAGAATTGGTTTAGAAAAATTAACGGGGAGATTTGATCATGGTGGACTAAGACTACTAAATTTTAAGAATTATTTTAAAGTGGCTCAATTGAGATTTTGTCCTCCTGTTATCAAAGGGGTGAAAAACCAGCTTGGGTTCAAATAGAAATGAATAAAATTGGTGAAACTATTCTGGAGCTAATTTTATATAAATGGAATAGCGAGTTGTTTAAAGAAACTAAACAATTATTAAAGCATAAATTAAAAATATAGAACAGAATTCATATTGAGAGAGGAATTTTAAAAAATCCACCATTATCAACTTCTTCCCTTTTACTTTGTATAATTCTTTATTTGACAATTGATATAGTAAAGGTTATACAGAGAGTAAAAGATTGTTTTTTAGGATCTTTTTTAAAATGTTTGATCAATTAAAAGATAAATATAATATACATAATAATACAATTTTTGCATATTATGAATTAAAAATGAACATTTCTGTCCACCTCTTCTACCTTATCCACTCCTCTTAATCAAAAATTTTAATGATTGTTTATACAAGTATTGTTATATTTTAAATAGTAGGTGTTTTCTTCTTTTCTTTTTTTGGGTGGGAGGGGAGTTGGGGAGAAAAAAATATAAACTTTTTTGTATCATTGGATATGGATATTTGATTAATGTTTTATTCATTTTTTTCTGTAATGATACAAATAACTAAATAAAATATTTTAAAAAAGAAAAAATGGTCTGTCACCCTTACCAATTCCCTAGCTCACAACTCTGAGCAAAACAATATCTAGTATCCAAATTGCTTCTCTCTCCTCCTTGAACACATCCAAAGCAAATAAAATTTTAAAGTAATGCTTTCAATTATTGCTAAAAATCAAAAGCCGGAGTAAGAAATTTGTATTTAGGTTGGTTTCTAATTACAAGGTTAATTTAAAAGGTGCATTAATTCTGGATTCAAACTTGAATGATATCAATCTTACAAGCACAATTTGGATATAAAAATGTTTATTGTATTGTTTACTGAAGTCATGTTTCAAAATGAGAGCAATGAGAGAAATTTTTAATTTTATTGAAACAACATTTTACACACATTTAAATACACATTTCATGAAATATTTAATAAAGCTTTCATTCATAAACACTTTGCTTCAAGTACATTGCTTATAAGTCATTGTTTTTTCAAGTTTGGGAATTGCTTACTCACAACTACAAATCAGGATTTTTGTGCTTTTAAGAAGTATTTCCCCATTAAAATAAATTCAGGACAAAAAATATAGAAATTCATGAAAAAGCCTTTGAAGTATTAGGTTCTAAATTATTGTCTATTCACCAAGCTTCCATGTTTTAAACAGAACAAAGCAGAGTCCCATTGGACTAAGTTCCAACACTGAAATGTGTTATCCAAACTTAAAATTGAACCATATGTTTTGGTGTACAGATAACAGGTAGTCTAAATGCATTGACCATTCATTATATAATAACCAAAATTTAATCTGTTTTCTAAAAAGTTGGCATTCATAATGCTCTAAACAATACATACCTTTTCACCTTCTATTTCTACCCTCTCCTTTCCAGAAAATAAGTAGATAGAATATATAAATGAGTAGATAAAGAGAACAGAGAACCCCTTCAGCTAACAAAATTGTGCAACCTATGGAAAGCTAATCCACACAATATAACCTTCCCTACCTCACACCCATAACTCTCTATTTTTCTTATGTCCACATACCTATCAATGAGTCTTTTTAATATCCCTATTTTAACAGCCTCCACCAGCACCCTAGTGTGATGTTCCTTTTATTGTTATAATAAATAAATGGCTTGTTTTAAAACAACTATATTTTATTAGTTATGGACCCAAGGCTGTGTGGAGGCATCCATCTTTAATCCAACCGAGCTCCCACCCACTAGTCTCTGATTCCCTCTAGTGGTCAGGAGGATCACTAGTATTCTATCATTATATCCCCTTTCCTTGAGAATTTTAATCTAACAACACTAATACAGTATTCATTTCAATTTAAAGTTCAATGTAAACACAACATCAGCAGCACAAATATTTTTAGAGTGCAGTTCTTTTTCTTTTTTCAGTCTGTCAGGTGCTTTTTTAACACGTGTGGATCTTCTTAACACAGGTGCTTGTGTTGGCTTTGCTGGTCCACTATGGACTAGCACTGGTGGTGTTTCCTCTGTTGCTGTGCTGGCTGGATCTTCTCATTTGTCTGTTTCTTCAGTGTCTCTTGCGTTTTCAGCAGGCTCTTTTGATTTCTTCTCCATATTTGACCCTCCTCTGTTCTGACCGTGTAGAATCTTGGATTTACTTCCTCCAGAACAGTGGCCTTTTTGTCCCAAATGTCGGAATCTCTGACTCTCACTGTGTCATGTTGTGCCAGTGGCCCTAATCTTCTTGCTGACTTGTCATACTTTGCTTTTTGTCTATATTCCTTTTGTTTCCATTCAACATCTTTGACATCTCTGTTCTTGTTTGGGTCTGCTGAGTAGGGAAGTGTGATGCGTAGACTACGTCCCATCAGAAACTCAACAGGTGACATACCATATTCAAGTGGTGAAGCTCGGTAACTTATTAAAGCTAGATACAGATCTGAGCCACTGCCTGGTTTCTGGAGTAACTGTTTATCAACGTGAATTCCTTTCTTTGCTTTACCATTTGACTGAACATTTGAAGTCACATGTCGAAAATAATACTCTTCTGTAAAGTTCTGGAATTCTCTACAGCTGTAGCATTGTCCTTTGCCACTGAAGACAGCTTGAAGAATTCCATGTTCTTGCAAAGATCAATTTCATATATTTGATCACACAAGCAGAAGAAATGTTAGGAAGCAGCATAATCTCTGGATAGTTTGAGATAGTCAATAACCAGCAAACAATTCTTTCCATCCATGTGGAACTGATCAGTCCCAACTTTATGCCATTGTTCTGCTGGTAGGTCAGTTATTATCATGAGTTCCTTTGCTTCCTTTGCTTGATGTTTTAAATAGATCTCGCAGCTTGAAACCATCCTGTCAATGACAGCATTTATCCCTGGCCAATAAATATCAGTTCTGGCCTTCCTCTTGCATTTTTCCATTCCAAGGTGCCCCTCGTGTACTCTTTTCAGCATTTCTTTCACAGTGATTGAGGAATGCTCTGTCTGAGTAGAAGCCCATCGACAACACTCAACTTAGCTCTGATTCTGTAGTATGGCTGTCATTCACCTCTAGGTCATCCTTCATTCAGGTTCTTGATGATCTTCTGTAGAACTCTGTCCTTTTCTGTTTCAGCAAGGATCTTCTTGGATTTCATGTCAGATATGAGAAAAGTGTCGGTGATCAGGTTCACATAGAGATTCACATGTGTGAATTTACTGTGTGATTTACTGTGCATTATTTTCCTAGACAATGCATCTGCTAACACAATAGGTTTCCCTGATGTGTAGACTCTCTTGACTAGGCTTAACTTTTCACTGGCTTTGTCACCAAGCAGTGATATGTCCATCTGGGCCTAATATAAACCTGAGGTGGTGCTCTTTATCTTTAACTTTCACCTTGAGTTTTCATGTACCTTTCATTTCAATGTTCTGTCCATTGTAGGCTTTGAGTTGAACAGGATTTGCATTGACGTATAGCTTTATCTTCATTGCCCTGATGTGGTGCTCACAGATGAAATTGACCTTTGCCCTGTGCCATGCTTGGCTCTTCAGTGTCTGTTGGTTTTTAATCTTTCTGTACTACCTTGCCAACAACAAAATGTATCATTGAAGGCAGTGTCTTATATAGTATGCACACTTTAACTTCTGTTTTGTTTCCCTTTGGAAAAATGTTGCTTTGCATTGTGATTCTGCCCTTTGCACTTACTACAGATATTCCATACTCAGGGCATTGTTTTGGTGCATGTTGAGTGCCACATCATTTGCACTTGAAGTTTCTCCATCTTTTTGTTGTTTTTTTTTTAACTTATGTGCATGGACACACACTAACTATGGCTATGCCTTGGTTTTCACTGGATTTTGTACTCTCATTGAACTTTTTTGTGTGCTACAGAGCTCATTCACTGGCATGGCATGACTCCACAGCTCCAGCTAAGGTAACCTCTGTCTCTCACAGAAACCTCTCTTTCACATTCTTATCAATAATCCCAAATACATTTTAATCATGGATCATTGAATCCTGCAATGATCCAAAATTGTTCCTGGTACCAGGTGATGTTTCTTTCATTGTAATAAAGAAACTTGAGTTATTTTAAAACAATTATATTTGGTTATTTTGTTAGCTATAGACTCAAGACCATGTGGAAGCATCAATCTTGAATCCAACCGAGCTCCCACATTCTAGTCTCCACTCTCTCTAGTGGTCAGGAGGATCACTAGCACTCTGTCATTACACCTGGGAAATGCATTCCAGGCACCTTCCATACTCTGAGTGGAAAAAAAATCACCTCTGACATCTCACCTAAACTTCCTCCAATCACCTGAAACCAATGCCCTTGAACAAACAAATAAGTAAATAAATTGATCAATGAATGAATTAATAAATTAATTGATTAATCAATAGCTAAATTAATGGCATCTTTAAAATTCATATCAACAGTAGGTCCAGACTGTGAGCTCTCAATGATATCTCTATCAGTATTTTAAGTTTTGTCTCAAGCTAAATGGCATGTAATGAAAAAAAATCAAACAATTGCTGGAGGAACTCAGCAGGCCATATTCTTTATCCAGACTAAAATGATATGTGACGTTACTCTTTTGAATCAATTGCTTTTTAAAAATATGGACCAATGACCACATATTATTGATTGAGATGTAAAAATTAAAACTATGGGTCTTTTTTTTTTGGCTTGGCTTCGCGGACGAAGATTTATGGAGGGGTAAATGTCCACGTCAGCTGCAGGCTCATTTGTGGCTGACAAGTCCGATGCGGGACAGGCAGACACGGTTGCAGCGGTTGCAGGGGAAAATTTGTTGGTTGGGGTTGGGTGTTGGGTTTTTCCTCCTTTGTCTTTTGTCAGTGAGGTGGGCTCTGCGGTCTTCTTCAAAGGAGGTTGCTGCCCGCCGAGCTGTGAAGCGCCAAGATGCACGGTTTGAGGCGATATCAGCCCACTGGCGGTGGTCAATGTGGCAGGCACCAAGAGATTTCTTTAGGCAGTCCTTGTACCTCTTCTTTGGTGCACCTTTGACATGATGGCCAGTGGAGAGCTCGCCATATAACACGATCTTGGGAAGGCGATGGTCCTCCATTCTGGAGACGTGACCTACCCAGCGCAGTTGGATCTTCAACAGCGTGGATTCAATGCTGTCGGCCTCTGCCATCTCGAGTACTTCGATGTTCGGGATGAAGTCACTCCAATGAATGTTGAGGATGGAGCGGAGACAACACTGGTGGAAGCGTTCTAGGAGCCTACACTCCCTTATTTATCTTCATTCATAGAGAGAGGTAGTTGAGCATTATAATGTCTTATTCTTCCTTTCCCTTCCTCATTCTTTCTCCATTTCTGGAATTAACCTGTCAACCAGCTTTGTTTGCTAAATTTCCAGCATTTTTTCTGTCTGGTATATGGCTTTTGAAGCACTTAACTTTTGGCCAGTTATTATGATTTTTTTATCTGAGCAGATATTCACAGATCAAACCACAAATAATAATTATTCCAGAACAATCACAGAAAGAGAAGGACCTAGTTATTTTTAAGTGTATGTCCTCAGGATATTCCACTGCTCTTTGCAAACATTGAATTAATTTTGAAACATAGATACTGTTGTCATTAGGAGAATGCAGGAACCAAACCAAATAAAACAAAGTTCAACAATAATTAAATTAAATGGGTCATCACTTAATCTGTTTTTGCCTTAACTCAACTATTGGATGAGGGAGGTGCCACCATGGAAACTGGAAGTCTCTTCAGTTCATTGTTTAGCAGTTCTTTCATTCACTTGAGCAGGTGGATTTGGCATTTCACTTTCGGCAATGCATTTACTCTTTCAAGACTGCAATGAAAGATCAGCGTTAATAATGTGTTCCAAGCATGCATGGATAAAATATCTTCAAACTTTTTCTGAAACTTCTGGTTATGTTCACAAAATGCTCCAATTCAAGGTCTGTCTGTTTTGTGTGGAAGTTGGCGAGGGAAGAGTACAAATAGGAGGCAACATATAAATTGTTCAGAGAAGATGGATGTAGTTTATTGGTTTGAGAAATCCCATTGTGTAGAAAGGCTAAGGAAAACATACACAATTGTACTGCCAATGTTTCAAGAGGATCGTAGAAACTGAATCTTTCTGGATATTGTTAAACAAAGGAAGTAACAAGAAATAGCAAGTGGGAATTTACTGCAGGCTGTTCTGAGTGGAAACTCTGTATTACTAAGTTGCTCATCGAATGAGAAGAGCAATGTAGTTGGTCTTCTCATATGTCGTTCATTGCTAATGCTAAAGACAAATCCAAATCTAAATCTGTTGACTTCAATGTAATCAGACACATGAACCTGAGAACTGCCAACAGGCTCAGATCCTATGTGTGTTGCTCATAAGTCAACCCAAATAACTCCTGTGCAATTTTTTAAACAATAACCAGGATCGGAATCAGCTTCTCAAGCTGGAGAAAAATCATCCTCTAGGGGCCCATCGTTACAATAATTTATGTATTCCAGGAGTGTTGAGAGTTCATTGAAGAGAGAGCTTATATGTAGGCTATAATTTTGTTTTCAATAAGACTGATACTGTAGGAAACTTTATAAAGTCTACTAAAAGGATATATGTGAAAGCATTAATCTGTTCATTTCTGGCCAGGAAGTTGTAAGATCCCATTAAGCACAATTTAAGACCTGTTTAGCCTCATCAGTAGGGGAGTTATGAAGATAACTACACTTCCATCGTCCTCACCCTGACTTTCACCTCCATAAGTGAAAGTGCAGTGGAATTGCCTTGTAAAGTAAAATATGCTTTGAATAGTACATTCAATAAAAGACATGTAAAGGAATGATTACATGAACCAACATGTAATGAATGACACTTTATAACTGGGATTTTGGATGGACAGCAGAAGGAGTTAAGGGTCGAATGATTATGCATTAGAAATAAAATGATTGGCTTGGACAACAAGAAGAAAAATAATAGTTTATTGATGAAATGAGGTATTGTAAAATGGTCCATATCTGGTCATCATTATTGGGGAAAAATGGTTTAAAGAACAAAACATGTACACGAGTTTAAACTTGGTATGCCATTTTAGACAAATGGATAAGATGCAAACTGAATTCATTAACTTATGTGTCCCACCAATATCAGAAAAAAAATTATTGAAGATTTACAGAAAACTGAAAAGGTACACTGATTCTTTTGTCGAATATTTAAAAGAGTACATTCACTAATGCAGCAGAAGCAAAGTGACGAATTGAAAGGGTATTAAAATTAATGTTACCATAGAGTTCATAATTGTGCACTTAACTAAAAGCCTGGTAAATAAAGGCACCAGATATAATATAGATATGTGTACACATAGTCTTTGTTCTTATTGTGCAGGGAGCATGGAGAATCACAAAAAGACACGAAGAAATTCTTGAATATACGAATCTTATACATTCATCTTTCAATGACACTGCAAATGTATAATTCATAAATTTGCATGCACAATATAACTTTTCCCTTTTTTGAAAAGAAAGTCATTTACTTACAGAGAAAACCAACTCATGTTTTCTGAGACTCTCTGATCTTCTTATATGAACTTGCCATTAGCAATATATATATATATATTCCTTGGCTTGACAAAGGGTTCGCTTTTTGAAGCACTTCAGAAAAATCTTGTCATTCTGTCCAAAGGTTTTGAACATAGCATTAATTTTTTGATAGTTCCTGGGTTTTTTAAGGAATTGTGATTTAGAATACACATCTGATTTCATCTTTTCATTCAAGAGATTTCTTTCATCCATATATATCAATTAGCATTCCAAATCCCATTTCTGAATGGCAGATTTGCTGATCAATATTGGTATATAAATCAAAGCAGCTTCTCGTTTGAACTGTTCCTTTGCATTAATTGTTATTTAATTTCTGTTTCAATTCCATTTTCCACTCTCCTTTCAAGATTTGGCTGATTTAATTTCAAGCATGTGCTGAGTTTAAACCAGTGGTTCTCAACCTGTGAGTGGGAAGGAAAGGTTGAGAATCACTGCTCTAGACTCAATTGTTACTGAAATATTTTGCTTGAGAATAATTGTCATTGGCCCATTTTCTTTGGAGTTATGAAACCATGCACATAACAAGTCAATTAGGTACGATTAAACCAGTGGTTTTCAAACCTTTTTCTTTCCACCCACATACTACCTTAAGCAATCCTTTACTAATCACAGAGCACTGATGGCATAGGGAATACTTAAAGTGGTACGTGAATGGAAAGAAAAATGTTGAGAACCACTGGTCTAAGCAATAATAATTCACCTGGAGTATAACCTACTGTGCACTGGGGTGTAACTCTAGTTTAGCAAAAATGCTGCTAATTGATGTGCCATTGTCAAACAAGCACCCTTGTAATAATTGTTTCTTTATTGTGCCTAGTCTGATCCTTCGACTGCACCACTTGACTCTGGGTGATGATATGAAACAACCATGCTTAACTAAATAAATTGTTCAGCATAGAGGAGACCACATTGCAAATACAAAATGCAGTAAACTAAATTAGAAAAGGTGCAATTGAATCATGGTGACACCTGGGTGGAGAGTTGGAATCCCTAAGGGCTGAGAATGGGAAAGGTGAAAAAAACAAGCAGTTCATCTCTAATAGTTGCAAGGGGAGTGGATATCAGAATCAGAATCAGGATTTATTGTCACGAACAAGTCATGAAATTCGGTGTTTTGTGGCAGGATCATAGTGCAAATATTCATATTATAACCACCTTACAACATTACTATGTAAAAAAATTTAAAATAATAGAGCACAAAGAGTAAGACTGTCTTTGGTTCATTGATTATTCAGGAATCTGATGGCAGCGGGGAAGAAACTGTCCTTGTGCCACTGAATGTTCATCTTTAGGATCCTGTACCTTTCTCCCGATGGTAGCAGAGTGAAGAGGCGTGGCTTGGGTGGTGGGGGTCTTTGAGGATAGAAGCCACTTTTTTTTAAGACTCCACCCCATGTATTGTCCTCGATGGAGTGAAGTCTGGTGCCTGTGATGTCACAGGCCAAGTAAACAACCCTCTAGAATTTAGTCTTGTTCTGAAAGTTGGTGCCTGGCAGAATGCTCACCACGGTAGATCTGTAGAAGTTTACGAGAGTCTTCAGTGATATACTGATTCTCCTCAGACACCTCAAGAAGTATAGTCACTGGTGAGCCTTCTTTGTGATTGCTTATTAGTGAAGAAAGAACAAAGAAGAACCCCAGAGAGAACAGTGTTCTTCGAGTGCTGGAAGGGAGGGGCCAATGTATCACGTCAATTCTGTTTCTTCACAAATATTGCCTGGCCTGAAGGGATTTTTTCAACATCCTCTACCTTTGTTCATTTTTCCAAGTTTTGCTGTATTTTGCTTCTCCAGTGATATTCAATTAATAGTTTCTCCCCATTTTCTTTCTAGCCTTTTTTTCTGTTTTCATGCACCTCCTCCAGAAAGAAACATCTATGATTAGCAAGTTCTCTCACTTGTGTGGACGAGTCTCCTTTTGACTTCACCAGTTCACATGCTTTCCCTTTGTTCCCTTCAACCTAAAACATATTTGATTTCCAACTTCTTTAAGTTCAATGAAAGACCATTGGCCTAAAATGTGAACACTTGTTTTCTCTCCACAGACAGTGACCAACCTGCTAGGTATATCCACCATTCTCTGGAGCAAGGTCTGGATCTGGAGCTCGGGTTGTTGATGGTTTGGACTGGAGTCTGTGTGGCTGAGGAGGCTGCAGGAGTGCTGGAGGTGAATTCATGGACACACAATGACTCTGGGAGGATTCTTCTTTGGTTCTCTTTTCTGACAGTAAGGGGGGGGGGGTACTGGGCATTTTCTGCTGATGGCATATCTTTGTCTACCTTATGATTGACTAAAAGAAATTTTATGATATATTACATTTTATACTTTATGACATGTCAATAAAATAATCTTGAATCATTCTCTGTTTTATTTAAGTTTATTTGTCACAAAATACCAAGATTATTGAGAAGAGTTTTTCTGCGAACAGACTCACAAGTTATTTCTAACATTCATACAGCCATGTAAACAGCACAATTTACAGAGTATGCGAATATAATGAAAGAAATATAATTTAGCATTAAGCAAGGGCAGCAGGTTGTGGGGTTCATTTAGGAGCCTGATGGCTGCAGGGAGAAACTGTCTTCAAGCCTGTTGATATGCACTTTCACTCTTGTAAACATTCTCCCCAATGGGAAGAGGGAGAAGAGAGTGTGCGATGGGCATTCAGCATGTTGGCTGCCTTATCCCAGCAGCAGGACTTGTAGATGCAGTCCATGGAGGGGAGGAAAGTTTGTGTTACATTCTGATCTTCATTTACTACCTTCTGTAGCTTGAGCAGAGCAGAGCATTTCCCATTTCTCGCCGTGATAAATCCAACAAGAATACTTTCGATGTTGCACCTATCCAACATTTTCTTTCCTTTTTAAAGTGGGTATTTAATACCATGATGCTTCTTAAAGTAGAAATAAACAAAAAACAGAAGACCATTATCTGAGGCAAAAACAAAGCAATCTACTGGAGTAACATAGCAGGCCAAGCAGCATCAATGAGTGAAAATGAATTATCACTGTTTTGGATCAGCACTCTTCAAGATTAGTACTCCAGATACCAGCATCTGCAGTCTCTTGTGTCCCCATTAACTGATGCTAGTTCTTCTGGTAATCAATGTATTAGATAAATTATCACAAAACCAACTTACACTTCAAATGCATTCAAGGTTAGCTAGTAGTGATTCCCATATTCATGCACCCTGCAAACGTGTATAATTTTAACCCTTAAGATGTCTGATTTCAAAAATGTTATTGATTTCTTTCTCAAAGTTGTCAACATATACTTTGTGTAAAGGTAATATTGATGTGGCTCATTTCTCAGAATTTTAGAACACTTCTAAAACTATCTTCTGAAAGGATTCAGTATGACAACTCTTAAACCAAACAATTTTATTACATTGAGATAGAACATAGAACATTACAGCACAGTACAGGCCATTCATCCCTCAGTGTTTTGCCAATTGACGCAAACATAATCCACAATAATCTAAATTTTGCCTTGATCACACCCATAACCCTCTATTATTATTGCATCTAAGTGCCTGTCTAAGAGTCTTTCGAATATCTATTTTGTACCAGCTTCTACCACAAACTCCAGCAATGCATTTCAGGGACCCATTACTCTCTGAGTAAAAACATTACCTCTGGCATTTCCTCCACTCACCTTAAACAGATATTCTCTGGCATTTGCTATTGTTACCCCAGAATAAAGATGGTGGCTGTCCACCCCATCTAGGTCCCTCAATCTTGTATACCTCTACTGAGTTGCCTCTCAGGAATGTTTCTCCATAGAGAAAAGCTCTGGCTCTACCAACCTTGCTTCATGTCACATGTTCTCTAATCCAGGCAACATCCTGGTAAATCTCCTCTGCACCATCTCCAAAGCATTTACAACCTCCCTATAATGAGGTGACCAAAACTGAGTATGGTCTAACCAAGAGTTTTTTAGAGCTACAACATTACCTCACAGCTCTTGAACTCAACCCACCTACTAATGAAGGGAAACACACCATATACCTTCTTAATCATCATATCAACTTGCATTGCAACCTTAATGGATTTATGGACCTGGATCCCAAGATCCTTCTATTCCTCCACACTGTTATGAATCCTGCCATTAACCACATACTCCGTCAAGTTCAACCTACCAAAGTGCATCACTTCACACTTTTCCGAATTAAACTCCATCTGTGACATCTCCAGCACAGCTACCACCAGCTTGTAACCTGCTGTACCAATGGTCCCAGCACACTTTATCACTGCTACACCAAGACAAGGAAGGCCTACCATTCTTTCCCGAGACCGCATTTTATCAAGTCTGATCATCTGGCTGTGCTCCTCTGCCTGCATACACACAGTGCCTAAAAAAAAATATCTCCGGACATCAGGACAGCTAGAAGTTGGTCTCAGGAAGCTGAAGAATTGTTGCAGGATTACCTCGATTCAGTGGATTGGGTGGTGTTCAAGGACTCAGCTGAGGATCTGAATGACTACACCAGGGCTGTCACAGACATCATCAAAACAGCTGTGGATGAGTGCATCCCAACCAATTTGTTCAAGTTTTCCCCAACCAGAAGCCCTGGATGAACAATGAAATCTTGAACCTGCTGAGAACCAGATCACAGACATTTAAGTCCGGAGATTCAGATCAGTACAGAAGGAGCAGGTATGATCAGAAAGCCATCTCCCAGGCAAAGTGAAGTTTCCAGACATGGAAACCACAAAGGATACCCAACAGCTGTGGCAGGGTCTATGTGACATAACCTGCTACAAAACAATCTGGACCAGTAGAAGATGGCAAGATTTCATTCCCAGATGAAATTAGAGGCTTCTCCACCCGATTCATCCACAAGAATAAGAAAGAACCATTTCTGCACACCCCAGTGTCACCTAATGATCTTCTCCTGTCCTTATCCGAGGATGACATGTGGGTGGCGACATGGATCCATTCCAATTCACTTATCATAGCAAGAGGTCTATGGTGGATGCCATATCACTGGCTCTACAGAAAGCCCTGGCACACCAGAACCACAAAGGTGCATGTATCGGGATGTTATTTATCAACTAAAGTTTGGCATTTAACACTATTATCCCTTCAAAACTGATCAGCAAATTCCAAGACCTGGAACTGAGCACCCCACTATGTAATTAGATATTTGATTTCCTCACCTACACAGCATAATCAGTGAAGATTGGTAAGAAGTTCTCCTCCACAATCTCCATCAGTACCAGAGCACCACAGGGTTATGTTCTTACCACCCCCCCCCCACCCCCACTCTACTCACTTTATACCTATGACTGTATGGTCGGTACGACACCAACACCATCTACAAATTCACATACGATACCACAATAGTGGGCTATATAAAAAGGGAGATTGAAAATTTGGCAGAATGGTGCATCAACAATAACCTCACATTCAATATCACCAAAACCAAGGAACTGATCGTTGACTTCAGGAAGGGAAAGCCAGATATGTACGATCCAGTGATCATTGGGAGATCAGAGGTGGAGAAGGTGAATTAATTTAAGTTCTTGGGAGTCATTATCTTGGAGGATCCTTCCTGGACTCAACACACCAATTACATCATGAAGAAAGTACATCAATGCCTCTACTTCCTCAGGAGTTTGCAGAGGTTTGGAATGACATCAGAAACCCTGGCAAATATCTACAGATGTGGGCTGACTGGCTGCATCATGGTGGGGACATCAATACCCCCGAGCATAAAGCCCTGGAAAAGATAATCAACACAGCCCAGGCCATCACAGACAAAACCCTCCCCACCATCAAGAACATCTATGGCAGGGGTGACCAACTTTTTACATTCCTTGTATCAAAATAAATGGTGAAAAGAAGGTCTCGCAAGAGCTGACCTTGGTGGCCACCATGTTGTATTTGGCTTCAGGCTTTTAATAAGTCGAGAGTGACCAAGAGGAGGAGGAAGGGTGGATGGAGCAGAGAAGAAAGGCGTATGTATTCGTTTTAGTTGGAGGGGGTGGCAGCATTGGACTGGGGGTGGAGGAGGAATCGGACTCCATTTAGGCGAATCATGCCTCCGTCTACACTAATCGTGCCTCCTTCAATGCTCCACTTCTTAATCATCAAATGTGCCTCTTTTGCCACATTTACCATAGGTTTGCTACCCATGATCTAGGGGAACACTGGCGTCAGAGTGTAGCAGCAATCTTCAAGGATCCACATCACCCAGCACACGCTATCTCAGCAAAGTGGTATAGGTCCCATAAGACTCACACCACTGGGTTCAGGAACACCTACAATCCCTCCACCATCAGACTCCTCAACAACAAACTCAATCAGGGATTCGTTTAAGGAATCTTACTTTTGCACTTTATTGTGTTTTTTTCCCCTCTATGCATTGCACAGTCAGTTTATTTGTTTACATGTGTACATGGGGACAGTTATTTCTCCCTTTGGTGCCATAAAAAGAATCCAAAGGTCATGTACATACTCTGACAATAAATCTGAAATCTGACATCTCTGCCAAACTGCATCCTGTCTATATCCTGTGGCAACATATGACAACCTTCCACTCTATCTACAACACTTCCAACCTTCATATTATCTGCAAACATTCTGATCCACTCCTCCATCTCTTTATCAAAGTCATTTGTAAAAATTACGAAGAGCAGGCGTATCATAACAGTTCACTGTAGAAACACTACAAGTCATTGACTTCCAGGCAGAAACAGTTCCAACTTCTACTACCTCTGCTTTCTGCAGGCAATCCTATTAATCAATTTCAGTATGGATACTTCAAAATCATGATTAGATCTAATATTTGGAAGTTATGCAGAAATTTTTTGTGTATCGATGGGAATATTGCAAGTTTTAACACCCAAGTAAGGTCATTTCATTGGAGTAAAGACACAAGATGCTGGTCAAATGGTGTCCTTTATGGAGCAAAGGCAAAGATACATAACTGACATTTCGGGCCTGAGCCCTTCATCAAAGTATCAGAATCAGTATTTACTGTCATGAACACATCACGAAATTTGTTGTTTGCTACAGTGTTACAGGGCAAATATTGCTGCAAATTACATGAATAAAATAAATAAATTAGTGCAAAAGAAGAGAATAGTGAGGTCACGTCAGTGGTTCATTGTCCATTCAGAAATCTGATAGCAGAGGGGAAGAAGTTGTTTTTGTACCGTTGGCTGTTCGTCCTCAGGCTCCTTTACCTCCTTTCCAATAGTAGCAGTATGAAGAGAGCATGGGCTGGGTAGTGAGGGCCCTTTGAGGATAGAGCCTGCTTTCTTAAGACACAGCCCCCTGTAGATTTCCTCAATGGAGTGAAGACTATGAAGATGCTGGCCGAGTTCTCTGTCGTCTTTTCCTGTCCTGTGCATTGGCAGCTCCATACCATACAACTAGTCAGAATGCTCTCCATGGTACACCTGACGAAATTCATTTCTTCATCTGAAATTTGTTCTAATTCCATCTGGCACGTCAAAGAATTTTTATAGAAATATTGTTAAACAAAATATTTTGTGTCCACTGAGTTGTGACTTAATCACTTTGACCAGTAATGTATCTATAGCTTTCAATATGAAAATCACATTGAGAAATGTCACTGATTCTCCTTGTCCCCATTCAGCTGATCAGAATTTATTAAAAACTGGCTCCTATCAACTTATGCATATAAATCCTGTGATATGCAATTGCCTGGTTAAATGTTATAATCTGGTTGAATATCGTATGCACTTTAGGTATTTTTCAGTTGGTGTTGCCTTGCCATTCTGAACAGTCTTTACCAAGACTGTTTTGTTTTTATTTACCTAACTCTTCTTCAATGCATGTGAAATTGGTCAAAGTTTAAAGTAAATTGGTTTTGTATCTTGCTTGACCTTACTTGGCCATTATAACCTGTAATATTCCTTTTGATATGCTTGAGTGTTTAGAACATAGAACATTGCAGCACAGTACAGATCCTTGGGCCCACAATGTTTTGTGGCCCAATCAAAACATTCCTATATCACACCCATAACCTTTTTTTTGTTGCATCCAAATGCCTCTCCAAGTGCCTTTTAAAATGTCCCTATTGTACCAGCCTCCACCATTCCAAATATTAGGTGTAATCATGATTTTGAAGCATCGCTACTGACCACCTTAACCTAGTTTATCGACAGAAGGTAAAAGCAAAGGTAAAGGTTCCATTATTGTCACATAATACTACATTTAGTATCTAGCATACAAATTACTGAAACAAATTCCTGTCCTGAAATTTTGGTCAGTTAATATGGTCAGCTGATCATTCTATTTGCTGACCCTTGTGGTTCACTAAATAATTTAACTATCTTCAGGTTGGATATGTTTTAAAGTTAAAACAAAATTAAAACACGAAAGTCTGCAGACACTGTGGTTGAAATAAAAACACAATGTTGGAGAAACTCAACTGGTCAAACAGTGTACTTTATGTATCAAAGATAAAGATACATAACCAACATTTTGAGCCCTTCATCAAGATATGAAAAATGTCAGCAGGCACCTGAACAAAATGGTAGAGGGTGAGGGGTTAGGGGAGGAGCACTGTCCCAAAGGCAGGAGGTAATAGGGTGGATAGGGGAGGGAGGGAACACCAACAAGCAGGGGGGAGGAGGGATGGTTCTGTGAATGGAGAGGGAAGGGGGTGGAGAGCTGGAAGAAAGAAGACAGAAAGATAGGAAAGGGTGGGAGAATGGAGAGGGAGCTGGCAGAAAACAGAGAAGTCGATGTTCATGCCACACGGTTGGAGAATGCCCAGATCGAAAATCAAGTGTTGTTCCTTCATTTTAAGGGTGGTCTTGGTGGTATAGTACATGAGGCCACAGACAGACATTTGAGCATGGGAGTGGGGCACAGTATTGAAGTGGTTGGCCACTGGGAGATCCCTTTCACTGATGTGGAAGGTGCTCATTGAAGATTTCTCCCAGTCTGTGCTCAGTCTCACCGATGTAGAGGTGGCCACAAAGGGAGCACCGGATACAGTAGATAACTCCCATGGATACATGTGAAATGTTGCTTCACTTAAAAGGATTGTTTGGGTATTCAAATGGTGGTGAGGGAGGAGGTGTTGGCGCAAGTGTGGCACTTCCTATGGCCACAGGTGAAGGTGCTGGGGGGTGCAAATGGTGGGGAGGGATGAAGGAGTCACAGAGGGAAGGGTCCCTATGGAAGGCAGAAGGGGAAGGAGAGGGGAAGGTATGCCCAATGGTGGGATCCTGTTGTAGGTTGAAGAAATTATGGAGGATAATGTGGTGAATGCAGAGGCTAGTGAGGTGATAGATAAGGTCAAGGGGAATTCTGTGTTTGTTACATCTGGGAGCAGAGGGGGCCTGGGCAGATGAATGGGAAATGGAAGAGATGACAGTAAGAGCTGATTTGATGGTGGTGGAGGAGAAGCCATATTTGTGGAAGAAGGCAGACATTTCAGATGATTCTCTCTGGAAGACCTCATTTTGGGAACAGATGCAGCAAAGACAGAGAAATTGCAAGAAGAGAATAGAATCCTTGCTGGGGACTGAGTGTGAAGAAGTGTAATCGAGGTAGTTGTGGGATTTTGTGGGTTTGTAAAATATGTTAGTGGAAAGCTTGTTTCCCAAGATGGAGACAGAGAGGTCAAGAAAGGGGAGAGTATTCTTGGAGATGGAGCAGGTAAATTTGAGATCAGGGTGAAAGTTGGCAGCGAAGTGAATGAAGTTGACGAGCTCATTACAGATGCATCACAGATGTAATCATTAATATAATGGAGGAAGGGTTGAAGGGCTTTGTCAGTGTTTGCTTGCCGTATTGATTGTTCCACAAAGCCCACACATAGGCATTTTGTGTTGCTATATTTTGAAGTTCATGGTAGACTTTGGCTGAACTGAAATCAAGATGCATCATTGCACATAACTTGTGCACATAACTTGTGCCAAAACTTGTGTCTTCATGAAGGGTTCCAGCCTGAAACACCAACAGTTCTTTTTCTCCATATGATGCTGTTTAGTTCCTCCAGCAGATTGTTTTTTGTTCCACGTTCCAGCATCTGCAGCATCCCATGTATTGCAAAATTTATGTTGAGGCACAGCAACGTATTTTTTCTCACATGCCCATCAACTCCTTCCAATACTCCTGCCAGTTATCGACCCTATGGGTCGATTTGCAGTAGCTGATTAACCTAGCAGCACATCTGAGAGGAAACCACTGCCCTTGGGGGAAACCCACAAGGATATAGAGAGAACATGCAAGAACCAATTCACTCCCTTTAATCACATTAACATTATACCAGAAGCTCCACCTGGAAGGAAAGTAAATAAGGTGATAGTCACGCAAAGAAGCACTCCTGTAACCTGGGAGAACCTATCAGGATATTATTTAAAAAGTAAAATTCTGCAGACGCTGGAAATCTAAAAGGAAAACAGGAAATGCAGGAAATGCATACCAGAGTAGGCAGCATCTGTAGAGAGAAAACAGTTGAGTTTCTTCTTAAGAACAATGACATGTCTGATAAATTCCAGATTTTCTGTTTTTATTTTGCAGGCTGAAGTTTTTGAACTCTTTTCATAGCAAACATAAAATGAAATTTCTCTATAATTTCTAAGAAAAGAAATCTGTAATGACAGATATGAAATGAAACAAGCAAAAATGCTAATAGGAATTGTGAAATATGGTGCATGAACAATTAAATATATTACTGATAAAATCATGAAAACAGGTATTATGCCAACAGAAGTCTGAACCAGATTACACTTTCAGACAGGCGATCATAGATGAAGTGCAAAAGTTCCAGCAGGGTTATTATTTAAGGTGCATGCATTATTTATCTATTTTAGCTAACCACACAGATTTTTACAAGATTTTACTAGCATGTCATTTTGGAAACAAGAAAGGAAACCCATTTTGATGCAACTTTCATAAAAGCTAGATGGCATGCCAAATATAATGACAGTTCACTCTCACACAAATACACATCTCATCAATGAAAGCACATCAAAAATCCTGTGCCTAACTCTCTGAAATAGAATGTTTTTTCTCCTGTTAAATTTTATGCTCTTGAAGTTTTCAGTGGCATTGGTTTTGCATGCCAGTTGACTAGGACATACCTATACCTTCTGTTGCTACATAACCTGAAATTCAAGTTTGTTTAGTATCATCTGAATGTACGTATATAACTTGACAATAAAGCATCTCTTCAGGCTATGGTGCATGCACAAAAATTCACATTACATAAAGAATCAAATATATTTAAATATTTGGGATGACTATCACGGTTACAGAATACTGTTCATCAGTCTCACAGCCTGTGGGAAGAAGCTATTCCTCAATCAGGCAGTCTTGATTTTGATGCTCCAATACCTTCGTCTTGATGGTAGGAGGTTGAAGATATTGTGCGCTGGATTGACTTCTATAATCCCTTGACCCCTATTTAGAGAACACTCCCAGTAAATGCCAACTATAGAGGAAAGGGAGACCCCAGTGATCCTCTTGCTGTTTGAAAGACCCTTTGTATAGACTTCTAAAAGGGCCATTTTAATCTAGAAGTATACTTTATGCAGGTGAAGGCCACAGCCACCAAGTTCTACTAAATGTGAAATTTGATTGTATTTTAGTAATGAAGTTCCCAATGGAATGGGAAAGTGACCAGTTATTAGAAAAGACCTGCACACCGACTTCTTGTGCAGTATTACCAACATTCCTCCTGAGGCCATAATGTATTTCCTAAAGCATGGATTGTCAGCTTGTTGTCTAATATTGCTCCAGTGAGTGGTTTCTTCTAAATTAGGCTCGTGATATTACATTCTCTGGTATTATTCACAATTACAGAAATATGTCGCAGGGGGCCAAAAGTCTAAGGAGTTTCCAATTAGAGCAGGATCTCCTTCCCAATTACACAGCTATAATATCCTTATGTGGACCCACTGAGTTCCTGCAGCAGTTTGCATTTGGCTGCAGATTTCAGCGTCTGCAGTCTCTTATGTCTCCATGAACCTACATCTACACCATCATCACAAATCTATTCACAAGGATCTAGCAGCGAGGTCAATCACATGTTGTTCCAGGCGTGGGACCTCATCCTCTCCCTCAGTACATTTTATCCTTGATGATTTCAACAAAATGGTAGCTTTGTCATTTTTGGTTATTTGGTCCTTCCTCCCCTACATCTTTATTTTCATCCATTTGGCTTCTGTACAATTTGAGACAATCAAACATGGCTGTCAGTCATTCCTGTGTGAGAAAGGGGTACCAGCTGGATAACTTCATTTGCCTCAAGGCCATAGGCAACAGGTCCTGCCTGGCAAAGAATTGTTCAGAACAGAATAACCACATGTTTCTTGGTAGGTTTGTCCACTCGACAGTGGGGTGGTCTATATCTGAATGGCTTTAAGGGTCTCCTTCCAATGGCACCCCCTCCTATCACTGGCTGCTCCCACCTCTGATGGGGCCCAACACATTTGATGTTCACTCACATCTCTATGCTGGATCAGTTCTTTAGGATTGGAGGGTTGAAAATGTGGATCCACTTTTTTTAAATAAGAAGGAGAGGAAAAATCAGGGAATTGTAGATCAATGAACCTGATTTAGGTGTCAGGAAAATGTTGGAGTTAATTATTTAAGACATCATTGCTGTGCATTTGGAAAGGAATGACAGGATTAATCCATCATGAAGTTATGAAAACTTATGATTGACAAATCCTCAAGAATTTTTTGATTTTAAAAACTGTTCTTGAACCTGGAGATGCTGGACTTCAGGCTTCTGTACCCTCTGCCTGAAGGTAGGAGTGAGAAGAGATTGTGACCAGGGTAACAGGGGTTCTTTAAGATGTTGACTGCCATTTTTTAAATTTTTTTTAAATTTTTCACACTATGAACCATATTAAACAAAATACACACAAACATTTCCCTCTTGAATATACACAGTGTCATTTTCTCCCCTTTTCCCCCTCCCTTCCTTCCCTTCTCCCCATCCCCCTCCCTACCCACTAAACATTCAACATGTACATTATAATAAACTCATTAAACAATGTCATCACACAATGAAAATAAATAAGAAAATTGTATTGTCTACTTTTACACACTGGGTCAGTTCATTTCGTCTTCCTCTCATTCTACCATTTTAGGGGGTGGAGGTCCGCGGTAGACCCTCTCTGTTGTGTTCCATGTACAGTTCCCATATTTGTTTGAATAAAGTGTCTTTATTTTTTAAATTATATGATATTTTTTCCAATGGAATACATTTATTCATTTCTATGTACCATTGCTTTACCCTCAGGCTCTCTTCTGATTTCCAGGTTGACATTATACATTTTTTTTCTACAGCTAAGCCTATCATAATAAATCGTTTTTGTGCTTCATCCAGTTTGAGGCCTAATTCTTTACTTATATTACTTAGAAGAAAGATCTCTGGATTTTTTGGTATGTTGCTTTTTGTGATTTTATTTAATACGTGATTTAGATCTTCTCAACACTTTTCCATTTTCTCACATGCCCAAAATGCATGTACTGTTGTTCCCATTTCCTTCTTACAGCAAAAACATCTATCTGATGCTGTTGGGTCCCATTTATTTAACTTTTGGGGCATGATATATAGCCTGTGTAACCAATTATATTGTATCATGTGTAACCTCGTGTTTATTGTATTTCTCATAGTTCTGGAGCATAGCTTTTCCCATTTTTCATTTTTTATCTTTATGTTTAGATTTTATTCCCACTTTTGTTTAGGTTTACAGCTTATTTCTTCATTCTCTTTCTCTTGCAGCTTTATGTACATGTTTGTAATAAATCTTTTAATTATCATTGTGTCTGTAATCACATATTCAAAGCTGCTTTCATCTGGTAATCTCAGCCTGCTTCCCAATTTGTACTTTAATTAGGTTTTCAGTTGGTGGCATGCAAACATTGTATCGTGAATTATTCCATATTTGTACTTCATTTGTTCAAAAGATAATAAATTATTTCCCAAAAAACAATTTTCTATTCTTTTGATCCCTTTTCTCTCCCATTCTCTAAAGCATAGGTTATCTATTGTGAAGGGGATTAGTTGATTTTGCATCAATAATAATTTTGGTAGTTGATGATTTGTTTTTTTCCTTTCTACGTGAATCTTCTTCCAAATCTTGAGCAGATGGTGCAGTACTGGTGAACTTCTATATTGCACCAGTTTTTCATTCCACTTATAAAGTATATGTTCTGATACCATCTCCCCTATTTTATCTAGCTCTAACCTGGTCCAATCCGGTTTTTCCCTTGTTTGATAAAAATCTGATAGATATCTTAATTGTGCTGCTCTATAATAATTTTTAAAATTTGGTAGCTGTAAGCCCCCTTGTTTGTACCATTCTGTTAATTTATCTAGCGCTATCCTTGGTTTCCCCCCCTTTCCATAAGAATTTCCTTATTATTTTCTTTTGCTCATTGAAGAATTTCTCTGTTAAGGGAATTGGTAATGATTGAAATAAGTATTGTATCCTTGGGAAGATATTCATTTTAATGCTATTTATCCTTCCTATCAGTGTTAGTGGTAAATCTTTCCAATGTTCTAAGTCATCTTGTAATTTCTTCATTAATGACTGATAATTTAATTTGTATAGATGGCCTAGATTATTATCTAGTCTAATACCTAGGTATCAGATTGCTTGTGTTTGCCATTTAAATGGTGATTCTTTCTTAAACTTTGTGAAATCCACATTATTCATTGGCATCACTTCACTTTTATTTGCGTTGATCTTGTACCTTGATATTTCTCCATATTCCTTCAATTTCTTATGTAATTCTTTTATTGATAATTCTGGTTCTGTTAAGTATACTATAATGTTATCTGCAAATAGACTGATTTTATATTCCTTCTCTTTTATTTTTATCCCTCTTATTTTATTTTCTGTTCTTATCAGTTCTGCTAAAGCGAACAGTGAGGGAGATAGTGGACATCCCTGCCTAGTTGACCTGCTTAATTTTAATTGGTTCGATATATATCCATTTATTGTTACCTTTGCCAATGGTCCTTTATATAATGCTTTGATCCAATTAATATATTTCTCTGGTAGGTTGAACCTCTGTAGTACTTTGAATAAATAATTCCATTCTACCCTGTCAAAGGCTTTCTCTGCGTCTAAAGCAACTGCCACTGTTGGCGTGTTATTTCCTTGTGCTGCATGGATTAATTTAACGAACTTACAGATATTGTCCGTTGTTCATCTTTTCTTAATAAATCCAGTTTGATCTAGTTTTACTATTTTTGGTACACAGTCGGCCAATCTGTTTGCTAATAGTTTTGCTATTATCTTATAATCTGATTTAAGTAGAGATATTGGTCTATCCGATGCTGGTGTTAGTGGAGCTTTCCCCATCTTTGGTATTACGGTAATTATTGTTGTTTTACATGAATCTGGCATGTTTTGTGTTTCTTCAATCTGGTTCATTACTTCCAGGAGGGAGGAATTATTAAGTCTTTAAATGTTTTATAGAATTCTATTGGGAGTCCGTCCTCTCCAGGCATTTAATTGTTCAGTAGCTTTTTTAACAACTGAAAAGTGGCAAAGCAGCAGGTATGGATGGAATCCCCCCAGAAGTCTGGAAGGCTGGCGGCAAAACTATGCATGCCAAACTGCATGAGTTTTTCAAGCTTTGTTGGGACCAAGGTAAACTGCCTCAGGATCTTCGTGATGCCACCATCATCACCCTGTACAAAAACAAAGGCGAGAAATCAGACTGCTCAAACTACAGGGGAATCACGTTGCTCTCCATTGCAGGCAAAATCTTCGCTAGGATTCTACTAAATAGAATAATACCTAGTGTCGCCGAGAATATTCTCCCAGAATCACAGTGCGGCTTTCACGCAAACAGAGGAACCACTGACATGGTCTTTGCCCTCAGACAGCTCCAAGAAAAGTGCAGAGAACAAAACAAAGGACTCTACATCACCTTTGTTGACCTCACCAAAGCCTTCGACACCGTGAGCAGGAAAGGGCTTTGGCAAATACTAGAGCGCATCGGATGTCCCCCAAAGTTCCTCAACATGATTATCCAACTGCACGAAAACCAACAAGGTCGGGTCAGATACAGCAATGAGCTCTCTGAACCCTTCTCCATTAACAATGGCGTGAAGCAAGGCTGTGTTCTCGCACCAACCCTCTTTTCAATCTTCTTCAGCATGATGCTGAACCAAGCCATGAAAGACCCCAACAATGAAGACGCTGTTTACATCCGGTACCGCACGGATGGCAGTCTCTTCAATCTGAGGCGCCTGCAAGCTCACACCAAGACACAAGAGAAACTTGTCCGTGAACTACTCTTTGCAGATGATGCCGCTTTAGTTGCCCATTCAGAGCCAGCTCTTCAGCGCTTGACGTCCTGCTTTGCGGAAACTGCCAAAATGTTTGGCCTGGAAGTCAGCCTGAAGAAAACTGAGGTCCTCCATCAGCCAGCTCCCCACCATGACTACCAGCCCCCCCCACATCTCCATCGGGCACACAAAACTCAAAACGGTCAACCAGTTTACCTATCTCGGCTGCACCATTTCATCAGATGCAAGGATCGACAATGAGATAGACAACAGACTCGCCAAGGCAAATAGCGCCTTTGGAAGACTACACAAAAGAGTCTGGAAAAACAACCAACTGAAAAACCTCACAAAGATAAGCGTATACAGAGCCGTTGTCATACCCACACTCCTGTTCGGCTCCGAATCATGGGTCATCTACCGGCACCACCTACGGCTCCTAGAACGCTTCCACCAGCGTTGTCTCCGCTCCATCCTCAACATCCATTGGAGCGCTTACACCCCTAACGTCGAAGTACTCGAGATGGCAGAGGTCGACAGCATCGAGTCCACGCTGCTGAAGATCCAGCTGCGCTGGATGGGTCACGTCTCCAGAATGGAGGACCATCGCCTTCCCAAGATCCTGTTATATGGCGAGCTCTCCACTGGCCACCGTGACAGAGGTGCACCAAAGAAAAGGTACAAGGACTGCCTAAAGAAATCTCTTGGTGCCTGCCACATTGACCACCGCCAGTGGGCTGATAACGCCACAAACCGTGCATCTTGGCGCCTCACAGTTTGGCGGGCAGCAACCTCCTTTGAAGAAGACCGCAGAGCCCACCTCACGAACAAAAGGCAAAGGAGGAAAAACCCAACACCCAACCCCAACCAACCAATTTTCCCTTGCAACCGCTGCAATCGTGTCTGCCTGTCCCGCATCGGACTTGTCAGCCACAAACGAGCCTGCAGCTGACGTGGACTTTTTACCCCCTCCATAAATCTTCGTCCGCGAAGCCAAGCCAAAGAAAGAGCTTTTTTAATATATCATGTATTTCTTCTATTTCAAATGGTTTTATCAATTTGTTTTGCTCCTCTTCTTGCAATTTCGGTAGTTCAATTTTAGCTAGAAACTCATCTATTTTGTCTTCTGTCCCTTTGTTTTCAGTTCAGCATAATTGCTCGTAGAATTCCTTGAAGTTTTCATTGATCTCTGTTGGGTTATATGTAATTTGTTTGTCCTTTTTCCTTGATGCCAAGCTTGTTCTGTTTTAAGCTGCCAAGCTAGTATTTTGTGCGTTTTTTCTCCTAGCTCATAATACTTCTGCTTTATCTTCATTATGTTCTTCTCCACCTTATACATTTGTAGTGTTTCGTATTTTATTTTTTTGTCCGCCAGTTCTCTTTTTGTTGTATCTTCCCTTGTTGCTAGTTCTTTTTCTATACTTACTATTTCCCTTTCTAGCTGTTCTATTTCCTGATTGTAGTCCTTTTTCATCTTAGTTACATAACTTATTATCTGCCCTCTGATGAAGGCTTTCATTGCATCCCATAATATAAATTTATCTTTCACTGATTCCGTATTTATTTCAAAGTATATTTTAATTTGGCGCTCAATAAATTCTCTAAAATCCTGTTTTTTAAGTAGCATGGAGTTTAATCTCCATCTATACGTTCTTGGTGGGATGTCCTCCAGCTCTATTGCTAATAACAGGGGTGATCCATTAACAATCTAGCTTTATATTCCGTTTTCCTAACTCTCACTTGAATATGGGCTGACAACAGGCACAGTTCAATCCTTGAGTATATTTTATGTCTACTCGAATAATATGAGTATTCCTTCTCATTTGGGTGTTGTCTCCTCCATATATCCAAAAGTTGCATTAATTTAAATATAAATTTGGCTACTTTGTTCTTTCTGCTAGTCTTTTGTCCAGTTTCATCCATCTTTGAATCCAAATTAAGGTTAAAGTACCCTCCTATCAATATATTCCCCTGTGTATCTACAATCTTCAAAAAAATATCTTGCATAAACTTTTGATCCTCTTCATTAGGTGCATATATATTGACCAAATTCCAGAATTCTGAATATATCTGACATTTTAACATTACGTATCTCCCTGCTGGATCTATTATTTCCCCCTCTATGTTGACTGGTACATTTTTATTGATTAATATAGCTACACCTCTGGCTTTTGAGTTATATGATGCTGCCGTTACTTGCCCTACCCAGTCTCTCCTTAATTTCTTGTGTTCCTCTTCAGTTAGATGCGTTTCCTGCATGAATGCTAAATCTATTTTTTTTCTTTTTTCAGTAAATTTAATAGGCTCTTCCTTTTGATTTGGTTATGTATTCCATTAATATTTATAGTCATTTAGTTCAACATGGCCATTTCATACTTTGTTTACATCTCATTTCCGCTTCCTCACCACCACCTTTCCCCTTTTCCCCATTTCCATTTCTCAGTTTTCTTTTTTTGAATGCACTGTATGACAACACTTCTAAAACATAAAATATTTCTACCATTTCCACATTTAAAATTCCATTAACCCCAAGTGTCCCCACCCCTCTGTGAGTCACCCCTTGTCCCTTGCCGGGCAACCACAACACCCCTCTCCATTCGGACTGCAAACCCGTTCGCAGGAGTCAACTGATTTCGCAGTGACTGTTATTCTCTCCCACCCAACCCCCTCCAGAAAAGACTTTTATCTTCACATTACAACAAAGCTCCCCCTTTATTCTTCTCTCTATCTATCTATTTATTTATCTATTTATTTATTTATTTATTTATCTATTTGTTAATTTTTAAGTTTTTTTATTTGTTATTATTCATTTTTTTAACTCCTCCTCTTCCCCCCTTCTCCCTTACTTCCCTTTCTTCCCTTTCTTAGTTCTTATTTATACATTATTTTTCTTCTTTATATGAATTTTGTCATTGTTCTTCGTTCTTGTTACATCTCTTCATCTCTTTTTCTGTCTTGTAGGTGTTCTGCAAATTCTCGTGTTTTCTCCAGATCCGAGAACAGTCTGTTTTGCTGCCCTGGGATAACTATTTTAAGCACCGCTGGATATCTTAACATAAATTTATAGCCTTTCTTCCGTAGGATTGATTTTGCTGCGTTAAACTCCTTCCTCTTCTTCAGGAGCTTGAAACTTATGTCTGGGTAGAAAAATATTTTTTGACCTTTGTATTCCAGTGGTTTTTTGTCTTCTCTCATTTTCTTCATTGCTTTCTCGAATATATTTTCTTTTGTCGTGTATCTCAGATATTTTACTAAAACGGATCTTGGTTTTTGTTGTGACTGTCGTTTCAGGGCTAATGTTCTGTGTGCCCCTTCTATTTCCATTCCTTCCTGCATTTCTGGCATTCCCAGGACTTTTGGGATCCATTCTTTTATAAATTCTTTCATATCTTTGCCTTCTTCATCTTCCTTAAGGCCCATTATCTTTATATTGTTTTGCCTACTAGTTTTCCATTATATCCATCTTCTGAGCAAACAACTCCTGTGTTTCTTTAACTTTTTTGTCACTTTCTTCCAATTTTCTTTTTAAGTCATTCACTTCCATTCCAACCGCCATTATACGTTCTTCCACATTTTCTAATCTTTTCCCTACATCTGTCATGACCAGCTCTATTCTACTCACTTTTTCTTCTGTACTTTTAATTTACCTTTTCATTTCACTAAATTCTAGTGTCAACCATTCTTTTAATGCTTTCATTTGTTCTTGAAATTTTTTTAAATCTATGTACTGTCCATTCATTTTACCTCCTATTCCTCTGTGCAGAGTTTGGTGTTCTTCTTCTTCTTCTTCTTTTTCCGTGTCTGCTCTTGGGTTTGTGTCTTCTATTTCTCTTCCTTGTATCTGTGTCTCTTTTGACTTTCTTGTTGAGCTGCTTGTCTCAGTTTGTTGGGTATTTTTTTTTCCCTGGTGTCTTGATGTTGGTCCTCTTCTTCTGGGCTGGTTATCTGCTGTGTCTCTAGTTTCCTTTTTTCTTTCTCACCCCTCCCGTTCCTGTTGCTTTCTTTATCTTCCAGCTGGGAGCCCTTCTGTCAGGCCTCTCTCAGCTGGTCCCCCCCCTTCCGTCAGTGTTGTCCTTGTCATGCACAGTTGCGCACCCCTGTTTTTTGCAGTCCTGTGGTTAGTGGGTCGCGACCCTGCGGGGTATCCACTAACCTCGGGGAGTGGGCTCCAATTTCCACAGCGGGTCCCTGCTTTATTGTGCAGGTAAGGCCTTCACCTTTCTCTTCTGGCGCCTTTCTTTCCTCTTTTCTTCTTAGGTGCCATTCTCTCCACACCTTTATTTTTTATTTGTTGTGATTTGTGTGTCTGGGGCTTTGCTTTTTCTTCACTTTTGTCCTTCTTTTATGGAGAGGGCTGGTATTCTCCTACCGGCCACTACTCCATCATGTGACTCCTCCATGTTGACTGCCACTGATACCTTCAGTGGATGGGAGGCCAGAGTCTATGATGGACCTATGTTTGCTACTTTCTAAGCCTTCTGCATTCATGGGCACCCGAATTATCACCAGATTCCACAGTATGGCTAGAGGAATCTGTTAGATATTTGATGACATGCCAAATCTCATTAGATTTTGTAGAAAGTATTGGTCTTAGTGTGCCCTTTTCATTGTTTCCTCATTCTAGCTCCAGGAGAGTTCCTCTAATATGTGAATTCTCAGGAACTTGAAGGAACCGGTCCTCTCCATCAACAATGTGGACAGGTGTGTGTTTCCTCAGCCTCTCCTGTCTAAAATTAACAAGACCAAGTTCCTTGGTCTTGATAACATTGAGAGCAAGATTGTTGTTCTAGCACCACTCAACCAGATTCTTGATCTCCATCCTGAAATTTGATTCATAATTTCCCATTATTCGGCCATCAACAGAGATGTCATCAGTGAATTGCTACAATGGCAGCGCTTTCACTGGTGCGGACCTGTGGAGAGCAAGAAGTGGAGACACAGTGCTCCCCCACAGGATCCCAATGCCTAGTCTACCTGCCATTGGCTCCATACAGGCTTTAAGTGGCCTGTTAAAGGAGCAAATGCTGGGTTATTTTAAAATCCTGTGACTGCAGAGATCTCCGCCTAATATGGTGGTGCCAAGAGATTTCAGACTACGAGGAAGCAGAGGATTGGTGCAGGACACTAGAAAACAGGGAGATCACCCCTGTTTATGAGGGAGAAGCAGAAGAGATGACACATGGGATGGTGACCAGGCCGGCAGACCATCAAGGAGCTCTGGAGCTGAAAAATACACAGGGTGTGAGCTGTTGGTGACTCAAGGTGAGGAACCCATGCAGTCTCTGGGCTGCTGTCCACTGCGGTCAAGGGACTCGCATCCAGCTGCAATCTGCTGGAGGCTGATTTGAGATTAGCTGAACTGGTAGCAGGTATCAGAATCGGGATGTGAGAGGGTGCGAGGGCATTTAAGGCTTCCTGATCATGTTGGAGGTTCAGATCTCGGGTTCCCAGTTTGGTTTGGACTGGTCTGTGTGGCTGTAGAGGCTGCGGGAGGGCTGGAGGCGAATCACTGGACACTCAGTGACTCTGGGAGGATTTTCTTTTGCTTCTCTTTCTTAGAGTGTAAGGAGAGCTGAGCAATTTCTGCTGATGGTGACTCTTTGTCTGCCTTACAATAGACTAGGACAATGGTTCTCGACCTTTTTCTTTCCACCAACATACCACTTTAAGTAATCTCTATGCCATAGCTCTATGCCATAGGTGCTCTGTGATTAATAAGGGATTGCTTAAGGAGGTATATGAGTGGGAAGGGCCAATTGTTACTGAAATATTTTGCTTGCAAAAAATTGTCATTGGCCCATTCCTTTGGAGTTATGAAACTGTGCACATAACGAGTCAATTAAGTATGATTAAAACAGTGGTTTTCAAACTTTTTCTTTCCACCTTAAGCAATCCCTTACTAATCACAGAGCAGCTATGGCATAGGGAATACTTAAAGTGATATGTGAGTGGAAAGAAAAAGGTTGCAAACCACTGGACTAAGGGGAATTTCGTTAAATATGGCTTTTCCTGTTTTATTACATGACGATAACCTTGAATCTTCAATTTATAGATTTCATTGGAGCTGAAAATGACTACACAGTCATGAGGGTAAAGGGATAAGGGAGGCACTAAACAAGCACCTATCAGGTGGCCCTTTGTGGATGATGTTGCTGATCTACACTGATTGGGATCTGCCACTGCAGAAATTAAGGATCCAGTTGCAAAGCGATAAATGAGAGTCTCAGATCCCTGGAGTTCAATTATTAATCTTACTCAAATGCCACCAAGCTGGAGTCAATAACCCTGATCAAAGTTCTAAGTTATTTGAGTTATACATCATGGAAATGCCTTTCAGGCCAACTCATCCATAATTGAAATGAGGAAAACTAGCAGAATGTTGTTCTTTGCTGCTAGGAGAATTATCCTTCAGTTCAAAAGAGTAAAAGAGATGGTTAGTGGAATAATGCTTACAGTATCGGTCTTCATACTTCAGAGAGGATTTTAATGAATTGGAAGTAGTTCAGAAAAGGTTTGCTCAACTAATAACCAGAAGGGGTAGGTTGTCTTGTGAAGAAATATTCACCAAACTAGGCTTGTATGAGTTTAGGAGAAGGAGCTGATTGAAATGTATTAAATCCTGAGGAAACATGACAGGATAGATATGGAGAGGATGGTTCTTCTTGCGGGACAATGCAAAACTAGGAATCACTACTTTAAGAGTAAAGGAGTTGACCACTTAAGACAGGTATGATTTTCTTTTCTCTCTGAGTCTTCAGATCTCCTTTCCTCAAAGGACAATAGGAGCAGAGTCTAAGAATAGGATGAGAAATAGTTTTCAATAGTTACCACAGATCTAAGGTTTTTAAATGGGTTTAAATGAGGTTTGTGAGGTTAAGTGGGCTCCTTCTGCTCATGCATACGAGCAGATTAACAAAATCCGATACAAACCTGTCTTAGTACTTTTTCCCCCCTTAACAAATCCAATTTGACGCAATCCAGTCAGGCCTGATATCTGCAACCAAGGAAGACATTCCAAGTTTGGGTGAATGGCACTCCCTGACTAGCACTGAGGCAAGTTTCATGCTGATACTTAAAATGATTCATCAAGCAAAAGCCACGTTCCTGATACAATCTCTATCCAAATTTCACACGATAGCTCTGACATCAAAGTAAACTTGAAAGAGAAAGCTTAAAAATCACCATCCTGTCCTCTCTCTGACACAGCCAGCACCTGCCAACACCAAATCAAGCTGACTTAAGTCAAGCACTGGACCAAGATGGCACAGCACAACTAAGCCAAGAGGCTTTGGCAGAGCATCAACCCAATCTGATCGAAACCCACCATATTTGCCAGATCCCATGGGGCTTTGATCGGGTTGTCAGATTCCAAATGGAATGAGTGAAGAAGGCAAAGTCTTTGAGTAGGGTTGCTGAAAATTTCTTGGATCCTTTATCTTCTTCACAGAAACATCTAGCTTCATGTCAAAGCCCTCAATTCCCCATTCTCCAGTTTGTAATTGTTATACCATCTCTTGTCCATCTCTTCAGGGATTTTCATAATAGCAAGATTTCCTACTAGTCCCTATGGACTGGGCTTTCAACTGTTTGGGTCCTCTACCTAAACATATATTATTAACTTGCCCTTTTACCTTTAAAATCTTCCTCAAATCCTACTTTCTTTATCAAGGTATAAGCACTCTTTCTAATACCTCCTTGTTTGGCTTAGTGCATGTTTTCTAGAAATTTGTGGTCAGTCTGCTACATTAAATGGATCATATGGGTGCAAAATGTTGTTATTTACAATTAATATAAAGTGGAGACAGAAAACAGATCCAAGGAACTTTGCCCTTCAGAGAAGAACCTTCACTATTCACCTCCCTTGTGCTTTCTATTGCTGAGCAATTTTCAATGTAGAAACCAAATGCCACATTGACTTTGAGTCTTAGTTTCCTCTGAGATTACTATAAGATGCTTACACAACCCGGTATCAAAGTCACAGAGAAAGCTTTTGAATGCCAGAGCTACAAAAGGTAAAGAAAAATCTGAACTTTGACACATACAAAAACTCAACATCTGGGAAGTGCTTCAAAACACACAACATGTTACAGAGAACTGACATCATAATGAGCAGGCATCATAATGACATCATAATGACATCATAATGAGCAGGCAGAGTCAAAAGCAGTACATTTCTATGGCACCAAATCTAATTACTGAAGTTTTATTGACAACCATGAATTAAAAGTATTACAAAAGAGCTACTGAAGTGAAACATTATTGGCATTTTCAAATGGATAAATCCTCTACCATTTTTATTGACCTTTTAAAGCCAGCTATCTTTATCAAGTTGTAAAATAATTATACTAACTTCTATGACTACCTTCCCAGAGTCAATATGTCTGTACCTTGAATTAGCACGCGCGCCCACACACACACACGCTCAACCTTCGTGCTAACAGTGTAGAGGAATGATTGATGTTTCTCACTTTTTGTTCTAATATGGAAGTGCTGATGTCTAGAAAAGGTCCCTATCTTTTTGGAATTGAACTGGACATACATGGGAAAGTATGTACTGACACCATCCAGTCACCTTACACTTTGCATTAACTCCAAATGAGAAAGTTGATTCCTGGGATCAGGCAAAAGATTTTTTTTCCCACTTTTTTTTACATAATTCTTGGGAAACCAATCAAGAAAAACACAAGCTTGATGCTTTGCCAGGGAAATTAGATCATAATGATCTAAGGCAGGCCTGTTGTTTAGCACTCCCAAAACTACAAGGTTTTTATAATGCTGTTTTGATTTAAAAGGGGTGACCAGATAGCAACCCAATACCATTCAGGCAGATTCCTTGTAAGATAATTAAATGCCTGTATTCCTCTGAGCCCCTATTTTCCCCTTGCCTCAAGACACAGACCTCCACACACTGCTCATGCCCTCAGACTGCCAAATGATCATTTAGACTTCTAGGCCCCATCACAGCCCCCTCTCACTATTTCTTTCCCAATCTATGGCCCTTCCAAAACCTTATTGTAGCAGTTTTTGACCAGAGCTTCTTCAAATGACCACTGTCCCTGGGACTTTCCCAGACCTAGACCCCACTTCTGGGCTTAACGTCTTTTTTTTTTGTGGGGCCTTGGGTGGTACTGAGTTTCTAAGCAGCAGATCCTTGATCGAAATGGGCAGTAAACAGAATGAAGGTCTTGTCCCAGTGGCCCCTGAAAAATGTCCAGGACATCAAGTGATCATTAAGCAGCAGGACAATCTAATCTTTCACAAATGAGTTGGAAGACAGAAGGAGGTCTCTCTTCCATCAGATGAATTCTGCAAGGCTAGACCAGAGGCATAGGGCTCATGCCAAAAAGCAGGTATCAGTATAACCCCTTCTGTTACACTGGAAATAGAATGCACTGAATCATAAATGTATCCCATAGAATGAACATCCAAGCTTGCCTTTGCAAGCAAACATACTTTAAAGATAGCGCAAAGATTTCTTGCATCATCGTGGAGTGCAATTTTCTGCTGCTGTCCTGACCAACATTTAATTCAGCCAGAATTATCAAGAACAGAACATTTAATGCATTATTGTTTGTGGCTCTTTGGTGAATATTGACTCTCACATTTTGCTCAAAACCATGAGAAATACTCTTCAAAAGCAATTCATTTGCTGGAAATTACTTCAAGGCATCGTGAAGATATGAAAAGGACCAAGTACATTCTTGGATATTTTTATTTTTTATGTTTTCTTTTCTCAGGGATGAACTGCTGAAGAAAGAATGTGGCAAATCTATTTTTTCTCCTATATTTGCTGACACACCAGTGCCCAGAAATTAGATTTGAAATAAAAAATGCTTGTTCTTTGTCAGTAAAAAGCATTTTGTTTATGTTTTGAAGTGTTTGCACCATTTCCTGATGGAGTCCCTCCCATGAACATAACACTATTACAGCACTGGCGACCTAGGTTTGAATCTGTCGCTGTCTATGAGGAGTTAACACGTACTCCATGTGCCTGTGTAGATTTCCTCTGGATGCTCCAGTTTTCTCTCACCCTTCCAAAATACTTGGGGATTGTAGGTTAATTGGGGTATTTGAGTGGTATGGTCTCATGGGCCAGAAGGGCCTATGTCTGAATTTAAATTTAAATTATAATTAGGAAAATGAACCTGGCATTTCTGTCATTTCTCCAAGGAATTTAATGCAATGATAATCTTATTACTGCATGCAACAAATGTTTCTGACATAACTAATGCAAATTAAGTCAAAAGGTTAATTCATAGTATGGCACGGTTGGTGTAGCAGTTAGCACAACACATTTACAGTGCCAGTGTTTGGGACCAGGGTTCAAATCCCATGCTGTCTGTAAGAAGTTTGTACGTTCTCCATTGATTTTCCCAGGAGCTCTGGTTTCCTCCACCCTCTAAAATGTATCGGGGTTGTAGGTCAATTGGGTGTGATTGGGCGGCACGGACTCATGGGCTGAAAGGGCCTGTTACCGTACTGTATGTCTAAATTTAAATGGTTAAAGAAAGAATCGTCATTCAGGAAGGAACTACAGTACAAGCCTGATTTTCTGAAATCGGATTATCCAAAATCTTCAGTTATCTGAATTTTCTTTGGACCCAGAGTATTATCTGTTCGGCTCTGAAATTTTTTTCAGATAATTGAGGATTTCCGAAAAATCAGAAATCTTCATTTATTCAAAACATTTCGAAGCTGAAATTATGTAATTTCTCCTTCAAAAAAATTTGGATAAATGAGGATATCCAAAATGATCAGAAATCCTCAGTTATCCAAAACAATTTTCTGAGCCGAACCAACGTCATAGGTTGAAAAAAAATTGAAATTTGGAAAAAACCTCTGAGTAAAATTTTGAGTGTTTGGTGTTGGATATATCTTATTTTGTTCAGGTTGTTTTTTTTTTGATGAGAATTGAACATTATTTCAAGCTAAAACAAAAAGCCTTCTATTGTTGTTTGTTGTTGTTTAAACAGTGTTACGAGTGATTTGCTGTTGCTACTGGGCTGCAATAATCAGAATTGTACTGTACATTTAAATCTAAGGCTTCTGACATTGTGTTTAATTTCATCAACTCCCTGATTAAATCACGGCATCAGTGAACTGGAGGTTGCAATCTGCGGCTACCACCATTGCTATGGAATGGCCTCAAACCTGTTAAGCCCTGGCTGGGCTGTCCCATGATGTAAGGATACCTGTTTAACTGCTCTGATTAACCCATCTGTCTGATTTTCTTTTCTCCTCTTCTTCCCCCTCAGCTTTTCTCCTCTTCCCAATAATCCTCTGTTTCCTCAATTTACCACATCCATCTCCATGGCAGCCTTTACAGCTGCTACAGATAGATCACTTTAGCACCATTGATATGCTTGATATGAATGAGGAAATGGCAATCTTGTAAAGCCAGATCTCCCTAATTTTTCAAGTATTTCAGTGACACTCAATCCAGCATTAAAACAGCTTATCACGAAAAGTGGCCATAGCAACATTTTATTGGGTTAACCTTGGTGAAATATATTGCCTTGGCTAGCAGTTGAACTCCATGAGAACAATAATTATGTTTTGAATAATCAGCTATTAAATCAAAACTTGGACAAGTATACATAATTCCTGTTACAGTGAACTTGTTGGACCTGTCTCAGGAACAGTGTATGCAGAGCTAAATCTCCCAGTGAGGCTTTGACAAAGCTGTGTTGAATGCTGCAGTCTGACCTACAGCCAAATGCTTCCAGAGACTGTCAAACTAATCTAAGTACAGAAATATAAAGCATACTTCAGGCTTCCATGGGGGAACATGAATGCATTCAGTCAATCGTCAATGCATAAATATATTAAGCAGATGAATGTGAGCCTGAGCAAATAACAGGGGCAAAATATTTCTGTCAGGATTTGTCAACTCCAGCTTGATGACTGTTTCCATGTGATCCACAGATTCAGCACACAACAGAACAAACATCAACTTCAGCGTGATCCCACTGCCATCCACATCTTCCTCTTCCCACCACTATCTGCTTTTGCCAGGGAACAGTCTCTCCAAGAATCTCCGAGTTCACTCTTCCCTCTCCACTCAGCCTTCCACCCTCTTAGGCACTTCTCTTTGGGCCACAGAAGTGTAAACCTTGTCCCTATGTGTCAACCCTCAACTCCATCCTGGGTCACAAACAGTCCTTCAGGTGAGCCTGAGCTTCACATGCACATCATCTAACTTAATCTATTGTATTCGGTATACTCTGTGTGGCCTCCTCTACATCAGTGAGACCAAAGACAGATTGAGTGCCCGCTTCGCTGAACTTCTGTTTTTCATCTGTGGGTCTAAACTTGAACTTCCAGAGTCAACCATTGAAATTCCTCTTGACGTTTCTCATTTTAGGTAACCCCTATCCCCATCTGGTTTCACTGATTTCATCTTTTCTCTGCCTGCTCCTGTACTTATTATAATTTTCAACCTCACACTAACTCCCCTTCCATTCCACCTTTTTCTCCTCTTCTCACACATTCTATCCTATCACTTCTGTCCCCACAGCTTCTTTCACCCTTTGCACATGTAAATCATCATCTTCCCTCTAGTCTTGATAAAGAATTCAGATCTGAAATGTTGACTTCTACCAATGGATGCAATCTGATCTGGTGGGTTCCTCCAGCAATTCTTTTTCTGCTCAAAAAACCAAGTAACCTGAACTTGTAGAATTTAATATTGAGGCCAGAAGGCTGCAATGTGGAGTGGAACCTCTTCAAGCTAGCATTCTCGGACACAATATTGATTCCTGCAACTTGATTTCCCATTCAGTTATCTTCACTCAGCTTGTTTTTCTTGCCTATGTTCTCACTCCCTAACTGTTCCCATTCACCCATTGACTCGAAAACCTTGATTACAGCTTATTCTCACAGTCACCTCAGTTTCACCGTATCAAGGACATCCCCTTTTGAAAATAACGTTTATTGTCATACAATATGTGCAATATACATATTTAATAGCTGCAGCCACACAGACACTGTTTTAAAAAAGAACAGCAATAATTATATACAGTATATTAACAGCCCCATTATTCAAGCCTGTTTTATATCTGTAGACTTTTAAATTTAAATTTAGAGATACAAAACGGCAACAGGCCCTTTTGGCCAAAGAACCCATGCTGTCCAGTGACACGCAATTGACCTACAATACACCCCCCCCCCCACCATATTTTGAAGGGTGGGAGGAAACCACAGCACCTGAAGGAAACCCATGCAGAAATGGGGAGAATGTACTAACTCCTTATAGACAGCGCTGGATTTGAACCCTGGTCACTGGCACTGTAACAGCATTGCACTGTCTGCTACACTAAACATGCTGTCTACCGAAACTTTGCTGTAGAATCAAAGATGCAAACTTGCAACACAAGAAAAAGTTTGCCTTGAGTCTGAAAAAACTGCAGACATTTTAAATGTCATTGTCTTGTTTAGACTCATAAATTTCCTGTTAAATTACTTGGTTTCAAATAAAGTCTGCAGATTTTATTTTACAGAGCAACTGATAAAATCATCACATTCCACAAAATAAATTGTTAAAATGCAAAGCTTTGATAAAGGATTTAACTGTGAATTGTGGTCAATCAAAAAAATACCAAGAATAAAAATGGAAAGAAAACAAGGTTTAAAACTGAGAAATTAAAGCTTTGGTACAGCAGATTGCAGTTGCTCAGAGCAATATGTAATCTACAATCGTTTATGTAAGACCTTTATAGACAAATCCATTGAGCACGTTCTTCCATTCAATTTGATTCACTTAGCTACTACTATATCATATATCTTCATAGAGGGGTTGTGCCATGTAATGCATCTCACTGTTGTGCTAAAGCTAAATCCTGTTGATGCCATGCCAATTTTGTTTGGCAACTAAATTGGAATTAGCTTTCTGCAAAGTTTTCCATTTTAAAATAGTCATCGAGTCATACTGCACATAAGCAGGCCCCTGATGCCGATTGTCAACCACTCATTCTGACTAATCCTACATTTAACAGTATCTCCGATTCTGTGATTTGCAATTCATGATGCCATCATATTTTTCCATCTTTCAAACAGATTAAGAGCATATAGTGATATTTTACACTGTTTCATGGAGATGAAATTCCCTTTCCGTTCAAGCAAGTCATAACTCAGGCAGGGATAAGGAGGTACTGCTTCTCCCAGAGAGTATTGAATCTGCAGAATTCTCTGCCAAATGAAACACCAAAGGCAGTCTCATTAAATCTACTTTAAGACACAGATTGAAGATTTTTGAATAAAAAAAATAGATTGTTACGGGGAATGACCGGCTAAATGTAGACGAGTGGCCAGATCAGCAGCAAATCTTATTGAATGGTGGAGAAGGCTTGATGGGCCAAATGACCTCCTACAGCTCCTGCTACTTATACTCTTATGTTCTTCTATAACTTCATTGGAAGCCGCATGGAACTTGATAAAGCAAGAGTGTCTCCTCTTTGCCCAGTTACGTTGATCCATGAAGGGAAGCATTTTGAAATTCTGCATAATGTTAACCCCAATGTCTCTAAATTAATTGCACAACAGGATACTGCTTTTGTTTCTTGTTGGTTTGACTGTGCAACACTCACAGAAATCATAAATCAGCCTCTGAAAGTGAACCTGTTAGGTGAGCTTGAGCGAGAACTTCTGGAATGAAACACAAATTGTAACAAGTCTATGAAACATCAGGTTATGTGGTTTATTTTTTAAAGGACTAGATTTACTTTATGCAAACAAGAGAACTGGTTGAACTGCGTGAGCATTTTCCGAACAAACGTTTGCTTCTTTTAGCATGAAACCTGAAGCATGGGAAGTGGGCCCAAAAGTCAGTCCAGTTTAAAAATATAAATTTTCAAGGATATAATTCCACAAAGGCCATGGTAAATCATGTAAATATGGAAATGTTAATAGTACCTTTAAACAGCTAAATCGTTAAGTGAGCAGAGGGAAGCTGGAGGGAGCCAGTGGGTAGGCAACATCCATGGATCAAAATAGTCAGTAAACAGTTTGGGATTAAAGTGGGAAGGGGAGATATCTCTATAGAAATGGAGGGGGGGTGGCGTGAGGGCAAAAAGAGGGGATGAAAGGATGAGGAAGGATTGAGGTGATAGTGTCATAGACAGAACGTAGGAGTTGTGGAGAGAGAGGAAGGTAGAAACACTGGAACATATGGTGGTGGAGATTACCTAAAATTGGAAAATTCAATATTCATGCTATTGGGTTTAATGTTGTCCAGAAGGCATATGATATGTTGTTGCTCAGGTTTACATTTGGCCTCACCCTGGCAATGGATGAGGACAAGGATAGGCACGTGTGTGGGAATGGTGAGTAGAATTAAAACCTCTTGCAATGGGGAATTCTAGCTTGGACCCAAGTGCAGAGTTCAGGTGCTCAGCAAAGCAGTTGCCCAATCTGTGTTTGGTCTCCCTGATGTAGGGGAGGTCAAATCAAGAGCAATAGATGAGGTGGGACTGCCTTACTTGCAAGGTCTGTTTGTGGTCCTGGATGGAGGTGAGGGGGGAGATGTAGGGACAAGTTTTGTACTTTCTCTGGTTACAGTGGGAAGTGCCTAAGGGGATGAAAGTGTGGGTTGGGGTAGGGGGAGGGAAGAGGAGGGAGGGAAGACCAGAGAGCCTGATCCCTGCGATGGGGAGGGAAAGATGAGGCTGGTTGTGGGAGCTCGTTGAAGTTGGAAGAAGTGTCAGAGAATGAGAAATTAATGTGTAAACTGGTGTGTGTGTGTGTGTGTGTGTGTGTGTGTGTGTGTGTGTGTGTGTGTGTGTGTGTGTGTGTGGAAGTGAGGACCAACAGAACTCTATTCTTGCTCTGTCTGGTGGAGATAGAGTGAGACTGTGCAAGAAATGGTGGAGATGTAGTAAGGGCTTCATCAAGGGGAAAGTCGTTTTTCTTGAAAAAAGAGGACACTTTGGATGTCCTGGAGTGGTAGACCTCAACTGGGAATAGATGCAGAGAAGGGAGAGGGATTGGGAAAAAGTGATAGCATTCTTACAAGAGACAGACTGGAAAAGATAACCAGGTAACTATGAGAGTCAGAAAGTTTGTAAAAAATTATTATGGATAATTTTTGCCTGAGATGGATACAGAGAGGCCCAGAAAGGGGAGAGAGGTATCAGAAACAATCCAAGTAATTTTAAGGGAAGGGTAGAAGTGAGCAGTGAAATTAATTAAATTGTCAAGTTTTGCACATGTACAAGAATATGCTTCAGATCATTCAACAATGAAATGATAAAATATAATACCTGCCCCTTCTAGCTAACTCAAAAAATAAAATTACTTTCTCAAACAGGTCTTGTACTGCCTCATGGAGCATAATGAAAAACCCTGTTATTCCGCCATTAACATGCACATGAATATTGAATGATTGCTAATCTCTTTTAAAATGAACATAATTTAAAAGCAGTCCTTCAGAATGTTAATATTTCTTAAAATGTAGAAAAACCCTGTGCATAGTGGGACCTAAACCTTCCGTTCTGGCATAGATACCACTGTTGTGAATCATGGTCTATAAGTATGAATGGCAGCCTTCCAGGAGGCCAAATGAAGCAGGAAAAGCATGTGCCCCTGGTGGGGTTGAGAACTGTTGAGTGGGCAAATGAGAAAGCATATAGGTTGTCACTCGTTTTTACCAATGGCCAGCTTAGAATGTTTGTTCATGATTTAAGTTCAGGGAATGAATGCAAGCCTCTTCTCAAAATTTTCCACGGTGCATGCTGCTTCATTTACGTGCATCACCAGTCAACAGAAGGATCCTGTGGAAGTTCATTCCTGTTCCACTAAAATTGGCTACATCTAAATAAGGCACCTTTTGGTTTTTGGATCCTCAAATTCAGAATTCAGAAATTCATAATCAGAATTCCGAATATGAATTTCTACCTCCTTATTACAGTAAAATTCTAGTAGTCTCTAAACCAGCTATTTGGGTAAACCAATGGTTCAATATTGAACCAATGGTTCAATATTTGGCTCATTTAGTTCTCCCTTGAAACTCACTGACACCTCAGTTCCTGTGCTCTCCTTCAACTGACCAAGCCCCAGATCCCATATTCTCTTTAATACACCAGGTAACTTAAGTCCCTTGTCCTTTCTGCTCACTAGGCACCTAATTTCCACACACATTTTCACCTCTCCAAGGCCACTTTTCTGTGCTACCTTTAATGCACCAAACCCAAAGTTGCCATGCACCCTTTCAACTCACCAGCTTCCTGACTTCCATGCTCCCATTAAACTTATGGCAATGCCAATTTTCACACACCCTTTCAACTTGCCTCGACCCTGATTTTCATGCTCCATTTAAGCTCACCAGCACCCCATTTCCATTTCATAAAACATTGTCTTGTTCCTGCAGTCTTTCAACTCACTGGGGATCTGGTTTATGTGCTAATTTAAACATACCTTGGCCCTAATTCCTCACCTCCTGCTCAGCTTCCAGTGATCCTATTTCCCACACTCCATTTCATATCACTGGGGCCCAGGTTATCATGCTTCCTTTAAAATGGCCATACCCTCTCTAACCAGTGCTCCCTTTAAACTTACTGGGTTTTTACCAAATTCAACCACCAAAATTCAACCACGTGACCAATTAACCTACTAATCCAGTATGTCTCTGGAATCTGGGAGAAACCCAGAACACCCAGAAAAAAATACATGCAGCCATGGGGAAAACATGTAAACTCCTTACAGATAGCACTGGATTTGAACCCAGGTCCTGGCACTAACCATGACAAAATTTAGGATAATTCTGTGAAACATCTAAAATATTGAATTAAAAGTGACTAACAGTATGAATACAGATAACATCTAATCATCCATAAGACATGCCAGTCCAGCCCCACTAAAGTATCACATGTGGCTGATTATTGCAGTGTTATCATACAACTGGATGCCAAGAATACATGCCATTCCTGATGCCCAAGTTTAATGATGGCAATGCATCAGCACCATTATATCCATGCTTCCCCGTGTGTTCATCTATAGTCAGTCCACAGTTAAGAGCAAGTGGGAAGAATTGTGAGCCCACAGATTTCCCACCCAACAAACATGCCCTTATTTGCTTTGACACAGCTTCAAGAGGGCTTAAAATAGAGGAAGTACTTTACTAATGTCATAATAGTCTCTCCGGCTGCTCCTACAGCTTTTATTGCCTTGTGATTAATTGAATCCACATCCAAAATCAGCTGATGTAAGTCACTTGGTCTGGTTTTGCTGGCCGTTCTGTGACGCGTAGATTACACACTGGTGAATGGATAATACGTGGCATAAGAGGGTGAGTTGGTAAAACTAATACTGAAAACATGTTTGATCAGGAAAAGACTGGAAATTCAAGCATTGAATGGAAATTATAGCTTTTCATATAAAAACACTAGATGCTGACAGCTGCTGCTTGAGACGTTTGTAATCGACCAACAGTGGGTAGAATTGGTGGTAAGGAAAGTAATAGAGCACAGATGGAATCAAATCCTGAAATTCCAAGGAATAAATAGCTCTCTTGGGGAGGCTATGTAAACCTCTAAAGACATTCTTTGGAGGCCTAGCAGATTTGTTAATATTGCAAAAGCATATCCAAGATAAACCAAAGTTTTGAAGCATCACCACAAAATGAAATAAATACTGGAATTAAATGAAATCCTTTGGCTTTGGGGAATTGTAACGTATCCTTTGCCCGCAATTTTACAAGAGCAAGTGTAACTGTGTTAGCTTTAATAAAACAAGGCAACAGATAGTGAATAAGAAAATTGGTTGCAGTTATGACATGTTATTCTACATTTCAAGATTCCATTCTTAAGTTTTTTCATCTTTTTAACATTGCTGAAATATCACCATACCTAAAAGTTTCTTGTAGTCTGCTAGAGGCCCCATGATAAATTTATACTGATTTACTGTAAATTACACAAGGCCTTTTGATGATGATTCATCAGTTCAACTATCGGTCCAAATGAACTTAGTTCAGCTCTGAATCATCTATTCATTTTTGCTCCCTGGGAATTTACATGATAGATATGTAAAAATGACCTTCTATTACACAACATTATGTAGCATGGAAGTCCACTGGGAACAGAGTAAATACATAAAGTGAACATATGATTACAGAATGCTCTAACTGAAGCTTTGTTATTAATTCAATATTTAGATAACCTTTCCTGGAATGACAAATCATGAGGTTTCTTGAAATATTTTCACTGGTGAAAAGCTCACTACATTTTGAACTTAATAAATATTACATTAGTTTTCACGCTGTAAATGTAAGGATGCTATCATTCACAATAGAAATCAATCAAGTGAATATAAAAAAACTTTGTTTAAAAGTAATCATTCATTGCATAGTTATCTTTTCTAACTAGAATATGAGCAAGTTTGAAGCATTCAAGATTTGTGGATTACAATCATCAGATTCTAAACTTCTCATGAATATTAAGGAATCATAATGCAGATTGGAAACAATTGTCAGGAATTTCAATGGGTTCCCTGAGTGGAATCTGTGACCTTAATGAAAGGTCGGCAGGAGATTTGCCTACCCTCAAAATTCCAATGACCATTAAAAGAACTCGAAGAAATGCCCAGAAAATGGTCTGGTTTTTCAACCTGTTATCCTGAAGGAATACCTTTCAAGTATGTGTTCTATTTTATCAAGCTGTTCATTAACCATCATTTCACATGTGTTCAAATAAAGTTGAATATTAAACATTTATTTTCAACAAAGACTTTCATTTGGAAGATCCCCACATTTGCAAATACTGATTTCACAAACTATACAATCCAGGGTTATGGGAAAATCTCATCTTAACTCTAGTGCCAACATGAGAAAAAAGAAGCACCTATATACCCAGAATTTAATATTCCTCTGAATGTAACCCATCTCTAAAAATAATGATAATATCAGTGAAAATAAGAGAAAAAATGTTATTTAAAGCTCTGTTCTAGAGAGTGACTAGTTCAATACGTCTATCTAGATCCAGATCCTTAATATCAACTCTCTTTTAATGTCAAATGCAACACTTTTATGTGCCAAGTCTCACCCTAATTCAAATTTCACACCTTGAAATTGTATGCAGTGTCATTATTGGAGATAGTAGCTATAAGTGTAAAACCAAGTCACTTTCATAATCACTTTCTTTATAATCTTCCTCCATGCCTGGTTAGGATGTCTTCCTTTGATATATGTAAGGCTAATTCCTCAAAGGTAGGGGTGTCATTGGGGAAGGTGTAACAGATTATGTAATATTTTATATTGTATATAGATATGTTTTAAAAGGAGATAAATTGAGGGGTTTTTTTTTAGTGTAGGTCACAAACATAAACAATTCACAACACAGATCTCATTTAAAATTCCAGAGCTCTGCTCAAGCCAGGCGGCCCTGGTTCCCAGTGCCTTTGTAAAGACAATGGGAACTGCTTTGCTGAAGGACTTCACAATTGGGCAATTTTCAAAATAATGTTAATTGAGCATGCTGTGGAGAAATGGATTATTGTTTTGGAAAGCAACAGATTAATGGATTCAGAAGATTTGGTCTGGTGCCGCAGCATGTCTGAATGCAATTGGCTGTTCTAAGAGGGTAATGCGGTTTTCTCTGAGAGAGAGAGAGAGAGAGAGAGAGAGAGAGAGAGAGAGAGAATGAGAATTCAGTTCTATAGTTCAGCAGCAGCAGCTTGGACTGGAACAGGACAAGCTGGCAAGCTTGTGGAAAACCCCATTTTGAAGATGGGTTGTGAGTTCTTCGTTCAGCCTGTTCAAAGCCCTTATGGTCCATACAAGAGGAGATGGCTGGATGGATAATGTTTCACCTGAGATAAAGGAAACAGGAAAGGTACTCTGTGGTGACCTGGAAGAAAAAGGTTATCATCTGGAAAACCCTGAAGGGACAAGTTTCTTTGGCAAGACACTTAAGTGGCTGATTGGAAGAATTCAGTTTGTGTCCAACGAGAAACAAATCTCTCTGAAAACCAACAAGAACCTACCTGAGTGGGAACCATTTACCTTTCAAGCACCAAAGCCTGGTGAAATTCATAAATATTAAATTCTGTGCACAGTATAAGAATTGTCCAGAGGACCCCAAAACCCAGCAGCAATAGATATTCACCAAGACAAATGGTTACTTAAACAAAAGTTGCTTTTAATTATCTTAAAACATGAAAACAGAATCACACCATTTCTAAATTCTCTTGAGCCAAAGTCCACACTTTTTGTAACCCATCTTTAAATTTAGAAACAAAATCCAGCAAGTCCAACTGCACATCCTCATTAACCCATTGTTCTTTCATCAACATTAAAGGTACTCTAACCTGATGTCCAAACACAATTTCAAAAGAGCTGAAACCTAATGAATCCTGCACAGCCTCCCTTGCTGCAAATAATAATAAATTAATACCTTCGTGCCAATCTTTTCCATTCTCCAGACAATAAATCCTCATCATATTTTTAAGAGTAGAATGAAATCTTTCTTAAGCTCCGAGTTTCAGGATGGTATGCAGATGAAGTCATCTGTTTTATTTCCAACTTACAAATCAACTGCTAAAACAAACCAGACATAAAATTAGATTCTTGATCACTCTGGATCCCTTAGGTAATCCAAAAACTGTAAAAAAAAATCTTTCTAGAGCCTTTACCACCTTTTTGGCTTTAATATTCCTTAATGGTATAGCCTCTGGAAATCTCGATGCTATGCACATAATTGTTAACAAGTACTGATTCCCAGACTTAGTTTTTGGGTGGGGACCTTCACAATCCACAATAACTCTAGTGAAAAGTTCCCCCAAAACAGGAATAGGTTGCAATGGAGCTACTGGAGGACCCTGGTTAGGTTTCCCCACATCCTGACAAAAGGATGTCCGGCACCAATATACAACATCCTTCCTCAAACCAGGCCAGAAAAATTATCTCAAAATCTTATTCATGGTTTTCTTTACATCAAGATAACCACCCAAAGGTGTACTGTGGGCTAGATTTAAAATTTAATTCTGGTAATTTCTAGGAATGATCACCCCACCCCACCCCCCCCCCTCCCACAACTCTTCATTAGCAGAAATATCAAGAGGTCTCCATTTCCTCATCAACCTTTCAAGTAATATCCACAAGCCGTTTCTTTAATCTCTTTTTCACTTACTGCTTTGTCCCTTAAGTCAATAAGATCTGCTGCTGAATTAGCTCTTTCCTTGACAAAGAGAAATCCTTACTCTCTCAATTACCCTGCTCTTTCAAAACTATTTCAGAAGCACTGGGCAAGTCTCTATCAACTGGATTTTCTTAGACAAAGACCTTGTAACAGCACATGCAGGATATATCACGCAATCCTCTTCAACCTCATCCTTACCAGGCCAATTTGTTAATCTCAAAACTGACCCAACTTTATCCTCTGCCAAATCATTCCCTAATAAAAATGAGACTCCCTGTATGGGTAACTTTGAAATTACTCCTACTGCAACCGGTCCCTTAACAATTGTGAATTCAGCACTATGTTGTGAAGACTTAATGACTCTGCCTCACCTCCAACACCTTTAATCAAAGTCACCTCCCCTATCAGTCCTTCGATCAAGTGTTAAAACATTTTCCAACAACAGTGACTGAGCAGCCATAGTATCTTTAAGAATTTTAACTGGAACTTGTGATTCTCCTTCCTTTACTGAAACCAAGCCCTCTGACACAAAAGGTTTGAAAACATCCATGATACCTTTACCAGGTTTGGAACATCTGCTCTCCTTAAATTCAACTGTCTGAATACATACTTCTGGTGAAACCTTTTCTCGTCTCTTTTTCAATACTAGACAATTTGCAATAAAATGACCAGGTTTCTTACTAAAATGACATACAAATCCAGAAGTTCTGTCCTTTCCCACCTTACATTCATCTTTTCTCTAAACATTCTCCCCAGACTTAATTTCAGGTTTACTAGTCTGCTCCACATTAACCTTCTAAACAGGCTTATTAATCTGTTCTGAAATGTATTTTTGTGAATTAGGACAAATTCTTCCGCTAATCTAGCTGTTTGTCGCCATGTCCCCATGTCTCTCTCATCCAGGTATAATTTAATCTCACTTGGAACACACCTTTTAATTTCCTCAATTAATATCAATTCTCTCAATCTGTCAAAATCATTATTTATTCCTTTTGAGGTGCACCAACGGTCAAAACATACAGATTTTCTCAGAGAAAAATCCATATAAAATTGATTCCGTTTTCACCAAACTCCTAAATTTTTGTCTATATGCTTCTGGAACCAACTCGTAAGCTTTTAATACTGCTTGTTTCTTTTCTTTGGCTTGGCTTCGCGGACGAAGATTTATGGAGGGGGTAAAAAGTCCACGTCAGCTGCAGGCTCGTTTGTGGCTGACAAGTCCGATGCGGGACAGGCAGGCACGGTTGCAGCGGCTGCAGGGGAAAATTGGTTGGTTGGGGTTGGGTGTTGGGTTTTTCCTCCTTTGCCTTTTGTCAGTGAGGTGGGCTCTGCGGTCTTCTTCAAAGGAGGTTGCTGCCCGCCAAACTGTGAGGCGCCAAGATGCACGGTTTGAGGCGTTATCAGCCCACTGGCGGTGGTCAATGTGGCAGGCACCAAGAGATTTCTTTAGGCAGTCCTTGTACCTTTTCTTTGGTGCACCTCTGTCATGGTGGCCAGTGGAGAGCTCGCCATATAACACGATCTTGGGAAGGCGATGGTCCTCCATTCTGGAGACGTGACCCATCCAGCGCAGCTGGATCTTCAGTAGCGTGGACTCGATGCTGTCGACCTCTGCCATCTCGAGTACTTCGATGTTAGGGATGAAAGCGCTCCAATGGATGTTGAGGATGGAGCGGAGACAACGCTGGTGGAAGCGTTCTAGGAGCCGTAGGTGGTGCTGGTAGAGGACCCATGATTTGGAGCCGAACAGGAGTGTGGGTATGACAACGGCTCTGTATACGCTTATCTTTGTGAGGTTTTTCAGTTGGTTGTTTTTCCAGACTCTTTTGTGTAGTCTTCCAAAGGCGCTATTTGCCTTGGCGAGACTGCTTGTTTAACAGTATCATAATTTGCCACTTGCTTTGTAGTCAAACAGGAGTATGCAATTTGTGCTTTTCCTTTCAATACACTTTGGAGCATTTTTGTTTTGGTCATCTCGAGCTCTCAGCAACCTTTTCAAAAAGCTGAAAATATGTATCTATATCTCCCTCATCAAAAGGAGGAACTAGATTTACCTCTCCCCAGGAGTTACAACCTCAATTCTGTTACTTCACTCCATCTCAATTTTTAACTTCTCTAATTGAAACCATCTGCCCCTTTCAATCTTTTTAAAGTAATATTTTCTTTGTTTTTCATTTTCATCTGCCTCATATTGTTGTCTCTGCAACTCAAAATTCCGTTTCTCTCTTTCCTCTTCCACCCTCCATTTTTCTCTTTCTTCTTCCACCCTCATTTTCTCCAATTCCAATCACAATTCAACATCTATCCTCTGGAAAATTATCTGTCTTTCTCAACAGATTTTCCCTCACCTGTATGATATTTCACTATAATCCTCTGTATTTGTATTTTCCTCATCCAATGCTTGACTTCAGTCAGCTTTAATGCCTTAGAAATAACCATCAGTTCCTCTTTTCTCTTGCTCTTGCAGCTCTGCAGGTGATGGTTGTAACCAAAATGTATCAACATCCATTGCTGCTGTTTTTCCACACACAAGCTTTAAATTAGCTTGAAAAAAAAACAATTAACTAATAAATCACAAAAACTCCAATTTTCCATCCGAACGGACAAGCCCCCATAAAATGTTATGAGCCCAGAAGACCCCAAAACCCAGCAGCAATAGATATTCACCAAGACAAATGGTTACTTAAACAAAAGTTACTTTTAATTATCTATAAACATGAAATCCGAATCACATTTTAACTTATCACTATTGACTTAACTAACCTAACTTAACCCCCTTCTAATTCTAAGTGCATGTGAATGTAATATGTGTGTAAGTTCAGAAAAGTTATTTGATTCACAGTCTAATCTCACTTCTCATTCCTCCAAGATCACTGGTTGCAGGCAATTCTTATACTGTGCTCAGAATTTAATATTTATAAAGTTCACCAGGCTTTGGTGCTTGATAGGTAAATGGTTATTGCTCAGGAAGGTTCTTGTCAGTTTTCAGAGAAAGATTCCTTGTTCTAGGACACCCACAACTGATTCATTTTTAATCAGCCATTCCAGCGACTTGCTGATGAAACTTGGCCCCTCTGGGTTCTCCAGACGATAACCTCTTCTTTTCAGCTCTCCACAGAGTGCCTTTTTGTTTCTCCTATTTTAAGTGAAACATTAGACAGGCAGTCCTCTCTTCTTGCATGAACCACAAGGGTTTTGACCAGGCTGAACAAAGCACTCACAACCCATCTTCCAAATGGGGTTTTCCACAAGCTTGCCAGCTTGTCCTGTTCCAGTCCCAGTTGCTACTGCTGACTGTAAAACTGTAGAACTGATCTCTGTGTGTATCTCTCTCTCCCTCTCTCTCTCTCTCTCTCTCTCTCTCTCTCTCTCTCTCATAGAGGAAGTCTGTTTGACTCTCTCTGCTTGTAAAACCACATGACTCACCTAGAAGCAAGTTCCACTCCAGACAGAAGGTGGCTCTGACAAGCACTTTAATCTGTTGCCTTTTTGTAAACAACAATCCATTAGTGAATATTCTTGGGCATTCTCCAAAGCTCTTGCAAAGGCTGTGTGGCCCATATGTCTAGCATTAGCAGAGCTCCAATATTTCAAATAAGATCTGTTTTAAAGTGTTTGCATGTGACCTACACTAACAAACCCTGCCCCAATTTATTTCCCAAAAACTTATCTATATTCTGTCACACTGGCGAACTTGGAGGCGTGAGAAGCAAGATTGGACTGTGAATCAAAGAACTTTTCTGAACTTGTATACATGTTACATACACGTGCACTTAGGATTAGAAGGGAGTTAAGTTCGGTTAAATTAAGTTAATTGTAATAATTTAGAGTTTGATCCTGTTTTCATGTTTAAAGGTAATTAAAAGCAAATTTTGTTTAACTAACCATTTGTCTAGGTGAATTTCTATTGCTGCTGGGTTTTGGGGTTCTCTGGAAGGACATGAGAATAGTTTGCAGGAAAGTAAAGTGGATGCTTAACCAGCAGAAGCTTGCAAATCGGAAGACATTGTTGTGATAGTATAGATCTATCACCAATGTATATAGTGTATATAGTTACAGTATCTAGACTGTGCTTACAGCAATTGGCTGAGAGCTTAGCCACGCCTACTGTCTGGGCCTTAAAGGGTTGTGTCCCTAGCCAGGTCGGATCATTCCGGACTGGTCGGCCACCTGTGAAGAGCTCCTGTCTTTTGCTAATAAAAGCCTTGGTTTGGATCAACAAGTTTTGGATTCTTTCGATGAGCTCTACAATTGTAGGAAATGAAATTTGAAAATAACTGTTAGCATTAGTCATAGAATACCATTGCCTTCAATTATTTCAGTTCTTTTGTTAGCCACAGCCTCAGCAACGGCCCTCTTGATAATGTCAAAGTCTGTACCCCATTTAGAATGGTTTGATAGTGTAGATGTCCCTCGTCTCCTCCAATTAGCTGCTGAGTTCTTTAGATTGGGCCACCATCAATGAGAGGAGATTTTCCATGTGTTACATGTTTCAGAATCAGAATCTGCTGTCATGAACAGGTCACAAAATTCACTTAGTGATATTATTGTCACAGCCAGCAGTCTGTGCAAGCTGTAATTTTTAGTTGTGAGGGTAGCAATTGCAAAGCTTTGCTAAGGCAAGGTGAAGTATTTTGGACACAAGCCTTGATAGTTATAGTTTGTTGAAAGGTGAGTGATGAGGTGTGATGCAAATTAAGAACCTGAGATGCAAGAAATGGGATGGGATGTTTAAAGATGTCTTTGCTAACCTTGACCATTTTCGTAAAATCTCTTTTTACTATATTCAATACTCAAATGCTTTTTCCTACAAAAAAAGATTCTGTTGCGATCTGCTCCAAGTGCCTTTACATCATGTGATGCCCAAAACTGCTCACAATACTTCAAATGTGGTCTGACTAATGCCTAATAAAGCCTTATTGTTATATCTTTACTTTTATATTCTATCCGTATCAAAATAAATTCCAGCATTTCATTTTCCTTCCTTACCACTGAGTCTGCATGCAAATTAACCTTCAGAGAATCTTGCCCAAGGACTCACAAGTTCCTTTGCGCCTCCAATTTCTGAACTCGTTGCCTGTTTAGAAAACAATCCAAGTGCATGGTCGTATACTTCTTTAGAAGGTATTCCATCTGCCATTTCCTAGGCCAATCTCCTAACCTAAATCCATCATCCAAATCATTGACATTTAATCTGAAAGGAAGCAGTCCCAGCCCCGGGCCATGTGGAACACCTCTGGTCACCAGCGGCCAACCAAAGAAGGCCCCATATCCCCACTCTCTGCCTCCTGCCAATCTTTTACCCATGCTAATATATTTCCTGTAACACCATGGATATTCCATTGCATGTCCCCTTTCGAAAGTTCCAGCTAACTTTACATAATGCCAGCAAGAATCACTTTGAAAGTTCTTGGTTATGTGTAAAGCCAAGAACATTAAAGTTGGCTGGGTGTTTGAAAATAAGCCAGTAGCACAAAGACTGAATAAGTATGGGTTATCTACACCCAGTCGTTCCCTTGCATGCTTTTTGAAAGCTATCCAATTTACACTCTCTAGCTCTAAATATCCTAATACAAATTTATCTTTTCCTGGGTCAGTGCTTGGACCTATTAGAGCCATGATAAAGTAACTTGAAAAGCACAGGCTCCATTTGGGATTTTGCAAACCACATTCTCAAAGCTTTAGTCAGCATTTAGGTCCCCTTTAATATATCTATCTACAGCCAGGATCACATCTACTCAAATGCATTCACATTTTCAGCATTATGCTACATCTATACTGGTGAAGACTGATACAAAATGCTAACATTTCTGTTAAACCTTGGAACACCTGCTAAGCCTGCTCTGTGTGCTGAAGGCTGATATTCCATTCAGTCCAAAATTTGGGGGCTACAATCTGCACATAGGTTTTCTATATTTGATTTGGGAATACTTGGTGCAGATACTCCAACTCAAAATTCTAAACTTGACCTTACCCTACCTTAAAAATGTCCACTTCGTTCTTTTGTTGTTGTTGTTATTTTGGCTTCAATCAGCCTCACTTTTGGGCTAGGAATAGAATTTAAATATGTTCATTATCCAACAGGGGAATTTGGCAGGAACTCAACCTTCCTGATACTTCTGCATCTCCTAATGTTACCGGCCCAGAGGACCCCAAATCCCAGCGGCAATAGAAATTCACCAAGACAAATGGTTACTTAAACAAAAGTTGCTTTCAATTTTCTTTAAACATAAAAACAGGATCTAACTTTAACTTATTATTATTAACTTAACCTAAATTAACCCCCTTCTAATTCTAAGTGCACATGTAGGTAATGTGTATAAGTTCAGAAACGTTCTTTGATTCACAGTCCAATCTCACTTCTCCAAGTTCACCAGTATCAGGCAATTCTTAAACTGTGCACAGGATTTAACATTTATGAATTTTTCACCAAGCTCTGGTATTTAAATGGTTACCGCTCAGGATGGTTCTTGTAGGTTTCAAAGAGAGATTCGTTACTCATTGGTCACACACAAACTGATTCCTTCTGACCAGCAACTTCAGTGTCTTGCTGAAGAAAATTGCCACATCAGGGTTTTCCAAATGATAACCTCTTCTTCTGCAGGTCACCATAGAGTTCCTTTTTATTTCAGGTGAAACACTCTAGCCAGTCATTTCATCTTGTATAGACCACATGGGTTGTTTCAACAGGTTGAACTCAGAACTCACATCCTGTCTTCAAAATGGGGTTTTTAAACAAGCTGCCAGCTTGCCATGCTGCAGAAACCAGTTCTCTCTCTCTCTCTCTCTCTCTCTCTCTCTTTCTCTCTCTCTCTCTCTCTCTCTTAGAAAAAGCTTGTTTGATCTCCTCTCTCTCTGTCTGCTTGCAAAACCACATGATCTTCTTAGAACAGCAAACTGCATTCAGACAGATTATGGCACCAGACCCAATCTTCTCATTCCGTTCATCTGTTGCTTTCCCAAACAATAATCCATGATTCCACACCAAGTCTCTGTAGGCATTCTTCAAACTTTTGCAAAGGCACTCGGAGCCTGGACTGTCTGGCTTGAGCAGAGCTCCAGCATTTTAAATGAGATCTTTTTGAGTTTGTTTGTGACCTACACTACCCCTACAATCTATCTCTTTAAAAAACATATCTATATACAATATAAAATATGATATAATCTGTCACACCTGACATTGACAAATCTTTTGTTCCAGTCCCAGAAATATCATAATCTCAGAGGGCAAGTTGTCAATATTTTATGTTCTGAAATCGTCAAATGGAGAAACACAAAGCAAAATCACCAAATACATGTACCATGATTTGCTTAATTTTTAAAATTGGATGAATGTACAAACTGCTATGAGTAGAAATTGTCTTGGGCAGACATCCAATAGAAATAGCAGAATATAAAATAGACAGTTAGTTGATTAGTACCTATTATACCCCATATGAATTTCTAAGTGAGAATTAAGTCAAAGTTGTGGATATTCAAGTGATATTTTCTCAAAGGACAGCCTCTTTACAATGAGTGGCATGTGCCTTTATCCTTAAGTGGAATAGATAAATAATAGTCACAACATTGTCTGTGGAGTCATAAAATACTTTCTATAATTTCACTTTATATTAATTGATTTAACACACTAAAATTTTACAGACAGAGGGAAAGATCACACCACTATTTTAATAGTCAGTTTTGTGTTGGGCCATGATTTTTATTATTTTTTAAATCCTAGGAACTGTAGCTTATTTCAAAATTCCCTAATTCTGATATTGTGTAGGGTTTCACCTGGAGTTGCTGGTTCAACAAAGCCCTCCGTCTTATAGGAAACTATTATTAAAGCAATCTAGTACACTGTATTAAATCACACAGCATGGAGAGGGTTTTATGAATCTTTGGCTGAATTATCCACCTCGAGATGTGGAATGAAAGGGACACCTGGAGATTTCAAGTCGATTGGGTCCTGCTGTATTGCTGCAGCAGTAGACCCAGTTAAAATGGCATTGGGTACTTATGGCACTGGATTGGTAGAATGCGAACTAGGCAGGCTCCAGGCAGTTTCAAGTAGCAGTCCAGAATTGAGAATCACAAATGCAATTTTTAGTCAGTTTCATGAGGCCATTATGCTTCTTCAGGACCAGGACTGCAGCAAGATGAGATCTCCACCTTCCTTAATGGGCTTTCCTCTCTACCTTGACCTTTCCTTATTGCCCACAATAGAATTGAAATGCCAGGTGCAGGACACAGACACTACTATATCAGTGGTTCTCAACCTTTTTTCCTCACTCACGTACCACATTAAGTAATCCTTTACTAATCATAGAGCACCTATAGATCAGTGTTTTTCTTTCCATTCACATATCACTTTAAATAATCCCTATGCCATCGGTGCTCTGAGTTTAGTAAGGGATTGCTTAAGGTCTTATGTGAAGGTTGAGAACTACTGCTCTAAATCCAATTGTCACTGAAATATTCTGCTTGAGAAAAATTGTCATTGGCCAATTTCCTTTGGAGTTATGAAACCGTGCACATAACAAGTCAATTAGGTACGATTAAAACAGTGGTTTTCAGACTTTTTCTTTCCACTCACATACCACCTTAAGCAATCCTTTACTAATCACAGAACATCTATGTGATCTGAAAAACAAAGGTTGAGAACCACTGTACTAGACAATAGTGCACAAGGATATTTGATGATAAATATGTTTGAAGGACATAGTTGCTTAAAAAATACTAATATGATTCCTCATGCCTAAAATGGAGCTTGTAAAATTTCAGGTGGACTTATTTATCTGTCTTAGATATAAGAAAGAGAGTAGAGGGAGGGAGAGAGAAAGAGAGGTGGGGGGGGGGGAGAGAGAGAGAGAGAGAGAGAGAGAGAGAGAGAGAGAGAGAGAGAGAGAGAGAGAGAGAGAGAGAGAGAGAGAGAGAAAGAGAGAGAGAGAGAGAGAGAGAGAGAGAGAGATTGGCTTGGCTAAATACTCAGTTTACTGAGTTAGGTAAAACAGGACCCATAATGGGCCAACCAGTGATTGTTGAGATAGTGACATTCTAAACCTGATCTTGACCCAAGCCAGCCAGTGTCTCCTTCAGGCTCCACTATAGTGTCACAGATCATTGCCAGCCCACTTACACATCTACTATCTCCTGATCCTCTCCTTGTTTCTCTCTGTCACTCCATCAGTCACTGGTCTGTTCTCCTGGGTTCCTTCTCTCTTCTGCTTGTTATTCACTCTCCCAGGACCTTCCTGTGAGCTGCAGCTAATGATGCAGCAGGCCAGTGACCTGTGCATGTCACCAGCCAAAGTGGTTCAAGAACAAACCCAAAGTCACCTGGAGTGAAACTAGAATGTCTACAGACAGTGTGATTGCAGTAAATATCAATCAGAGACAAATTACTCAAGAGACTTATTTAAAGATTCTTACCTTGCACATTATGTATTACTGAATATATTTTTTCAGTATTGCACAGTCAGTTTATTTACATTTCTTTCTTTACTTACCTTTCTCATGTATGGACTCTGACAATAAATTTGAACTTTGGACTTTGAACTTCAAAATGTACAAAATTGCTTGAGAAAGTCAGCAGGTCACACATCATCCATATAAGCAATATTTCAGTCCTGAGGCCTTCATCCTTCATATGAGTGAAAATAAGCCAGGTGCCAGGGGGAGGAGGGAAGGAGTAGGGATAGGACCATATACCAACAGCCAAGACACCATAGGTGTACATGGGCAAGAGAGCAGTGCTGAGAATTGATTGTGGGGGTGGTGGTGGTTTAGCTCTGTGAATGCAGAGCTGGAAGAAAGGAGACATAGGGATAGGGAACAAAAAAGATGGGGGGAGGGACTAATGGAAACGGGAGGTCTATGTTAATGCCAGCTGGTTGGAGGGTGCCCAGGTGGAATATGAGGTGCTGTTCCTCCAGTGTGGATGCTCACAGTTGGGCAGCATGTGAGACCATGGACATACATCTAGGCATGGGAATGGGGCTGTGGGACCTGCTGAGTCCCTCCAGAACCATTTTGCATTTACCAAAAATCACCTGAACCTTTTGCATTGCAGGAATTATTCCTGCCACATAGCTGACGCTGACAAGCAAATCAGCTTTCAGGCTGATATACCAATACATTGGATTTGGATGGCTAGAGTGACCGGAACACATTTTAATTGCATGAGTGAAATAACTTTGAGATGAAAGCCAATAAGGCAGCAGCCATAATATCAGAAATGTGCCTTCTGTTCCTAATAGAAGTTGCGGTTGCCTGTACCAAACGCCATGTGTACTCAGTGACATTTTGCCTTTACATCTGGTACTGAGACTGCTTCTAAGTTCCAAATCCTTTCCTGATTCATACAATACGTGCTGCATCAAAACTGCCACGTTTGTGTCTGTATATCTTTAAAAAGGAAATATCTGTTTTGCATTGCATAATATAGTTTCCCTTTCATTAACTGCAAAACTTTTCTAGATAAACCTGCAGAAATGATGTCATTTCTGTAAATGTCATCTGTCATATTGGCTTGCTCACAAATCTGCCAGAGTACAGAGACTTGTGAGACTAATTACTAAAATAAACACATGTGAAATAAAGTTCATATCACCCTGGTTTTAGATGATCTTAAATGAATACTTTGTGTTTGTATTTCCCATGAAGTTTGTGAAAGCGAGGGATATCAGGGAAATGAACAGTGATGTCCTGAAAAATCTTCATTTGCTACAGGTGAATAACAAGAAAATTGGAGTGATTAATCATGTGCCTTTATTTAACAAGGATTGCAAGGATAAGTCAGGGAACTACCAGCTGGAGAGGTTAATGTCAGTGGGGAAGAGGACCAGATTATTGTGGGGGGATTCTGAGACATGGGATCTTTCTGCATTTGGAAAGGCAAGGACTGACTTGAAATAGTCAGCATGGCTAACATGTCTCACAAATTTAAGCGAGCAATCTGAGGAAATGACCAAGAAGATTGTCAGGAGCAGGGTGGAAGATTATGTCTGCATGGACTTTAGCAAGGTTTTTCACAAAGCAATGCAAGGTAGGCTGGTCTGGAATATGAGATCACATGGGATCCAGGATAGCCAAGTTAACTTAGTGGAGAGAGTCAGAAAGTGGTAATGGAGGGTTGTTTTTCAGTATGGAGGCCTATGACCAATGGCATGCCACAGAGATCTCTGCTGGGGCCACTGTGTCATATATTAAAAATCTGGTTGAGAATATAAGTGGCATAATCAGTAAGTATATGGATGACACCAACATTGACTCAGTGAACATCTGAAGAAAGTTGTCCAGAGTTACAATAAGATCTACCTCAACTGAGAAAATGGGAAAAGGAATAGTCATGCAATTTAACACAGAACAAGTGTGAGTTGATGCATTTTGAGAAGTTAAACCAGGGTAGGACATGGAGCCATGGAATCAGCTTCTTGAATTGGACATCTAATGAGGAAGAAACTGACCTTGTGATGAGTGAAATCAAGTGTGGAAGATAAAATATGAAACAGAAAATGTGTATAAATAAGAAACTTCTCTAGTTTTTCTAAGAACATAATCAGTCATTTGGATGGCTGAAAGATTAAGTTGAGTAAAAACCAAAGACAATTATTTCAATGTGTGTAACTGTAGCCAACTTTTTTGTAGTTTGATTTTGCGCCTAATTTCTGGCAGGATTCACATGGACCTGAGCTAAATAGAATGGCACCATCATTGGAAGTGAATTTTAGACTCTCAGTTCTGAGAAGGAACATGGCACCTCATTTTAATCTAGAATATTAGTCACCAAGAAACAATTTTGAATTGTTTTCCAAATGTTTTCCAGTTATTTTATACTCTAAGGCCCTTATTCTCTGTAATCTTCTTCATGTGGAATAGTAAGACATTCTACCAAGCAGCATCCCCATGACAACCATGAATGTCACTCCCTGCTTAACCAACAGAAGATGATACAAGTAAGAGAAGATGACATGCTATTGCATTCTGTCCTTGAGGCAGAACACTTAGCTGTCAGAAGCATCTCACATAACAGCAATGGTGAGCTGTGACAATGGGATTCAAACTGATGGTCCTGGGATTCACAGTCTTAATCATCTGCTGAACAAAACACAATTTCACATCTTGAAATGGTCATACCAGTCATGAATTTTATTTTAAGAGATCCTCATTCCAACATAAAAGGAAAAAGAATGTCATTTGCAACCAACATGCTGAAAAATTGGATCTACACGACTTCAGATTTTAGGTGTGCAAATCATGCAAAAATCAAATTAGCCTGCAGTAATCACAGAAACAAACATCTCTAGGTGAAATAACACCCTTCAGAAAATTGCAGCAAGCATTTACATGCACTCTTCATACTTTTGCATCTAATATGTATCCAAAGTAAAGACATGGCCTAATGACATCATCAAAATTTCCATTAATCTCTTCTGCCATTACCAATATTTGGGTGCATTGAATGGTGTTGACATAACGAAGAGTAAATCATATTATTTTGTTACTTTCTTGTAAGGTGAAGGTGCATTGGAACATGAAGATAGCGACTCTGCTGGAGCCACTGTAGAGGCAGCACTGCTGCTGGTGCAGACCTGTGTAGAGTGAGGGAGCAGAAATGCACCCCTCTCATGGAGTCCAGTCACCTAGTCACTGCCATCAGCTCCACACGGGAGTAGCCCTTTGAGGGAGCTGATGGTGGTTTTAGTTGAAATCCAGCGACCCTTGGTCTGCGGCCAAGTTGGCGGCGACTATTAATTGGCAGCAGCCATGAAGGGCTGCAGACTCTGGGGAAGCAGAGGACTGGACCAGGGCACCAGTGGATGGGAAGATCATGCACCATCTGAGAGGGAAAAAGCAGAGGAGATGACGGTGACCATAGCAGCGGAGCAGTGAGGGACTCTGCGGCTGAAGGACCAATGCATGCGGTGGACTGGTGACTCAAAGTGAGGAACCCGTGAAAGTTGTTGGCTGTTGGAGACTGATGTTGGGAGACTTGCGCCAGGCTGTGGACAGCTGGAGACTGGCTTGAACTGGCTGGAGGGGTACCATATATCAGAACTGGGATGCAAGGAGGTGCAGAGGGCACTGGAGGGTCATTGACCGTGTCAGAGGTTCGGATCGGGAGCTCGGGTCACCAATGATTTGGACTGGACTCTGTGTGGCTGCAGGTGCTGCAGAAGTGCTGGAGGTGAACCTATGGTGGACACTCGGTTACTCTGAGGGGGGGGGGTGATTTTCTTTTGCTTCTCGCTCTCTGACTGTAAGACTGACAGTAAGACTGTAAGAGGTGCTTAGACAATTCCTGTGGGTGGTGAATGTGCCTGCCTTTCAGCAGGCAAAAGAAATTTCATGTAATATGACTGTTTTTTTACTATGACAATAAATTGAATCTTGAATCTTGAACATGCAATGGAATACTTTTTAAAACATTTTTATTAATGTGATAGAAATATTACATGTATACATTGTTTAAATATTAATCAATTATATTGCTTTTATATAATGCAATACAGAATATGAGTCATTTATGTTATACATTGTCTTATAAAACTCTCAAAAAAATGAAAAATTCTTATGAGAATTTTACCTCATATTCTAATATATAAGATATACATTGTGATTATTTAAATAGACCAATCTCTTCTCGTTATAAAAAAAAACAAGAGAAAAAAGAGAAAAAGCCAAACTAATCTAACCCCTCCCACTAAACATGTTCCCCCACACTTTGATGAAGGGCTCAAGCCCGAAATGTCTGTAATGTATCTTTACATAAAAGCATTGTTTCATCTGTTGAGTGTCTCCAGCATTTGCGGTTTTTTTTTACTTAACCACGGTGTCTACAGAATTCCTTCTTATCAACTTTAGTGTCTGAGGGAAATTAAGAATTCATTCTTGACAGTAATTGACGCTGCTAGCTTAATAACATTGGTAGTCACCGTTTTGAAGTCTTTCCTTTCTAATGGAATTTTTATATGCTGAATTGAATTTCACAAAGAGTTTGTTAGGTGGAATTCTCTGCAGTGTCCATTAACAATCCCACTCACAAAGTATCATGCACTCCATTTCCTGTCCACTCATCAGAGACTAACTGCATGGAGCAGAATTCCAATAGGGTCAGATTATGTGCCATTTCCAGACTATCCGTGGTTGATCTGTTTATGCCTTTTCATTGTTTTGGATTCTTCATTGAACTTGGAGATTGCAATGCTACTTCTAAACATTTTGAAAATATTTGACCTTATCCTTAATATAAACTGGATAGTGAATATTTATTTCCAAAGAAACCGTTATAATATTTAGAATTATAAAATCTTTGAAATTTGCCAGTAAATTTAGAGGCAACTGTAATTTTTTTACATTGTATCTGAGCAAAAGGGGTACTCTTTTAAACGGAGCAGAGGCTGGGCCAATTATGGAAAGGGCTAGCTACTGGACGAGAAAGCCCTTTCTGTTTAGGAGGAAGGATGCTTTTATTGATGTCCTTCAGATGATTGGTGACAGGTAGGTTGGAATTGGTTCTACAAGTGATAGAGTGGAATATGCACAGGAGCGATAACTTTTAAATTAATTTGGGTTAAATTAATGAGGCATTCCTGTTGTTCAGACAAATATAATACTGTTCACCATCAGGTCTGTATTACATTTTTAGCACCAGCATAGCTGCAAAAAGAATCCAGTAGCATAAGTTTCAAATCCAAAAAGAGGCTGGGTGAACAATAGGTAACAAAGCAAGTATCTGCTTCAGTTAAATAAAATAGGACCTTGAACTTGAATATGAAGCATAGGTTTTTGTACCTTTTTGAATTTTGTTACTTGCAATCAGCCTGAAAAACTGACACATCTCAATGTGAATCACAAAGAAATTGTCACACTATGGCCACATAAGTCGGTGTCACTTCCATAAAAGTAGCTTTTTCTGTATGCTTCTGCACCACTGACCCCACTAAATCCAAGAAAGAATTTACAGCATCGCTAATTCACTGCATCTCTTATAAACACATTGCATGGCGTGAGATTGTTTTCCACAATGTCTTTTATGAACTGTGGGTTATTTTTATGATCATGTTTCATGTTAACATACTCCCAACTAGTTTTAATTCAATAATAGATGTCGATAACCTCCTGAGAGCAATTGACTATATGTCTCTGAACTCTTGCTTTAGGAACTGAATTATTATTAACTGTGGTCTTCACAGTAACCTTTACACTTTATTGCAGTGTAGCTCCACTCTTGGCAGTGTACCACAAATATAAATCAGTAGCTCTAGTTCCTGCAGAAGCCCATTGCTGAGGTTTACTCAGGGTAAAGCAAGGTGTGCAATAAACATCACCAAATCACTGTGGTGCCAAAGTGCATGACCCCATCTCCTACTGTCTGATGGCTCCTGGAGGGCCTCATCTATCCCTACAATATAATTTATCTGCTGTTTTTTGAGTAAGACAAAAAAATGCTGACAACCAAAAAAATTTAAAACTTTGGGTTGCCTTTATTCCATCAATAAATACCCTGTGTAAAAATAGAGGTTGATGTGTTCTGATGTTTCTTCAGGTCGTGTTTTTATTTCCTGCTGTCACTTTTAAAATTCCAGCAATAAAATTAATCAATTGGAGTCAGATGAGAGGAATTCTCATTCATATTTCATATCATAGGATCAGAATACAACCAGAATACTATTTTATTGTTTTTGTAGTGTGTTGAATAGAATGTGTCATTATAAACAATCTCAATCAACAACAGATTTACTCAATACACAAATACTTATTTTGTATTGTCATAATTTTGACATAGATTTCCATTTCAAAAGATAGAATCTCCCTCACTGTCACAGACTTGTTTATGCAAACTTCAGCACGACATCACTGTTCATTGTCACATTTCCTCAATTCTGAATGTTACCAAACGTCTTTCGTATTGAAATTGATACTTTGTGTCATCATGTTATATTCAAAGCAGACTTCAGGGTGGAGTGAAACTGGGATCCTTGGACAGAGAGGTCTTCCTGTTCCTAAAGAAGCTCCCTCCGGCCTTTAAGATCAATTGTCCTCTCAGACCCTCGTCAGAGTGGCCACAAGGCTTCATAAGGGTTCTGGGCTTTTGGAAAAATGAGCTGTGAGACCATGTCTTGGGTTTTGTAGAATAGATTGAGGAGTATAAAATAGAATGGCTTCCAGGTCATAGGGGAAAATGAGCTCTGAACTCTCGGTCAAAGAGCGTCTGGAAGAGAACTAATTCCAAGAACTTGAGGTTTTTGGTCTTCAAGAAGGAGCCTGGAACAGAGGGTTATGTCTGGGATTTGATGAATGTAATGTTACCTCTGAAACTTAAGACAGAGCAGTTCAGAAGCTGAAATATACAGTTTTTAAATACTGACTGAAGCAGAGTGGTGGCACGATACCATCAATCTCATGGATTTAATCATTTCAATATCAAAAACCTTGGATGCATCTACACCCAGCAATCTATTCTGCACAGCCCATAACCCTTGGCTCTTCATTTTAATGGAAATGTCTCCAGTTTTGCTCTTCATTCCCAAACATTTCTTGGTTCATTTGCTCTCTACACAAGCTTGCAAATCTGGATATCAGTTTATTGATGCAACTATCCCACCATGGGTCTTCCAAACTTAAATCTGGATAAATGGATATCCAGATTCACAGGCCGGTGCTGAGAGAAAATGAACCCAGAAATTATTGTAAACACATTTCAGATTAAGTGACTAAAGGAAAAGCAGACCACTTGAATATTACATAAGAACGTAAGAAATAGGAGCAGAATAGGCCATCTGGCACATTAAGCCTGCTCTGCCATTCAATGAGATCATGATGGATCTGGCCATGAAATCAGCTCCACCTACTGCCACTTTCCTATAACCCTTAATTCCCATACTAGGCAAAAATCTAACTGTGTCTTGAATATATTTAATAAGGGAGCCTCTTCTGCTTCCTTGGGCAGAGAATTCCACAGAGTCACCACTCTCTGGGAAAAGCAGTCCCTTCTCATCTCCATCCCAAATTTACTCCCCAGAATTTGAGGCTATGTCCTCTAATTCTAATCACACCTACTAGTGGAAACAATTCTCTAGGAATATATATGTTTCTATAACATATTCTTCTGAATTACAGTGAGTAGAGTCATATGCGACTCAATCTCTTCTCATAGGCTAAACTCATCATCTCTAGAATCAACCTGGTGAACCACCTCTGCATTGCTCCTAAAGCAGATATATCATTTTGCAAGTAAGAAGATGACAACTACATACAGTACTCCAGTTTGGCCTCAGCAATACCCTACATAGTTGTAGTAGAACCTCCTTGCACAGAAATTCAATCCCTCAAGCATTTGCTTTCTTTATTACCTGTTGTTCCTGAAAATTAACCTTTTGCAATTCACAAGCACTCCCAAGTCCCTCTACACAACCACGTGCTGCAATCTTTAAGAATTTAAATAAAATAATAAACCTATTTTATGTTTACTTCCAAAGTGGATGACCTTGCAATTACCAATGTCTACTCCATCTTCCAGACCTATTGCAAAGCAAAAGGTGAAGCTCATGGGGTAGGTAAAGAGACAAGAGATGAGATTGGAAGAAGTGATGTTTGCTCAAATTGTTTACAAAAATGTATTCTATTACAAAGAGAATAAAATTGGATTCAAGTTGTATTCTGACCATATTGTATGAAATAGGAAAGACAATTCTTTCAATCTGTCTCCAATTGATTTATTTTATTGGTGGAATTTTTAAACATCTGCTCTCCAAAAGTCTGGAACCATGGACTTGATGTTTGGCCTCGAAGTCATATAGCTTCCTATGAATGTGTGAGTGTGAGCAGATGAAAAATTAAGTAAGCTACTATAAGAAGGATGTGATTGCACTGGAGGATGTATAAGGCAGATTCATCAGGATATTTCTTTGAATGAAGAGACTGGATAGGATGGGTTTATTTTCCTTGGAAAATAAGGACTGAGTGGGGATTTGGGAAATCCTGTTTTGTTGTATCAAGGGCAGAGGGGGCTAGGGCAGATATACAGGAAATGGAGGAGATGAGGATAGGGGCTGAGTTGATGGTGGTAGATGGAAAGCCACTCAGGGCTGAGTGGGGACTTGATTGAGATATGTAAAATTATGTAAGGCATACACAGGGTGGAGAGTAGGAAGCTTCCCCCCTTTGCAAAAGCATCCATGGCCAGACGATGCAGGTTCAAGTTAAAAGGTACAAAATTCAGAGAAGTTGAGCAAGAATTTTCTCACCTAGAAGGTGGTTGAGATCTGAAACACATCATCTGAATGACTAGTGAAGAAAAGCACTCTATTAACACTTCAGAGATAGTTAGATGATCATGTAAAGGCTATGAAATGAGGGACTGGTATAGATATGGATCTAAGGACCAGCACATACATGGTGGGCAAAAAGGCCTCTTCCTGTGCTCTATGACTACTGAAAGCTTGAGATTATATTCATACAGGTTAAGAGAAGTGCTCGGCAAAGCTGGTTGCTCCTCTCCATTGTCGAAAAGACCTCTCTATAAAATACAGTATAGACAATTCCTTTACCTGGGAAGGGCAGTGGGTGTTATGGTGCCTCTGGGAACTGTAGCAGAGAGATGTGTTTTGTGGTAATTTACTGGTGCTCTTCCACAGTCTTCACACTTTTACCTTTGTCAATGAATCAAAATAAAGTGTGGAGAAACCCACAATTTAGCAAGGGGAAGGATAATCACGACAGCCCCTCCTGTTCAGAGAAACAGGCAAAGGAATAGGGCTGAGATTAGGGAGAAAGCCCCTGCCATTAAAGGCAAGGCTTGTATTCAAGCAAATAGGGATTATGCCCAAGGTGGTGGCATCTGTACTGGGTAATGTACTACGAGGGGTTGCAGACTCAGAGGAGCAGCAGTCTAATGCAGGGCACCAGAAACAGGGAAAACATACCCATTGAGAAGGAGAAGCACAGGAGATGAACCTACAAGAAGGTGACCATAGCCGTGGACCAGCGAGAGGCTCAGTGACTGAAGGACTCAAAAAAGGCTGTGGACTGTTGGCAACTTGTGATCGAAAGGCTGTGGCCTGCGGGCAACATAGGAACCAGGTATTGGACCAGATTCGAAAAGGTGTTGAGAGCAAGTAGGGCTCCCAGAGGGCCTTGGGCGCTGAAAGCTTCTTGATTGTATTGGAGGCTTAGATCTAGACCTCGGAATGTGATGGTTTAAACTGGAGTATCGGCTGCAGAGGCTATGGGATCATTGGAGGAAAATCCATAGACATGATGTTTCTGAAGGGACTCTCCTTTGTTTCTCTTTCTCCTATTGTTAGTGATGCTGGACTATCGTAATGGTGACTCTCTGTTTGCCTTATGTCAGACAATAGATGAAGTATATCATGTATATTACATTTTCAATGTATGACAAAAAAATAAACCTTTGATCATTGTTCTGCCAGTGCCAAAAATAGCTCTATAATTCATCAGGACTTTGACCTCTGCCGCACTTTAATCTGAACAGATAATATTATTTGAAGCTATTCTCTGAATTGTTCTTCCCTGGAGTTTTTAGAATCAGCAAAGTAGATTCAAGCAGAATTTTAGAAAAATCCTGTTTTGTGTTTCAATTTCATTCCAAGATTAAACTGACTCCTTATCAAGTGAAATCAGTAAAGCATCCCCACATTGTGATTACACAGTAATCCATGGTTTGTTTACCTGCAGGCAGCACAAATCACAGGTACAATGAACAGTAGCACAGATCTAATCCAAAGCACGTGTCATTTATTACCATTTCTTTCCACAAGATGTCTATTGCAGCAGAGTAAATCAAGCAGAAAATGGACTGGGATTCCCTATCATTGGGACTCTCGGCTTTTGAATCATTGATTACTTCTTCTATTCTAAACCCTGTAAGGGAGCAGAAGATCCAGCCCATTTCTGATTGATTCTGAGCAATGAAAATGCCCACTGTGACTTTTTTACTTTCCTTCAGATCTGAACTGTGTCCTGAATTTCTTTGCATGTTAAGTTTTGTCAGATTTGTCCCATTGTGGTCTAAACCTCTTGTTTGTGGAATTTGGCTTACATTCGCCTACATCAGCTTTTTGTTATCTGCCCAAATAGTTCTGTCCCCTTGTATCTGTAGATCTGAATTTTTGTTTGTTGGTCAAGCAAATATTTAGCGAGACAAGACTTATTGCAAAATATTGTGCTGTATCCTCTACCAGAAGAATTGACAGAAAAACCCAACAGATTTCTCTTTTATATAGGTTATTCTTGGTAATGACATAAAAATAACCAAACCAATGAAGAAAACGTGGCTTTCCATCTACCACCATCAACTCAGCCCCTATCCTCATCTCCTCCATTTCCTGTATATCTGCCCTAGCCCCCTCTGCCCTTGATACAACAAAAACAGGATTTCCCTTGTTCTCATCTACCACCCCATCAGTCTCCACATCCAACAAATTATCCTCCGCAATTTCTGTCACCTATAACATGATCCCAGCATCAGAAGCATCTGTCTCTTTCCTCTCCTCTCCATCTTCCATAGGGACTGTTCCCTTTGTGACTCCCTCGTCCACTCATCCCTACCCACTAATTGTCACTTGGCACCTTCCCTGTGCAAGCGCACTTACGCCCACAGCTCCTCTCTCACCACTATTTGGGGCCCCAAACAGTCCTTCCAAGTGAAGCAGCACTTCACTTGTGAATCTGTGGGAGTCGTCATCTGCATCCTGTGCTCCCATTGTGACCTTCTCTACATCCGAGGGACTGGACGCTTTACTGAACACTTTCACTCTGTTCGTATCAATGACAGGGATTCAGCAGTGGCCAACTATTTCAATTCTCTGCCCTACTCTTATATTGTCCATAGTTTCATGCATTTCCAAAACAAGGCCACCTGTAAATTGGAGGAGCAACACCTAATATTCCATCTGAGCGCTCTCCAACCAGAAGGCATTAACATTGACTTCTCTGGTTTCTGATAGATCGCTCCCCATTCTCCCTCTCTTCACTATCCCTTTGTCTCTTTTCCTCCAGCTCTCCGCCCCCTTCCTCCCCCATTTACAGAACCAATGTCCCCTCCCCCAGTTTGCAGTCGTGCCCTCCCTCCCTCATCCATCTATTACCTCTTGCCTGTGCTCCTCTCCCTGCTGCCATTTTATTCAGGCCTGAAATGTGGGTTATGTATCCTTATCTTTGCTCTATAAATATGCTGTCTGACCTGCTGAGTATTCCAGCATTATGCTTTTATTTCAATCACGGCATCTATCGTCTTTTGTGTTTTACAGCACACCACTGGTCATAGGGTTCAGGCTATAAAAACAACCTTCCACTGTTACCCTCTGCTTTTCACCATGAAGCCTATTTTCTATCCATTTGGTAATCTTACCTTAGATCCCATGCAATCTAACCTTCGAGAGAGGAAACGATCACAATCCTTATCAAATGCCTTGTTGAAATCTACATATGCAACATCTATAGCTCTGCCCTCACCAATCTTTATGATCACATCTTCAAAAAAAACTCAGTCACACTTACAAAACTGTGCTGACTATTCCTAATCAGTCCTTGTCCATCCAAGTGCATTTATATCTTCTCCCTCAGAATACTCTCCAGTAACTTACCAACCACAGATGTTAGGCTCACTGGCCTGTAGTTCCCAGGCTTTTCCGTGCAACTCTTCTTAAATAGAGGCACAACATTTGCCACCTTCCATCATTCCGGTATCTCACCTGTACTTAATGATGACTTATAATTCTCAGCCAGGGCACATGCAATTTCCTTTCTCATTTCCCGCAGTGTCCTTGGATATCTTTAATCAGGCCAGGAGATTTGTCTACCTTCCTATGCATCAGGGCCTTCCGCACCTCTTCAACTTTAATGCCAACTATTGTCAAAACCCTTCCATTAACTGGCCCAAGTTTGCCAGTACTTATGTCTTTCTACTACACAGTAAAAAACAAAAGACAGCCGTGGCCATCTCCTGTGGTTCCGCACAAAGTTGACCATATTGATTCCAGAGACATCCCATCTTTTTCCCTTTATGTATTTATAAAATCTTTTGGAATTTTCCTTTATGTTATCTGCCAGAGCTATCACCTGTCCTATTTTTGCTTTCATGAGTTCCTTATTCAGCTTGAGCTTCAGTTCTCTAAACTCCTTCAAATACACACAATCTCAGCCGCTACACCTTCCCCTTCCATGCTCTGAAGAGAGCTTGAATTTCCCTTGTCATCCTTTCTTCCCAATGCCTGTGTATTTGACCCTTCACTCTAACAGGAACGTGCATGTCCTGGACTCCCGAACACACTTATAAAAGCATCCCATTTTCCTAATATTCCTCTTTCTTCAAATAATATGTTCCAATTAACTCATGCTGGTCCTTGTCTTAAAAGTTGGCCTTGCTCCAATTCTGAATTTTAACTCATGGCCCTGTGCTGTCTCTCTCCATTACTATCTTAAACCTAACAGACCCATGGTCATTGGTCCCCAAAGTATCATTCATGTACATTTCATCCACTTGCCCTTCCAAATTTCCCAAAACTAGATCAAGTATTGGCTTCTGCCTTGTAAGATCCTCTACATATTGCAAGAGGAAACTTTCTTGAATACATTTGATAAATTTCACCGCATCTGAACCTTTCATTCTATAACTTTCCCATCAATATTTGTAAAGTTAAAATCCCCTATTATGACAACGTTATCTGACTGAGAGCTGGTAGCAATCTCCTGCCATATTTGCTCCTCCAATTCCTATTGATTATTTGGGGGATTGTCGTACACTCCTAAAAGGTGATCATGCCTTTTTTGTTCCTCAGCTCCACCCATATAGCCTCACTGGCTAATCCATATGTAATGTCACATCTGATGATTTCCATGACATCCTCCTTGACCAATAACATGACACTGTGGTAGTACAGATCTATCACCAATGTATATAGTGTATATAGTTACAGTATCTAGACTGTGCTTACAGCGATTGGCTGAGAGCTTAGCCACGCCTACTGTCTGGGCCTTAAAGGGTTGTGTCCCTAGCCAGGTCGGATCATTCCGGACTGGTCGGCCACCTGTGAAGAGCTCCTGTCTTTTGCTAATAAAAGCCTTGGTTTGGATCAATAAGTCTTTGATTCTTTCGACGAGCTCTACAGATACCACCTGCTCTTTCGCCCTTACCTCTGCCTTTCCTGAAGTATCCGCACCCTAGAACATTGAACTGCCAGTCCTGCCCCTCTTGTAACCAGGTTTCCATCATGGCTGCCACATCATAGTCTTGTGTTTTCCTCCTTAACTGACAAACCTCTAACATTAAAATAGGTGCAATTTAAAATATTAGTCCTTCTTTGCTCACTGCCATTCTCATGCCCAATAAACGTTTTCTCATCACCCCTCATTTTCCCTATCAATTTCTAACCTCTTAATTGGATAGGATTCAATCCCCTTCCCACTACCAGTCTAGTTTAAACCCACCCAAGTAGCACCAGTGAATCTGCCTGTCAAGATGTTGGTCCCTCTCTGGTTCAAGAGCAACCCATCCTTCTTGAAAAGATTACTTCTCCCACAAAAGAGATCCCAATGATGCAAAATCCTGAATCCCTGTCTCCTGCACCAGCTTCTCAGCCTTCTCATATGGCCTGCTTTTTCACATCTGAACTCACTAGCTCGTGGCAGAGATCACTACTCGAGGTCCTGCTTCTCAACCTCTTACATAACTGACTCTATTCATTGTGCAAGATCTCATAACTCAAATATGTTTTTTACAAAGCTACTGCATTCCAGGAAATTATAACCATTTCCCCGGATGCATGGTGTGTAAAAAGGTCAGAAAGGGAATGAGGGTACCATACCAATTCCGATATTTTACTTCCTAGATCCCCCTAGTAAATTTCCCGAAACACCTACAGTCTAAAGTGAATGGCAGGCATTCCGTTAACAATGGGCTAATGAATAGTACATATCAATGATGCGCTTTGCAAGACCCGTGTCTTTAATTACCACACTTCAGGTTTGCTGTCTAAACTCACGCAAGGGAACAGAGATTTTGAATTTGGTCGTTTGTGTATGAACGACCAATGCCGAGACTTCGACATTCTTCAGGACGGTAAAATCACGCAAATTCTATCTCAAAAACATAAAAGACAAAATTCTTTTATTCCAGACCTTTTCTCACCTACAGAAAGGTAGGTATTTGGAGTTGCATTTTGCTGAAGAAGAGAAAGTAACTGTTCAGCCTAAGTGTTTCATCAGTTACTTACATTTTACTGGGGCTTCCCAGATTATGACAGACCTGACTGATGGAAACCAAACTTTTAAAAAATTCTCCGATAAATTTTTAAAGGATTTTTTAAGATAGGCAAGTTAGTTGTTGAGCTGCGCAGTGGCAAGAAAATTCGAGGTGCATGAGAAGTTGGTAAGAGATTGGAGGAAGAAAGAAGAGACCAAGAAAAATACCAAAAAGGCCATGTTCATCTACCTGGTCAACCGGTACGTACTCGAAAGGCCGACATGGCCTGTTTCTGCGCCGTAAATGGTTATATGGTTATATGGTTATATGGTTAAATGAAAACATCTCAGGAGTGATTGAATAAATTTAGTAGCTAGTTCATTGAAAATATAACCAAAATAAATATATTTGCTGGAAACCTCCCCTATCGTTAATCAAACTGATACCATTGTCTGTTATAACAGTAGGCAGCAAGTTCACAGCAGGAAGCCACTTAAAAGGCTGCCCTGGAAACTGACAAGATACTATTGACATTTGTCAACTACTTTCTCAAACAATTTCATTTAAATTTTAAATTTATGACCATTGATACTTTATGGCTATCGAAACTAGCTTTTGATTTTTCAGATTTCAGATTTATTGTCAGAGTACACATCACATGAAATCCTGAGATTCCTTTGTCATCCAGGTGCCACAGAATTACCACTAATTGGTAAAAAAAATAAGATGTACACAGCATAAAACATGTAAACAAGCAAAGTACTGTACACAGATAACAAATGTAAACAAACTGACTGTGCAAGACAGAGACAGCAAAAAAGAAAACCAATAAAGTGCACAAGTAAGAGTCCTTAAATGTGCCTCTGAGTTTGTCATTAAGGAGTCTTGTGGTGAAGGGGGGGGTGAAGGAGGAGAGAAGGGAGGGGGGGAAAGAGGAGAAAATTACACTGTATATATTCAAGAGAAAAATGTCTGTATGCATTTTGGTCAGTATGGTTTATAGTGTGAAATATAAAAAAAATTTAAAAAAAGGAGTCTGGTGGTGGAGGGGTAGCAGCTGCTCCTGACCCTAGTGGTGCAGATATGGAACATTCTGAATCTGTAACACTGTAACTACACAGGGGAAGACAATAAATAAATGTCTAATAGACTATCATTGAATTTGTTTGTTTCTGATTTATGGAAAAAAATAATTGACAGACAGCTCCCAGGAACAAATCTCTTGTATAACCTAAGGACTGCCTGTATCTGCAGATACTTCAGCTCAAATTTTATCGTAATCCAATGAATGACAATAAAATGGGTCAGATCAGGCCATTAAATTTACCTGATGTGACTTAAAACTTTAATGAATTGCATAGAATGTAAAACCTTCCCCTGCCTTGGCAGGTTAAGTCAGGGCATTTACTTCCAAATTTACTTGAGTTCTTTGCTTTTTTCATTCTTGCCAGAAGATATAGTGAAATCTGTCATCAAAAACATTATTTAAAAATGTATGTTGAACATTGGATTATTTTTGTTAATGTAAGTAAAATGACAGATTATATTTTATAAGCATTTTGAATGATTTAATTGAATTATCACTGAAATGTTTAATGAGAGGTTTTCTCAATATAAAATGTTTACAAAAAAAGTCCCATTTCACTTGTTTATATAGGAAGTTTCCACTCCAAATATTGACATACAAAAAGTCACAGGAAATCATTTTTGTGGATAGGATGTGTATGCTGTATACTCAGACAGAGAAAATCTGTGGCAATTCTAGTGACCTTCCACTGAAATAGAGGGCATAACATAGGCTGGGATTAGCGATCTTGGGTTATGTTCTTGGAACCTCAAATGTCATCATTTTAAGAGTTCAGAACCAATGGCTCAGTGTTGCTACACTACACTACAAGTTCATGTACTCTTTGCTGACAGGTGAAATTCTTTTATGCTTCATGAGAATTTCTTGACTACCAGTCCTCATGGCACCCAGAATTTCTGAAGGGAAGTTTATATTTTAAAGTAAAATCAGTGCATCTCCAGAACAAAGCCACCTATGGACAATGCTCTCAGTGGAAGGTACTGTATCACACACATCTTGTTTTGTGGCCATCTTTCCTCACCAGCCAATCAGGAGCGGTCATTGTGACCTTTCAAACTAACTGTCCAAGTCTCATTGAATTAGAACTCATACTTGCCCTGACTTCTGCCTGAATGTTGCCAACATTTTTTCACGAGTCAGGTGCAGGCAACTTTCTTTCTTAGCATATGCAGAAATGTAATTGTTACAGTCCTATTTGGACCTTCTCCCTCGACTCTTTCTCAAGTACTTTAATGACTGGATTGATGATACCCTCTGCTGCACATTTTCACCCTCCTCTTGCTTTCTCATTACTTCCTTACTGACTGACTCTTTCTGTCCCTTTTTTGACATGTTTATTCTTGTCTCATGGCAGAGGTTAATGATCAATATCCATTAGAAACCCACTGATTCCCAGAACTATTGTGAGCACATTTCCCAGCCTGTAAATACTCCATTCCCTCTGTGGTGGAAGAGTTGCACCTCAGATCACTATTAAATCTCTTCCCTCTTGCCTTAAATATATGCTCCTTAGTTTTAGACTAGCCAGCCCTCAGAAAAAGACTGTGACCATCCATTATATCTAAGTCCCTTACGATAAAATAAAATTCAATTCTTCGTTCACTCTGCGGCCTCTTTTGTTCCATGCAAACAGTCTCAACCTACCTGGGTCTCTCTGTTCCATATCATTCCCCAGGGCACTGTTATTCACGGAGGTGTCATATTCATATTGGTGTTGTCTGCAAAATTACCAGTCATGTTATCTACATCCTCCACCAAATAGTTAATTCATGTAACAAAGAAAGTACAATTCTCAGTAGAACACCACTGGTCACAGACCTCCAATCTGAAAAACAAACCTCCACCACAACTTACTGATTTCTTTCACCAAGCCAAGAGTATCTAATTGGCCAGCTCACGGTGGATTGCATGAGATATCACCTTGCACCCCGCCCTCTCATGCCTTATCAAAGGCCTTGCTAAAGTTCATGTAGATAACATCTGCCATCTTGTGTTAATTACCCCTCTTGGTCACCTAATAGAGGTTTTGAATATAATTACTGCAGTTGGCACCACATCCACCTACCTACCTTCATCAATTTATTTTGCTACTTCTTCAAAAAATTCAATTCAGCATGACCTACCACTCACAAAGTTATGGTATCTGTGAAAACTACACTTTTCTAAATACTCATAAAATCTTCCCTAAGAATCCTCCCCAATAGTTTGCACATTACTGATATAATACTACCTAGTCTATAATTTCCAGGATTCTCCCTATTCCCAAGATTCTCCCTATTACATTTTTTAAACAAAGGGACTACATTTGCTATTCTCCTATCCTCCAGTACTCCAGTACGCCAGGAAGAATGCAAAGATCATTGCCTACACCCCAGCAATCCCTTCCCTCTCTTCCTTGAATAAACTGGGGTATATCTCATCTCGTGCCATGGACTATCAATCTTAACATTTTTAAGATGTTGCTGGTCAAAAGCTTGTTCTATACCAGTGGATCTCAACCTTTCTCTTTCCATTCACATATCATTTTAAGTAATCCTTATGCCATCGGTGTTCTGTGATTAGTAAAGGATTGCTTAAGGTGATATGTGAATGGGAGGGGAAGGTTGAGAATCATTGCTCTAGATCCAATTGTTACTGAAATATTTTGCTTGAGAAAAATTGTCATTGGCCCATTTCCTTTGGAGTTATGAAACTGCAAATAACGAGTCAAATAGGTACGATTAAAACAATGGTTTTCAAATTTTTTCTTTCCACCCTCATACGACCTTAAGCAATCTCTTACTAATCACAGAGAACATCTGATCTAAGGAATACGTAAAGTGGTATGTGAGTGGAAAGAAAAAGGTTGAGAACCACTGTTCTATACTGACCTCACATTGACCAAGGTATCTCTCTCAGGTGAACATTGAAGCATAGTATTCATTTATGACCTTCCCTACCTCCACTGCCTCCAGGTACATGTTGTCTTCATTATCCTTAAGCACCCCTACCTTCATTCTAGTCATCCTTCTGTTTCATAATGTATGCATAGAACACCTCTGAGTTTTTGTTAATCCCACATGCTAAGGCCTTCGCATGGCTCCTTCTAGCTCTCCTAAGTCTTTTCTTAAGTTCCTTCCTTCCGGTTACCTAATTCTCATGAACCCTTCCTAACATTTGCTTCCTAAATCTAAGGTATCCTTCCTTCTTCCTCTTAACTAGCTGTTTCACCTCTTTTGTCAATCACAGTTCCCTTATCATACCATATTTTTCCTGTCTCAGTGGGACAAAGCTATCCAGAATCTCATGCAAGTGGTCCCTAAATATCCTCCACATTACTTCTGTGTTTTGCAAACATCTGTTCCCAATTTATTCTCCCCAGTTCCTGCCTAATTCCATTGTAATTAACTCTTCTCCAATTAAACAGTTTACCATTTTGTCTATTTTGATCCTTGCCCATAGCTAGGCTAAAGTTCAGGGAGTTGGGTTATTTCCATCAAATGCTGGTTTGTCATGTGACCAGGTTCATTGTCCAGTACTCAACCCAATATGGCCTCTCCTCTAGTTGGCTTGTCTACCTACTATGTCAGGAATCCTTCTTGGGCATCTCTGACAAATTTTGCCCCATATATCCCTCTTGCAGTAAGGAGGCCCCAGTCAATATTAGGGAAGATGAAGTCTCCCATAACAACAACCCTTCTATTTTTGCACCACTCCATAATCTGTCTACTTATCTACTCTTGAGGGTTAATTGGAAGCCTATAGACTACTCCCAAATAGCTCCCCTCCTGCTTCTGATTTCCACCCACACTGACTCAGTAGATATTCCCTCCACAATGCCTTCCTTTACTGCAGTGATACTATCCCTTATTTGTAATGCTACTTTCCCCCCCCCACCTCTTTTTATCTCCCTTTTGACACATCTAAATACAGATACATGTATCATCTAATCCTGTCCTGTGTCAGCTAAGTCTCTGTAATAGCCACAACATCATAATTCCATGTACTGATCCATGCTCCAAATTCATCTCCCTTATTCCTAACACTACTCACATTGAAATAAACACATTTCAAACCCTCCAACTGGTGGTTTATGCTCCCCCACTCCCTGTCCTTCCTCACCATCTCACTACACATTGCATCAACTTTTCTACCACCTGTTTTATTCTTTGCCCTATCATTCTGTTTCCCATCCTCATCCCAAACTAGCTTAAACCCTCCCCAATAGTTCTAGCAAACCTCTCGGCCAGGATATTGGTCTCTTCCAGTTCACATGTAACCTGTTCTGTTTATACAGATTGTATCTTCCCCAGAAGAGCTTCCAATGATCCAGAAATCTGAACCCCTGCCCCCTGCAGGAATTCTTCAGCCATGCATTCATTTGCCATATCTTCCTGTTCTTACCCTCAATGGCATGTGGCACAGGCAGCAATCCTGAGATTACAACACTTGAGGTGCGATCTTTCAGATTCTTATCTACCTCCCTCTATTCTTTATTTAGGACCTCGTCTCTTTTCCTACCTATGCCATTGATACACTATGTACCATGACTTTTGGTTGCTCACCCTTCCTTTTAAGGAATCCATGGACCCAATCAGATATGCCCCTGACCCTTGCCTCTGGGGTGCAACAAACCATCCAGGGTCTCTTTTGTGTCCAGAAAATTTCCTGTCTGTCCCTCTAACTATTGAATCAGTGCCAGAGGCCGGTTCATTGCTGCAGCTTTGCCTTGGTAGGTTGTACCCCAAACAATATCCAAAGTGGTATACTTATTATTGAAGGGAACACTCGCAGGAATACCCTGCACTCCCTGCTTGTTTGTCTTTTCTTTCCCTCTCCTGCCTCCTGCAGCTGTGGTGTGACTAGCTACCTGTAACTCCTCATTCTCCCAAACAAACTGCAGCTCCAGTTCCCTAACACGGTCTATAAGGAGCTGCATCTCAATGCACTTCATGCAGATATAGCTATTAGGGAGATGGCAAGTCTCCCAGAATTCCCACATCTCACACAACGAACCCTCCACTAATCCTGTGGCCATTCTAAATACTCTACCTTGGCACTAATACAAGTCAATGAGTAATTAATAATAAATTCTCCCCAGTGTCTTACCTTAGTCTCACCCTCTTCTCACCAAAGCCTCATGAGCCAAAACTTCAATGCCCCACTCTAACTATGGCCCACTCACACGATGGCCAATCCACTTATTCACTCACCTATTTAAAGGAGCCTGCTGTCATATTCTCTCACTCTAACTCCTGTTCACTGGAAAAGTTATACTCATTGAAATTTAGAAGAATAAAAGGGGGATCTCATTTAGACATATACAATTCTGACAGGGCTAGGATTCAAGAAGAATGTTCCGAATGTTGGGGAAGTTCAAAACAAAGGATCACAGTGTAAGGATAAGGGCTAAGCCATTTAGGACTGAGTTGGAGAGAAACCATTTCACTCAGTGAGTTGTAGACTTGTGGAACTCCCTCCTGCAGAAAGTTGTTGAGGCCACATCATTGGAAGTGACCCTTGAGGAATCAAGAGGTATCAAGAGACAGCAGAAATTGGGCACTGAAGTCAGATGATCAGTAGTGATCACATTGAATGGTTGTGCAGGCTTGAAGGGCTGAATGGCCACCTGTACTAGATTTCCATGTTTGTATATTTCATACTCCCTACTAGGGTTAGAAACAGATGAATCAAATGCTGGAATCAGGAGCAAAGTACAATTTGAGGAAAGGTTCCAAACAAAGATGTTGACTACTCTTTTTCTCCTACTGACGCTGCCTAACCCCCTGGGTTTTTGCCGCAGGGTTAGAAACTTCTTTGGTAGGATGCTTTATTTTTAAATTTGAAATTGACAGTTCATTCATTGTCAGTACAGAACACAGCTTTTTGTCACCTAATTTTCACAATCTGGACACCCCACCTTCAACGAATATATGCTGGTCAAGAGCTGAATGAGTGCACAACGGTAATTTAGCACCAATACACCAGTCCCCCACAATCTTGCAACCATCAATTATTACTGTCAACTCACCACTGACGTCTGGCTACTTAATTCAACCCATGCCTACCAGTAGGATCTGCAAGAATTATTAAGGAGGAGTTACTCATGTAGTGAGTAGATTTGTATGGCCTCCATCGGTCCTGGTCGACTATGGCTCTCTAGAGGGAGCAAGCTAGGGCAGAAGTGATATTGTGACCTGTCTTGCCCATGCAGTGGGACCCCCACCCCCCCATGCTAATAACATATCCAAATTGTGATGCGCTGCAGCACAAACAACCAAGTTCAAACTACAAAGGCTGTACAGGTACACAATCCTTTATCTGGAACCCTTGGGGAACAGTGTGTCCTGAATTTTGGATTTTTCCGGATTTTAGAAAGCCAGATTTAAACCCACCCAAATTGTGCTGCCGTATCCACGCCCACTCCCTTCCAGTCGCGCTGCCATCTCCTCCCCCACGCCCTCCTGACGCGCCGCCAGTCTCCATCCCCCCTCGCCCACCTGACTCACGCTGCTAGTCTCTCCCCACTTGCCGGATTTTGGAGCTTTCTGGATTTTAGATGTCCGGATAAAGGATTGTGTACCTGTACTACAGGCTTTAATGAGCTTAAAACATACACACAACTTATGCTTTCTGGATCCACGTGCTCTACTGCCTAAACAAGGCCGGCGTGAGCCATTATATGGGACCAGTGATTGGCAGGGAGTAGGTGGAGCTAGCCTCCCAGGTTACCTCCCTACAGGTACAGTTGTTTGCTCCCTGCAGAAGGCAGGGAGGAATGAAAACAGGCACAGGCAGTCACACAGTCTAGTGGTTGTATCACCACATACATCCCCTTGTTAAAATAAGTCCCTGGTGGGGGAAGAAAAATAGGGTCCACCACCATCTTCATGCCGAGGGTCCGCTAGAAACAGAGAAGTTGGGAGAGAAAAACATATTTACAGATTTACAAATTGAGGTGATCTAGTGGTTGCCATTGCCTTTGGAACCGTTGCAGGACAGGCTCCTGGTTAATGGTCTGTGGGGCAGGGTCACCTGAAGGGTGGCTGAGTCAGGGGTGGTTGGGGCAGCCAGTGGTGCAGGTGGGGTGGTGGATGGTAGAGAGGGGGGTATAGGTCTGGGGTGGGTCCACGGGCAGCGGGGTCCTATGGTTGATGGTGGATGGGGGGAGGATATCGACTCTGGGTGGGCTCTGGAGATGCCATGGGTGCCTCGTATTGGGTCGAGTCGAGATGGTGTCTTCACATCCATTGGGGCACACCATGTCGATGTAACATGGAGGAGGTGCACTTGTTCAACCAGGGGGCAGGATTTGAGAGTCCTCACATGTCTATGGAGGAGGACAGGTCCTGGACATATCAGCCATGCTGGCAGTGAGACTCCCATCACCGATTTCCTGGGGAAGGAAAAGAGGCATTTGTGAGGGCTCTGGTTGGTAGCCATACATAAGAGTGACTGTTTGGCATGGAGCGCCTCAGAAAGAGTTAGTCAACTATCCTTTTGACCTAAGGGCCAGGAGGACTGCCTTCTAGATTACCATGTTCTCAAGTTTTCCCTGCCGTTGCCCCTGGGGGTTGTAGCTAGTCGTGTGACTAGACACAATGCCTCACATCACCAGGTACTGGTGCAGCTCCTCACTCATGAAGCTAGACCCCTGGTCACTGTGGATGAATGCTGGGTATATGAACATGGTTAGGATCTGCACCAGCCCCTTTACAACGGAGGCGGTGAAGGTATCGGGGCAAGGGACAGCGAATGGGAAATGGGAGTATTTGTCTATAACGGAAAGAAAATAGACATTTTTGTTTGTGGAAGGCAGTGGCCCCTTAAAGTCGATGCTGGTCACTCGAAGGACTGAATGGCCTTTATTATATGGGCCTATGCTGGGTGGAAGAAGCGCAGTTTGCACTCTGCACAGACCCGGCGGACTCAGTCATGGTCCGGACTTCCTGAAGGGGAGTTTTCAGGATTTCACAAAATGGTACAGCTGCATGATGCCCTGATGGCAAAGGGTTTCAAGCAACACCTGAATTTGGTCAGACTACGCACTGGCGCAGGTCCGGGTCAGGGCATCGGGGGAGTCATTGAGCTTCCCTGGCCTATGCTAAACGTTGTAGCTGAAGGTGGCCAGCTCGACTCTCCAGAGCAAGATCTTGTTGTTTTTGATCTTGCCTCTGTGGGTGGTGTGGAAAATGAATGTCACTGCATGCAAGTTTGTAAGGAGAGTGAACCTCCTGCCTGCCAGGTAGTGGTGCCAGTGGCTGACTGCTTCCACAATCGCCTGGGTCTCCTTTTCGATGGCAGAGTGCCTGAGCTCTGAGCCATGGAGTGTTCGGGAGAAAATGACCATGGGTCTGCCCCTTTGATTGAGGGTGGCAGCGAGGGCAATGTCAGAGGCATCGCACTCCACCTGGAATGGGGTGCTTTCATCTACAGCATGCATTGTACCATTGGCGATGTCCTTTCTTATGTGGGCAAAGGCCGCTTGCACCTTGGCAGGGAGAGGGAATGTGGTGGCTTGGGCCAGTGGGCGGACCTTATCTGAGAACTGAGGGACTCACTGAAAATAGTATAAAAACAGCCCTAGTTACCTGCACAGGGCCTTGAATGTGTGGGGGCAGTGGAAATTCCATCGGGAGTGCATGCATTCGGGGTCGGGACCAATGACACCATGTTCCACGATGCATCCAAGGAAGGTGAGATGGGTGGTGTTGAACATGCACTTCTCCCTATTGTAGGTGAGATTTAATGCCTCTGCTGTCTGGAGGAACTCTTCCAGGTTAGCATTGTGGTCCTGCTGGTTGTGGCCGCAAATGGTGACCTTGTCCAAGTATGGGAAGGTCACTCTTAGATTATGTCAGTCTACCATGTGATCCATCTCCCTCTAGAACATGGAGACTCCATTTGTGACCCCAAAAGGGGTCCCAGTGGAACTAGTAAAGGTGCCTATCAGCCTCGATGGCAGTATAGGGTTTATCCCAGGCATGGATGGGGAGCTGGTGGTAAGCTGACTTTAGGTCAACAGTGGAGAAAACCCTGTACTGTTGACCAGTCAGCAATACGGGGTAATGGGTAGGCATCCAGCTGGGTGTACTGGTTGATGAAGCCCCTGATGGCTGCACAGAAATGCCTGCTCTTGGCCGCAAAGGGCTTGCAGTCTGGTGTCAGGTGATTAAAGAGGGAGAGGGTACCCTTAAGGAGGACAGTCTGCAAGTGGGGCGGGGCAATCACTAGGTTTGAAGTTGTGAATGGGGGGAGTGGCCATCGAAAGCTAGAGTTGGAGATGGCACTGGAAATCTACTCCCAGGATAACCGGGGCACAGAGCTTTGGTATGACCAAGAACCTGAACCCGTTTTACGTTTCCCTCCCACAGTCAAATTTAGAGTATAGCACTCCAGCGCTGTGATGGAGTGGTCCTGGGAAGCAAAAGCGATGGACAAGTTCGCTGGGTGTACTTTAAGCAACATCATATGGACCATGTGCGGGTGCACAAAGCTCTCAGTACTACTGCTATTGAACAAACATTTTATTCTTTCCTGTTGACAGTGATATCCATCATTGAGCCCCCGAGTCCATGCAGGTTGTTGTCCCGACAGTGTGGTGGACACTAGGACTGACTCGGGATTCAAGTCACTGCTCCAAGCTGTGCTTACAGGATGCATCGGCAGTGGCAATCGTTTTTCCACAATAGGGTCCCTAAGCAACGGTGGTGTTTGCATCAGCCAGACCAGTGGAGGCAGCAGGGAGCATCAAAGGCTTCTGTGTGGTGGGCTGCAGCTTCCAGAGAACGGATCACATCACTGACCTCGTGAGGGAAGCATTGCTTTCTTCTAGCAGTCTCTGTGGGGTTGCTCTCATTCACAGGACTCACACACATGCATCCTGGATGAGTCGTTGCACTTCCCCAGTGGTCACCCCAGTCTCGGTCATGCATGGGTGCACCGATTCATGCAGTGCCCCAAGGTAAGCCTTTACTGTCTCACCCAGTTGTTGTAGCCTGATGCTAAACAGGTACCTGGAGTAGAGTACATTCGCTGAAAGCTGGTAGATGTTTTCCAAGATGGCCATCGGTCATACTCAGTGCAGTCATGGATTTCCTGAAACGCGAATGGGCCAAATTTCATGTACAGTACTATGAGTCTCTTTTGGTCTGAGTTGATGACCTCTGCGTGAGTGCGGATGATTGCCCCAATCACATGCTTCCAGATCTCGAAGTGGGCTGGAACTTCCAGGCATTGGGGGTCGATATCCAGCTTTTCAACGTTGAGAAACTTCTCCATGGTTCTTTTAAATTTAAGCTAATTAAATTGTGATGCGCTGTAATGCAAACAAACAAGCTCAAACTATAAAGGCTGTGCTACAGGCTTTAATTAGCTTAAAAATGGCACATAATTTAAGTATCCCTTCTGTTTTATCAGTGCCCCAAAATATAAAGGTTCTGGAGCTGAGTCTTCAGCACAACTAGCTGAAATATTTAAAGTCAATTTACAACCCTGTCCATTGACTGCAATATTTGGAATCTCTGACCACTCCCTAAATTCCCTATTACCCAATTGTCTAATTTTGTTACACAAAGTCTGATAGGGGTCCTTCTATTATACAATGGATTAAGGATATTAGTTTCTTTATTAAACTGGAGAATATCAAATATACATTAAGAGTGTCCACCGGAAAATTTGTCCATAAATAGCAACCTTTTATGCATTATTTCTGAATTACGCATACTTTCGGAGTAAAAGACTAACTGTGACACAGTTGTACCAGTACAATCATTAATGTACTGTGTATATTTTTTTCTGCTTTAAAAAAGAAAGTAGGAGCATAATGTGCCTCTGTATAATGTGTAATTAGTTGTTTTTGATGCTCAATAAATATATTTTGGTTAAAAAGACCAAAATATGGGGTAAGAACAACCTGAATTACAGCCTGGTGTTGTAGCCCCGTTACATGTTTGGCACAAAAAAGCTGTGAGAAAACAAATAATGAATAATATTACAGGATAAAGAAAATGAAAGCAGAAAATAGGTCCAAACTTCACAGCAGCCAAAAGAACTTTTCCGAAAGCAGCCTGGCTACAAAGTTAAATTAAGTGTAAACTAAAAATTCATGAAGGGCAAAGAGGAACTTTTCAGTCTCGCAGGATAGTTTTTGATGTTTTCTGTAGAAACAATTAAAATAAAGAGTAAATCAGTGAATATTTACTGTAATGCTAAAAGAACACATCTGCTTCTGCTGTGCAGCACAGATGTTTGCTTTTCTCTACTTTAATATCTCCATAAATCAAGAACAGCAGAAATGAAGAGATGTCCCTTCTGTGCCAGATTTGGAAATGGTAATGTAATGCAAAATTAAGTTTTACTATCACTCCACGTAGGATGTGCTCTTTAACTTCTCTTATTTTCTTGACAGAAAATTGGCAACCAGAAGTAAAGCTTAAGCAAACAACATTTAAACATGAAATATGCAAAAAGAATGAGAACAATATACTTTTAAGACAAACACAACTTAAATTTTATCAAAGGGCTCATATTAGACCAGGAATCTCTTACTGAATGCTTCATTAAACTAATACTTGTGGTTGTTAATTTCAAATGCCAATTTGTCTCACAGGATTATATATGGAGAAGTTGAGGAAGGCGGAGAGGGTCTTTATTTCCTGTATGTGATGGAGTTTAAGTCGATGAGATAAAGGTAAATGTCGCAGTAACTGAAGGGTGAATAAAATAAATGGCCACAGATTTGAGGTGATTACTAAAAGAAATAAAGAAGACATGAAGAAATACATAAAAGTGCTGGAGAAACCCAGCAGCCATGAGTAAATTGATAGATATGGGTGGGAGGGGACCTGCCACAGACTTCTCAATCTTCTGCTGGATCCACACGTTCAATGCCTCTTACCTGTGGGCCTGTGCTCCTCCTTCTTCATTTTATTTAGGCACCAGCCTGCTTTTTGATCATACCTTGATGAAGGTCTCAAGCCTGCAATGTTGGTTATGTATCTTTGCTATAAAGAACACTGCGTGAACTGCTGAGTTTCTCCAGCACTTTTGACTGTTAAACTACATTCACAGTGTCGGCAGACTTTCATGTTAGCATTTGAAAGAATTATGGATACAAATTAAATCTTGAAAGGAAAAAATTTTCAAAAGAGAATTGAATAATATTGTTGAGGTATGAAGAAAGTCAAAGTTTGGGATTAATTTGATTTAATTTTCAAAAAACCAACACAAACTAATGGCCAATAGATGTCTGTCTATACAATACAGTAATGAGCTTTCACAAATTTTGTGTTTTCAGGTATATTATAATCACGTAGAGGGTCCATAATGATGTTTGCAGAGCCAGAGAGATTTTTCTGGATGTTAATTTTCTATAACAGGTTATTTTCAAACAGTTGCAATACATATTGATGTATTAACATCAGCCTCTCACTCAATGTCACCTAAAGGAGCTGATTGTAGAAAACCAGAGGTGAATGATCCAGTGATCATTGGGATATCAGTGATGGATAGGGTAAGCAAATTTAAATTCCTGGGAACCACTATCTCAGAGGACCTTTCCTGGACCCAATATCCTTATGTCATCGTGAAGAAAGTTCACTAGGGCCTCTACTTCCTGACAAGTTTGCAGAGGTTCAGGAGGATAACCCTAACCCTAAAGCTAAATAGATTAAGGAAATCTGATAATCCTCTAAACCTAAATCAATTAATGATTGCATGTTCCCTAATAAAAATATATCGGGATCTAATACAAGATAGATATTATATAAACTGTTAAAAATACATTGAATACCTTTCCAAAATTGTTGCAATCGATCACAAAGCCAAACAGTATGCAAAAAAGTATTGGCCGTCTGATCACATCGAAAACAAGAATCCAACTTACTGAGATCAAATTTTTTAAATTTCTCCGGCGTTAAATATAGCTGACGAATAAAATTATAATTAATCATCGCTAGTCTAGCGTCAATTAATTTCCGAATACTATTCTGACAAATTTCCATCCAAGCTTCTTCAGCTATTTTATGTCCTAAATCTTTTTCCCATTTCAACTTATCTTTATCCCAGTCTTTTTTTCTATCAATATCTTGTAAAAGACAATACAAATCAGATATATAATATCCCTTTTGTGGCGTTGAAAGTTCGTATTCTTCGAAACTAGATTCAGGAGGAGTATATTATGTAATTGAAACAAACTCTTTGATCATTTCATCAACCATAATTTGTTCCAAATTTGAAGGATCTTTTAAAATAATTTCTGACCCTAATTTCTCTCATAAATAAGCCTTCAACTGAAAATAATAAAACGATGTATTATGAGGTTATATCATATTTAATCATTAATTGATTAAAAGACATCAATCTATTATTATCATAACAATTCCCCAATTTAGAGATTCCCTTATAGTGTCATATATTTAAAGAAATATGATCTTTTGAAAAAAAAACAATAAGGAATTAATTAATGGTGTTTTTAGTGAAAGAATATTTCCATCAGTTTCTAATTTAACTTTATTCCAAATATTCAACAAATGTTTTAATATTGGAACTCCTTATCTATTACACTAGATTTAGAAACCTATTTATAAATAGGACTAACTTCTTCTATCTTATTTAGTTCAATGTCCACCCATGATGGTCTAATTTTAACAAACATGAAAACTAAAAACCTTAATTGTGCTGCTCTATAATAATCCTTAAAATTGCCAAGTTGTAGTCCACCATGTTCATATTTCCATGTTAATTTCTCTAATGACTTTCTTGCTATCTTCCCTTTCCTAAGAAATTTCTTAACTTGCTTATTTAAATCTTCAATAAATTTTTGAGGTAAAGGTATAAGTAAAGGTATAAATAAATAATGAATTCATGGAAAAACTTTAATCTTAATAGAATTAACTCTCCTAATTAACATATTTGGCAAATTTACCCATCTTTTTAAGTCTTCTATCTTTTTAAATATTTGAATATAATTTAATTTATATAACTTTTTCAAATTAGTATCGATACATATACCTAAATATTTAATCTTAACACGAACCGCTTGTCTACATTGTGAATAATCTCCTGCTACGAGTTCCATTATCTCACTTTTATCCCAATTTATATTATATCCTGAACACTGAAAAATCTTGAATATGGGGAATAGGGTAGTGACCCGGTATAATGGCATCGTTGAGCAGTCTATAATCTCTACAAGGTCTCCACTCTCCAGTGCATTTTTGGACGAAATGTAATAGAGACACCCATGGACTATTGCACCTGCGAATTATCCCCAGCTCTTCCATTTTGTGGAGTTCTTGTTTAGCTAATTGCTGTTTCTCCGGAGGCAAGCAATGTGCCTTAGCATGAATGGAGGGCCCTTGGTAGATATATGGTGAGTTACTCGATGTTTCACAGTGGAAGTCAAAAACTGCAAGTTGTAATTTCAGGAAACACTTATACATATCTGGAGAACTTATCAACAGTGTTACACAGGGCTTGAAGGCATTGTGTAGGAACATGCGATTCTGCCAGGCGAATAGTTTGAAAGGTGGTACTATCCACCAGTTGACGCCCTTTTAAATCCACCATGAATTAATGAACTTGAAGGAAATTGGCCCTGAGTAGGGGTCGTTATACTGCCGCTATAATAAAAGGCTAAGTGTAAATGCTCCCCTCGAACTGATCATTCATTTTTTTGGTGACATATATGAGTAGATTGGAACTATTGACTGCTGTGAGTTGGAGGTTAGGGGTAGGATAACGTGCATCAAAACTGGTTGGTGGAAAAACACTAACCTCCGATCCTGTGTCCACCAAAACACATAAAAATTTACATTGGGATAGCTGATCCCAAACATATAGAGGGCTCATAGGTTTTTGGCCAACGTCGCAGCCATTATCGTCAGCCAGAGCATTTCATAATGCTCATAATTTCATAATGCAGGCACCTACTTGCATTAACTCTCCAACGCCAATGGTAAAAAACATCAGGTGGCAGTTTCGACAGGCTGTCTGCCTGACCTGAAATGTTACCTCATTATAGGTGCTAGTATGTTGAGAGCATTGGCTTGGGAAGTAGTGTCAACAACAGAGGTCCTGGGTGCAGACAATTGTGATGCAATTACATTGTCCCAAGACCTTTTGGTGTGTTATTTTGCTAGCCACAGGACATCAGCCTCTGCAGCTACTGCCCAGGGGTCTTCAAAAGAACTCTGCGATAATAAGAGTCTAATGTCTTCTGCATCCTCTCGAGGAAGAGCTGTTTGAATAATGTATCTGACCATTGGTCGAATGCCAGGCACAGCATGTCATCCATTAGTTCGGACAGGGAGCAGTCACCCAACTCCTCCATGTGTAACAGTCTGGCGGCCCTCGATCTGCGGGATATGTCGTAAATACACAGGAGGAGCACTTTCAAAGTGTCATACTTGAGCTCTCCAGTCTCCAGTGGATCGCGCAGGACGTCACCGACTCCTGGCAGTGGCTTGGTCCAAGGCACTGACAAGGTGATAATAGCGAGTCGTGTCCACCTTGATCTTCCTGAGGTGAAATTGTGCTTCAGCCTGTTGAAACCACAGCTCTGATTCTGCCATCCAGAAGGGCGGTAGCTTAACTGCAACAGCTGCAGTGTCCATAAGGTCCAAAAGCTTGCTTTGGACCCATCAGGGTCATTAACTGTAACCACTAAAAATGCAGTGGTGGCTGAGAATTCTGGGAGTTGTAGTCTATCTATAGCACTGCTACAAAATGGTATTAGGGTTGGATAATACTTTAAGTTGTAGTGTTATAGAAAAAGTAGCTTACACTAATGGAAAGTCCATTCAATGAACTTGTGAATTCAATGTTAAGGCTAGAATACTTCCCTTAGGCTTTCTAATCAAATGTCAATGTTCACATTATGCCAGATTTCAGACTTCAGACTTATTGTCAGAGTATATACATGACATCACATACCACCCTAAGATTAGTTTTTTTGCATACGAGGCAGAATTACCACACATTGGCAGTGCAAAAAAAACTGACTCAATGTACACATGCAAACAAATGAAGAAATGTAAATAAACTGACTGTGCTATACAGAGAGAGAAAAAAAGTCAATAAAGTACAAATGTAAGAGTCCTTAACTAAGTCCCTGATTGAGTTTGCTGTTGAGGAGTCTGATGGTGGAGGGTAGCACCTGTTCCTGAACCTAGTGGTATGTGTTTTGAGGCACGTATACCTCTTTCCTGATGGTAGCAGCGATAAAGAGCATGTGCTGAATGGTGTGGATCCTTGATGGTTGCTGCTGCTCTCCAACAGCAATGTTCCCTGGAGATGTTCTCATTGGTAGGGAGGGTTTTACCTGTGATGTCCTGGGCTATGTTCACTACCTTCTGGAGGGCTTTACCCTCAGGGATGTTGGTGTCCCCAAACCAGACCATGGTCCAGCCAGTCAGCATACTTTCCACCACATATCTGTAGAAATTTTCCAGGGTTTCTGATGCCATACCAAACCTCTGCAAACTCCTGAAAAAGTACAGATGCTGATGTGCTTTCTTCACAATGCCATTTGTGTGTTGGGTCCAGGAAAGATCCTCCAAGATAGTGACTTCCAATAACTTAAATTTGCTCACCCTCTCCCTTAGTCTTCTGAAAGATAACATTTCTGATGTTACATAAAAATATTTTCCATCCATCCCCAACCACCACTCCCACCAACAACTCCCCCCCCGGGCAACTAGTTGCCTTCCTTGTCCTATTTCATCAGCTGCTCTCCAGGCACTATCTCATCATCTTGTTCATGTTCTGTTCTGGCTCTGCATTCTGCTCATTCTCTGCCATCTTCAGACCACTTGCAGTAGTTGTGCAACATGCAGCATACAGCGATGAAGTCTCCCTACTGACTGGGTGCGTGCAGGGTGCACCCTGATCTCTGGTGCACATGAGGCTGTCCATGGCATTATAGGAAAGGTACTGGCAGGGATAGAAGATTGACCAACTCTCAGAAGGCAAAGAGGGAGAATGAAGGGGCAATTTCTGGCTGGCTGCTGGTGACCAGTGGTGTACTGCAGGGGCTGGTGTTGAGTCCACTACTTTTCACATTATATGTGAATTATTTGGATGAAAGAATTGATGGCTTTGTGGCCTAGTTTGCTGAAGAAATGAAGATAGATGAAGGAGTAGATAGTGTTGAAGAAGCAGAGAGTTTGCAGAGGGACTTGGACCAGTCTATAAGAATAGGAAAAGAAGTGGCAGATGGAATACATTCTAGGGTCATGTACTTCGGTAGAAGAAATAAGTAGTCATTTTTCTAAATAGAGAGAGAATTCAGAATGTGGAGGTCCAAAGAGACGTGAGAATTCTAGTTCTGGATTCCCTAAAGGGCAACTTGTAGGCTGAGTCAGTAGTAAGGAAGGCAAATACAATGTTGGTGTTCATTTCAAGAGGATTAGAACATAAAAAAAGATATAATGCTGAGGCATTATCAGACCACATTTGGAGTGTTTTGGGCCCCATATCTAAGAAAGGATGTGCTGGCATTGGAGAGGATCCAGAGGAGGTTTACGTAAATGATCCCGGAGATGAGAGGGCTAACATATGAGAGGCATTCGATGGCTCTGTGCTTGTGCTCAGTTTAAAAAGATGAAAGGGGATCTCAATAAAACATATCAAACATTTAAATGGTTGAATAGAGTAGACATGGAGAAGATGTTTCCAGTCAGGGGGTTGTCTAGGACCAGAGGGCACAACCTCGGAATAAAAGGATATCCCTTTAGAACAGGGATGAGGAGAAATTTCTTCAGTCAGAGAGGGGTGAATCTGTGGAATTCATTGCCAAGCATAGCTGTAGAGATTGTCATTGGTATATATTTAAAGTGGAGGCCAATAGGTTCTTGATTGTAAGGATGTCAAAGGTTATGGGGAGAAGAAAGGAGAATAGGATTGCAAGGAAGAATACATCAGCCATAATTCAAATCGTGGAGCAAAGGCGATGGGGAAAATGGCCCTTTTCTGCTCCTACACCTTATGGCCTCTCCTATTGTTTTGATTAGTAGTAAATATTAGGAAAAGAACACATCCATGGAAAAACTGAAGGTGCATTTGCAGACAGCTATCTGTTGCAAATTTAATTTAGCCAGACTCATTCAAAAATACTAAAAACATTTTAAGGTGAGGAGCTAAAACAGTGCCATCTACCTGCTATCCAGTCACAGATGCAACTGTATTTAATCTTTTGTAAGCTTTAACAGTTCAGTATTTCCACTATGAAGGCCTACAATTCCTTACAGAAAAGCTGGTAGTTGCCAGTCAGGAAGCTCTAGGATCTCTTAAAAGCATCTATAGAAAAAGAATTCTTGTGTGTTTTCACAGCAGATCACCATTTCTATTCTGAATTTTCTCCAAAGCTAAACTCTTCAATGAGTCCAGAGGTACACGATAGAAATGTTCTCAGGTGTATTTATTTCAATGCAAGGAGTATTGTCAGAAAGGCAGACGAGCTTAGGGTATGGATTGGCATGAGGGGTTATGACATTATTGCTGTTAGTGAGACTTGGTTACAGGAGGGGCAGGACTGGCAGCTCACTGTTCCAGGTTTCCGTTGTTTCAGAAGTGATAGAGTGGGAAGGATGAAAGGGGGGAGGAGTGGCATTGCTAGTCAGGGAAAATATCACAGCTGGGCATAGACAGGACAGCCCAGTGGGCTCATTTACAGAGGCCATATGGGTGGAGCTGAGGAACAGAAAAGGTGTGACTACACTGATAGGGTTGTATTATAAACCACCCAAAAGAGAAAAATGGAGGAGCAATTCTGTAGAGAGATAAGAGACTCATGTAAGAAACAGAAAGTTGTGATAGTAGGAGATTTTAACTTTCCACGTATTCACTGGGACTTCCACCTTGTAAAAGGGCTGTATGGCTTGGATTTCATCAAATGCATTCAGAAAAGTTTTCTAAATCAACATAGGGACTCTTGGTTTTCAAGGGATATTGGCAATCTGGTTAAGAAGGCGCACAGCAGGTATAGGCAACAAGGAGCCAATGAGGTACTAGAAGAGTATAGAAAATGTAAGAAAATACTTAAGAATGAAATCAAGAAGAAATTAGGTTTCTTTGGCAAACCCAAGTGGTTTCTACAAGTAAAGGAATATTAAGGGACAAAATTGGTTCTCTAGAAGATCAGAGTGGTCTATGTGTGAAGCCTCATGAAAGGGGGGAGATCTTAAACAGTGTTTTTGCATCAGTATTTACTCAGGAAACTGGCATGGTGAATAAGGAATGAAGGGAGAAAAGCAGTAGTGTCATGGAACATATAGAAATTAAAGAGGAGAAGGTGCTTGCTGCTTTACAGCAAATAAAGGGAGATAAATTCCTGGGCTTTACATAATATTCCATTGAGCCTTGAGGGAGACTAGTTTAGAAATTGTATGGCCCTGGCAGAAATATTTAGCCATGGGTTGGGTGCCAGACCATTGGAGGGTAGCTTATGTTGTTCCGTTGTTTAAAAAAGGCTCAAAAAGTAAACCAGGAAATTAGAGGCCAGAAAGCCTGAGATTTTGCTGATAAATTATTGGAGGGTATTCTGAGAGATCGGATATACAAGTATTTGGACAGCCAAAGGCTGATTTTGGATAGTCAGCATAGTTTTGTATGTAGTAGATCATATTAAACGAATCTTATAAAGTTTTTCTAGGAGATTACCAAGAAAGTAGATGAAGGAAATGCTGTGGATACTTTCTATGTGGAATTTAGAAGGCCCTTGATAAGGTTCCACATGAGAGGTTAGCTCAGAAGGTTCAGACACTAGGTATCCATGGAGAGGTTGTAAATTGGATTTGAAATTGGATGAATGGGGAAGACCATGGTAGTGGATGATTGCTTCTCAGACTGGAGGCCTGTGATTAGTGGTGTACCTCAGTGATCAGACCATTGTTGTTTTTATCTATATCAATGATCTGGTATGATATACACAATAAATGGTAGGGCACTGAGGAGTGCAGAGGAACAAAGGGATCTGGGAATAGAGATACATAATTCTCTGAAAGTGGTGTCACAGGGAGAAAGGGTTGTAAAGAAAGCATTTGGCATCTTGGCCTTCATAAAACAAAATATTGAGTATAGGAGTTGGGGTGGCATGGTGAGGTTGTATAGAACATTGGTGAGGCCAAATTTGGAATTTTGTGTGCAGTTTTGGTCACTTAAAGGATATCAGTAAGATTGAAAGTGCACAGAAAAGATTTGCTAGGATGTTGCTGGGTCTTCAGGAGTTGAGTTACAGGGAAATTTGAAACAGGTTAGGACTTTATTCCTTGGAGCATAGAAGAATGTGGGGAGATTTGATAGAGGTTTACAAAATTATGAGGGGTATAGACAGAGTAAATGCGAGAAGGCTCTTTCCAATTAGAATAGGAATGATAAATATGAGAGGATGGCTTTAAGGTGAAAGGGGAAAGCTTTAGGGGGAACTTCTTCACTCAGAGAGTGACCGGAGGGTGGAATGAGCTGCCATCTGACATGGTAAATGCGGGCTTAAGTTTTAAGAACAAATTGGATGGGATAGCTCTGGAGGGTTATAGTCTGGGTACAGGTCAATGGGACTAATGGAATGATGCTTTGGCACAGACTAGAAGGGCTGAATGGCCTGTTTTCACTGTACTGTTCTATGATTCTATGTGGAGGCAACTCCCTGAACTGTGCCAAATATTAAACCTGGAAATTTGTCTGCTTGAATGTCACCAGGTCAGACTAAATTCCTGCAAAGTATTAATATTCATTGAGATAAATATTAATCCTCTGTTTATGAATCCAATTGGTATCATAGTAATTTAAAAACTACAAACTGCAAATGCACGAAATTTGAAATAAAATGCTGGAGATAGTCAGCAATGTTGTATTGTATGTGTGGATTAATTATGGTTTTCACAGTTCAGTATCATTGAAGTTAATAGAACCAAATCTCAGGAACTGTGTCCAATGTACATTTGCTGCTACATTACATGCTCAGCACAGAACATAGAAGATAAATTTCTATCTTATTATCTCTTAAATTTCCTGCAATCTTAAAGCTACGCATTTCCCATCTTACAGGCTGCTTCTTTCTTGTGGAATGTGCTTCCTTAAGAATTCAGATTTTAGTTCAGTATAAATTTTCCCACAAAACTCAGTAGTAGACCATGGAAATATTACAGAAATATAAGCTTCTCCTGCTAGTGTGTCCTCCATCAAAAACAGTGTAATAAATTTCGGCAAAGTTAACTCCGTTAAAATAAGAAAAGCTATACTTTGCATGTTTAAATGCTATCAAGTCGAACTGCTTCAATCCACTTTAAACATAGTTGTAATGGTGAATTTTTGGTGCATTCTGATCTGGTTCACATGTGGATAGATTTAATTAGAGAAACAGAAGTAGGGTTATGTCACAGGATGTGATATGTTTAGAGCAGCATACACCTTCTGCAAACCGTTATTCAAGTTTCTATAGTCATGCTGTAATAATTATTTTTTGGCAGTAAACCAGTCTTTGTCACTGCCGATTCCACATGTGCTGCAGACAAGTCATCCTTGTCACAACAGCAATAGTAGAGAAGGGGAACCAACTTGCAGGATGCAGGACAATACTGGGAAGGAAAAGGAGGGAATCCTGGACCTTGAGAGGAGGCCTGCCAGCAAGCTGCATGACCCTGTGCTTCGACAAGTCACAAGAACAAAATTCTTGGAAGCTGAAATGGTCACAAGTGAAAACAATTAAAAAAAGATCCTTTCATGTACAGGAATATAAACACTGAATAGATTGTTCTGTATCTCATGTTCTTTGGGAAAGATGAATGGTTTATTCTGTGAATAAATAACTCCTTGTCCTGATTTCAATGGGAGCTTTCCATAAATTAATGGGATCATGTCTTTATAAAATAATTCAATTCATGATCATTGAACTTCATTATATGTACGACCATATTATCAGGATGCCAAAGAGCTGCACAACTTCACAACCAAGCTTTTCTGATCGGTATTTTGTTCAGGTGCAGATATCTTCTCAAAGACATCGAGTTGATGATTGGGCATTCTGCAAAACCTCTAAAATCAGAAAACTAAAAATATACAACAGGTTAACTTCAGAGCATAATCAGGGTGGGGTATTTCAACCTTCAGATGTTCTCATGAATTTTTCCAAACACCTGTAACAAATTTCCAAAGTATTTCTCATTTCTAACAATTGTAGTGTATCTTTGCAAGCCCATAAAATGTTCTAATTCTATTGTTAACTCCAGTTTTCTTAAGCAAGATTCTGTACGACATCCAACAGGGAAGCCAAATATGAAATTATTGGAGTAGAGTCCCACTCTAAACTGGTTCTCTGGATCTATTTATGTGACACATGCAACCTGTGTGACTGAGGGAGGTCTAAGGGCAACTCATCACTTGTGGGCATGCTCAAGATCATTTAGCTCATGAGCTAAGTTCCCTGGGCAAGGAGAAGGGAAGGAAACTGAGCTCAATTGATGGTACTGGTGAAGCAAAACTAGGCAGAGCAATTTTTCTCCCTCCAAGTTTCACAGAGAAATTAGAAAATAAAAAGTGCAGCACAGGAACATCCTTCCACCCACAATGTCTTTCCGATCATAATACCAAGTTAAACCCTTCCCATCTACCTGCATATGATTCATATTCCTCCATTCCATACCTACTCTAAATGCATCTTAAATATTGACACTGTATCTATTTTGACCACCCAGTCTCTCATCCACACCTGACAACACTTCACCTGCCATTTCTCTCCACATATTCCAAGTGATTTATGCCCTTTTGTATCCTTTGGCGATCTTCCCCGCTATTCACAACTCCATGCGTGTTTGTGTCACCTACAAATTGACTAATTAGCCCATCTACATTTTCATCCAATGCAGATGTAAGTCTAATGCAACATAATCTAACTCCTCATTCCGTGGACAAGGGTGGACATTGAAAAGTAAAGTAAATGTTTAAGCACTTTTCCAAGGCTGTTTAATTGAGTGGAAATGCTTTTAACGTTCAGAGAAAGCAGCATTCATATGTTGAGTTACAATAATCCAAGTACAAAGTAAAGTGCAAACTCAAGTTACATTTTAAACATACTTTATTGACAATATCTGCTCTGTGGATTCAATTCTCACATGATGAGGTTTACAAATGAGCCATTGCTCTGCTTTAAAGACTTCACACATTATTGCAAGTGGTAAAAAGAGAAATAAAGTGACTAAAATAATTTTGGTAAGCATAAAAATATTTGCAAGAATGTTATAAACATATCCAGAAAATTTGTCATTCAGCACAAAAATTATGGGGCCTTAATTCTTACTTCCATATTGTTTTTCCTCAAATGGAAATTGAACTTCCTGCTTATCCACTCAGGGGAGCTACATTTGTGTGGAGAACAGAATGTTTTTTCACTTTGGAATTTCAGATACAAGAAGTAGGTATGGGTACATGCCATGGTCAGGTATCATCTCCCTTCCTTCATCATTGTTTCAAACACAGCAATTAATGCCCCTACTTCATGGAAGCTACTTCCACCCATCCTTTTGTATTAACTCCATCACTCCACACTTAGTCCATAGCCCTCTATGCCTCATGATACTCTATCAATAATACCAGAAGACTGGAGTTGCAGGTCGTCAGGCTTTTAATACCATAAGACTTGGAACATGCTCTTGTTCTGGCCCGATCTCAGGACTTGTACTGAGGGAGGACTTGGCTTAACTCCCTTTATTAGGGGACTCCAGGGGATGGAGTCAAGGAGGGAGGGTGGACCATCCATACATATGAACAAAACATGAACGCAATGCCAGTAACAAAGTAACAGTATACAATGGTGCAGCACCACACCTCAGCAATTCATATGCTTACCTAGATACTTCTTAAATGCTGCAGCATCCCATTTACAACTGACAATGTGTGATTTTTTTTTCATTCTTTCCATCACTCCGATAAAGCTATTGCAAAAGCTTGAATAGTATTTTCTCCAAAATAAAATAATGGATTAGAAGTGGAATCAGGGCAAGTCAAAAAGTGAGGTTATAGTTTGAGTTGATGTCATTTGAAAAGGCATAGTATCCACATTTCAGTGTATGTGGAGGGTTGAGAAGGGGAAGAATCATCGATCCGAATTTTCATTGCTGATCACTACTCAAGTGCCATTCAGGAATGGACTCTTGTGACTATTGGGTAAGAAAGGGATAGAGTTTGTTCAGGGACAATGAAAGAAGGGTGGATCTGGAGAATTGTCACAAATTATGCATGGCCTCCAGCACATTAGAGCAAGCTTAAAAGGTTTCTAAGGGTGGAATTATTCTTGTTCTTCCAGAGCACTGGTTCTCAACCTTTTTCTCCACTTACATACCATTTTAAGTATTCCTTATGCTATAGCTGCTCTGTGATTAGTAAAGGAATTGCTTAAACTGGTATGTGGGTGGAAAGAAAAAGTTTGAAAACCACTATTTTATTCGTACTTAATTGACTTGTTATGTGCACAGCTTCACAACTCCAAACGAAATGGGCCAATGACAAATTTTCTCAAGCAAATTATTTTAGTAATAATTGGGTCTATCGCAATGGTTCTCAACCTTTTTTTCCCACTCACGTACCACTTTAAGCAATCCCTTACTAATTACCTAGCACCGATTACTTAAAGTGGTATGTGAGTGTAAAGAGAAAGATTAAGAACCACTGTTCCAGAGCTAACAGTCCATGTGGATTACATGAAAAGAATGGACATGTTATGAGAAGACTGAAGATTTTTGTCGTGCATATCTTAAACAATAGCCTTCAGAAGAAGAGGGATAAAAATGGCGAAGCTGCCAGAGCTACCGCTGGTGCTGACCTGAGAAAGCAGGGAATGGAAGAGACACAGTGCTCCTCCTACTGCCCTGTCATATGCCAATAATCCAGTTTAGGATTTAAACAGCCTGCAGAAAGGGCTGTCAGTGTTTGATTTAACTTCAGCAAACCAACAGAATTCTGTGCCCAAGATGGTGGTGCCCATGCTTCACAGTAGAGCATGAGAGTTGGGAGCTGGTATGGAGTTGGCTGGTACGGAGCACCAGACTAAGAGAACACTCCACCACTGAGACAGAGAAGCCTTGGAGAGGACCCTACAGGGAAAGTGACCACAGCAGAGGACCACTGAAGGGATCAAGATTTGAAGGACTTGCACCAGGCAGTGGCTGCTGGAGACTGACTCGTGAGAACCAGGTATCGGGACTAGGATTGGTGAAGGTGCCAATGGTAAGGAAGGCTCCCAAAGGGCCTCAGGTGTTAATGGTTCCTGAATCATATCAGAACTAGGACCTCAGATTTACTGCAGGAACAAACAAGAGGGCATGCAGCTGCAGAGGTTGTGGGAGCAGTGGAGGAAAATTCACACTTGGTATAGGAGACAAGTTCACAGACACGCAGTGTCTCTGAAGGGATTCTTTTCTGCTTCTCTTTCTCTTATTGATGATGTCGCTAAGCTAGTGGCACCTCTTTTTGTGTGCCTTTACAGCAAGCAAAGATTGACAAATTTTGAGTGTTTATGTATATTACAATTAAGGAATCTTGAATCTTAAAAATACAAAGTAATATGTGCTAATTCATTTTTAAATTTATTCTTTTTTGGGATTCAGTTGTCACTGGAAAAGCCAATATTTTTTGTCCATTCTTAATTGCTCTCAAGAAGGTGCGACAGTCTCTCTCTGGTAAAAGCTGTCCCACAGAGTTATTATGATGGGATTTCCAGAATTTAGACTTTACCATGAGGATGATTGGCAAAGAAATCTAACTTAGAGTTGCGTACAACTGGAAAAAGAAGATGCAGGTACCTCAGATCCTGTGCACTTAAACCCTTTGCTCTCCATATTGCAGCATATTTTGTAGATGATTCTTAGTGCAATGGTTGAATGATACAATGTTTAGGAGTTGGGTGCAAAATAAGCCATTCCACTGTCTTAGATGTTGTCAAGGCTCTTGGGAGTGATTAGAACTGTACTCATCAATGCAAGCGGAGAGTATTTCATCACATACCTAGACTGTGCCTTATAGCTGGGTCAATGATTTTGGGGTGTCAGGAAGTGAGTCACATACCCAAGTTTTGGTTAATAGTAACTCCCAGAATGTTGATGGTGGGATTTGATCATGGAGGGTGAATAGCAAAGGAATGTGGTTAGACCTTATCTCAATGGAGATCATCTGTCATACGTATGTTACTTGCCACTTATCATGCAGACAACTTGGCCAAATCCACAAGCAAACCACTGGAGCAGATTGCCATTTAAAGCTGAGGAAGGTCCTCTTTAAGTTATGCATAAGATACTCAGGAACCTGAGGCCAGGATCCTTGATTATGAACAACATAACAATTTTGGATTACTTCATTTACTGAGATATATTTCCATAGTGTTACTAAATTAATAGGTTCTGTAATGTTATACAGAGCAACATTAATAAATTAGAGGTCCCAGTTGAAGTGAGAATAGTTCAAACTGCTCATCATCCTTGGAGCTGAAGATATGAGTGATCTGGCAGAGTTGCACTAGTTTTCTGCTGTGCCATGTGTTGTTCTTTTCCATTGAGCATGTTCAAAAACATTTCTAACAGGAAGCATAATTTGCCATTCCACCTTCTAAAAATAAATGAGTTCAATATTCTCACTTTTGTGTGCTTATTTAATAATGTAAGTGCAATGATGTAACTTGAGAAAAAGCAATATTAGAAAAATCATTTAGGCTTATAAAAAATACCTTAGACTTTACTCATTTAAAACCCAATATAGCATTCAGCTCACATTATACCATTTATGCTACATTCCAATTAGGTTTTTTTATAAATTCCATGCTATGATAAAGATTCACCTTAAACCCAAGCATTGAGACCTCCAAAATTGTATTAACTAAATAAATTCAGATTACACCACTCAGAGCAATTACGAAGACAAGGAATGCACTGACAGGACAAAATAACTATTCTCAGGGGAACCAGGCTGCTTCCTGTCACCAGAAGGAAGAAGTCATTCATAAGACTGTTTGTCTGGGGGACAGAAACATCCTTCAGTCCCAATGTGCTAAGAGCTGGCACCTGTGTGCAAAATTGTTATGTTGATCATAATAAAGGATCCTGGCTTTAGATTGCAGAATTTTTTTTAATGCAGAACTTAAAGAGGACGTTTTCCAGTTTTAAATGGAAGTCTGGTCCAGTGGTTCACTTGAGGATTCAGCCAAGATGAACTGTGCAGTGAGCAGTCTTCATTTCTATTGCACCACCAGAAAAAGCCACCATTCATTCATGTGCTGTAACAGAAGTTTAGGCTGCTATTATCAGAAGTTCAGAAAGGCTTGCAGGTCACCATATCAGTCTGGCAATCTCTACATAGAAAATAGAACATTACAATGCAGTACAGGCCCTTCAGCCCATGACAATCTAATTTTCCCAACCTCACACTGATTACTTTCTATTTTTCTTACATTCCTGTGCTTATCTAAGAGTAATTTGAATATCCCTATCGTACTAGCCTCCACCACCACCCCCAGCAATGCATTCCAGCACCCACCACTCTCTGTGTCAAAAAGCATACCTCTCATATCTCCCCTAAATTTTCCTCCACTCACCTTAACCAGTTGCCTCCAGTATTTGCTATTGCCACCCCATGAAAAAGGTACTGGCTGCCCACCCTATCTATGAAGTTATCACTTCACTCCAAGAATGTGGAAAGAATTGGGAGGAACTGCCCTGATAGACAGGCAATAGTGTGATAGAGCATAAGCGTTCTTTCCTCATGCAGCATTTGGAAACCCACCAACAGCATTGTGTCATCACACTCGTGACTGTCTGTCAGTCACCCAGTCTCTTCCAGTGTAAGGTCAAGCCTCAGGGGAGTACTGTGCAGAAGTCTCTTCACTGACGGAAGCAACTGAAACATGCTGTGTGCAGGATGGAAGGTATCCTCAATGATTTTCACACCCTCTTCAGACAACAATCCTGGTTAATCGCGTCGATGGTGGGAGAGGGAGACTCCAGTGATCACAGCAGATGCAATGTTGCTGGTTCTCCGCTCAGCTCTGGATCACCTCGAAAACAGCAACTCATACATGTGGCTTCTCTTCATCAACTACAGCTCAGCCTTCAACACCATTTTTCCCTCAGTGCTGGTCAAGAAGCTATAAACTCTGAGCCTCTATACCCGACTATGCAACTGGATCCTTGACTTTCTCATTGGAAGACCACAGTCAGTACGAATTGGAAACAATGTCTCCTCCTCACTGATCATCAACACAGGCACACCTCAAGGATGGTGGCTTAGCCCACTGATCTACTTATTATACACCCATGACTCTGTAACCAGGCACAAATTCCAATGCTATCTACAAATTTGCGGACAGTTGTCAGCAGAATCACAAATGGCAATGAGGAAACATACAGGAGGGAGATAGATCAGCTCATTGAGTGGTGTCACACCAATAACCTTGTGCTCAACATTAGCAAAACCAAGGAGACAATTGTGAACTTTAGGAGGACGTCAGGGGAACACGGCTCAGTCCTCATCTAGGGCTCAATAGTGGAGAGAGTCAAGAACTTCAAATTCCTGGGTGTCAGCATTTCCAAGGATCTGTCTGGAGCCTCCATGTCAATGGCATCATGAAGAAGGCTCGCCAGCAACTATATTTTGTAAGGTGTATGAGGAGATTCAATATGCAACCAAGGACTCTCAAAAACTTCATGGAGAGCATCCTGGCTGGTTGCATCACTGCCTGGTATGGAGACGCCAACTCTCAGGACAAAAAAAAACTCCAGAGTGTTGTGAACTCAGCCTGTGATATTACAGGCATCAGACTTCACTCCATCGAGGACATCTACAAGAGGCAGTGTCTTAAAAATGCAGCCTCTATCCTCAAAGACTTCCTCCACCCAGGCCCTGCCCTCTTCACTCTCCTTCCAACGGGAAAAAGCTACAGGAGCCGAAAGACGAGCACTCAGCGGCACAAGGGCAGTTTCTTCCCCACTGCCATTAGATTCCTGAATAATCAATGAACCAACGACAGTGCCTTACTTTTTGTGCCCTACTTTATTTATTTTTTATTGTAAGGTGATTTATATGAATGCTTGCACTATGATACTGTCAAAAACCAAATTTCGTGACTTGCTCATGACAATAAATTCTGATTTTGATTCTGAATTAGAATAGACAAAGCATGATTATAAACCACAACCATGTTAGTTCACCCTTTTTTTGATGTGATTAATTTTATGCTAGCTTTTAATTTTATTCATTGTGAGCAGGACATTGTTGAAACCTTCTTGCTGTTTGTTGACCATCAAAGTGGCTGCTGGTGAATGGAAAATTAAGTTACATTTTTTGGTAACCTAACTGGATTATTTATCATGAGAAGGAAACTGTCTATTTAGCTTCATCCTTTCCTTCTGCAGTTGCTCACCAAATGCTAAGAACTGACCCCAATCAAACCAAGTCAGGTAGATGCAGCAGACCATCAAAAATCTCCAGACCTGCTTGAGTGACTTTGGGAACACAGATGGAAATCTCTACAAAATTAATTTTATCCACAGTGTCATTGCTAGGGGTGCTCTGTTCATGTCTGCTTATGTTGTGCACCAGCATCAGGAATGATATGGTCAAGGGATGGGATTTGTCACCTACTTGTGAAACCTTGGGTCTGGTATGAAAGCTCAGACATCAATGGCATGGTTGATTACTACAAAATGAAAGGAGGATTAGTATGATGCATTATGCTTAGTCATTTGCCATTGATCATTCAAGGAGAAGAATCACTTGCAGCTGTGGTACATCTCTTGGTTGTCAGTTGGACCCTGAAGTACAGGGAAGCCCATATTGTGAAAAACCACTACCTCTAGGTTCAAGAACAGTCCATTTCAAACAGCTATCAGGCTCTTAAACCTTACCTTGTTACACTAATCATGGACTCCCAACACCACAAAAAGACTGTCTGCATTATCATAACACCACTCTTTTACTTAGACTATGGTACTTGTGAATATTTATTAGCTCTCTATCTATTGTATTTATTACATCTTTTTCTTTTTTTTTAAACTTTATTTAAGATTTTATAACATGAATAACATATAGGATTACATTTAAAAAAATTAAGAATAAAATAATAAAATTACAATACAGTATCAGTAATATAAATAAACTATACCCTCCCCAATAATTATTACACATTAATAACCCAACTCAAATTAGTCCAACCCCCCCTTTCCCCCCGAAAATAAAGAGTGAAGAATTAATAAAGTTAATAATATATGTGAGAAAAATAACCCACTTACAAAAAAAAACATAACCGATTAAAATACTAACAAAAAGAGAAGTAAATAATACTAAGATATCAGACTTAAAAAACATATTTAAATCAAGCTTAAATGCATATATTTAACAGAGTTAAGATGAAACATATATTTAACTCAAACTTAATATAAAAAAATTAGTAAAGTTAGTAACATTGTCTATCAAAAATTCTTAAACAATAATCAATTCTTTAAAAAAAATTATAGCATGAGAAAAAAAAGATGAAAAAAAAAACTTTCTCTATAGAGATAAACCTTCACCAAATATCAACTAACTTCACATCTATCATCATATTAGTCACATAAACCACCATCTTAAAACAAAATTCAAACCTCATTAAGCATTGTACAATTCAATTTTAGTACTCTTCCACCATTTTTCCCTTTTACTCTTGAATAATTATCCAATAAAAGCTCCAATACCACATTTAAATATCCCCAATCATTACGTTAAAATTCAGATATCCAAATAATAAAACACATCTACAACGAAATCTATATCTTCAACAAATGGAGCATAAACCACAAACAAAATTCAAGCCTCATTAAGAATTGTACAATTCAATTTATAACTTTCACCATTATTCCCTTCGTTCTATAACTAAAATAGCAAAATAATATACACCAGAATTACCACTCCTTTCACCTTAAAGTTAAAGAAAAAATATAAAACAAAACTTATCCATCCCATTCACATTTAAATTTCAAATATTCCTTATCTACTGAATAAACTTTACAAAAAAAAAACCACATCAATTTTTAGTTTTTTAAACAAATACTTTCTTATGCTTTTTTTATAAACACAAAAAAAACCCTTCACTCTTTAATCTAATAATACAAAAAAAAGGAAAAAAAATGGGTAGGAGGTTAAAAATACCCCCTCCCGTCTAAACCGCGCAATGCGGTAACTCCCAAAAGAAAATGGGTGTGAGATAACTCACACGTAGCAGATGACTTTCAGGAAATAGTGCCTATCCAGTTCTCTCCCCCAACTCTCACTTCATCTTAAACTAACATCATCATTATTTAATATTCCTTTTTTTTAACAAAAACATTAGAAAAAAAAAGAACAACTCTTCTTTTAATCAACTCCAACTGCCGAGTCACCATTACAACCATTCCATCTTGGAGCACGGCTCTTTTCTTCCATCACTTGTCTCCTTAGAGATCGCGGCGGACTACGTCTCTGTTGAAACTGAGTAATTGGCGGCCCTTGAGCAAATGCTATAGCTTCCTTTGGAGAATCAAAGAACTTTGGTTGGTAACCATTTTGAAAAACCTTCAAAATAGTTGGATATCTAAAGGTTGCCTTATAACCTTTCTTCCACAACAACTCTTTAGCAGAGTTGAATTCCCATCGTTGGAACATAACTTCTTGACTCAAATCCGCATAGAAGAAAACTCGATTATTTTGAATCATCAAGGGTGATTTTCTCTGTTGTGCATTTCTAATAGCCACTCGTAAAATTATTTCTCTGTCGTAATAATTCAAGCAACGAACTAAAACAGGTCTTGGACTTTGACCTGAAATAGGTCTTCTACGCAAGACTCTGTGAGCACATTCCAGTATTATACCTTCCGGGAAATGTTCTTGACCCAGCACCTGTGGAATCCATTCAGTAAAAAATTTTCTTGGGTCTGGTCCCTCCATTCCTTCCGGCAAACCAATAATCTTTATATTGTTCCGTCTGGATTGGTTTTCCAAATAATCAATCTTTTTCACCAAATTTTTATTTTGAGTTTGTAAATCTTCGACCATTTTGGTCATATCTGAAACTTGATCTCGTATTTCGTCTATATCTTCTTCACACGAATTAAATTTATCTCTCACTTCAAGCTTAAAAGCTCCAAACTCAGCCATCTGTTGAGAATTTATTTCCATCAGAGTATTGAACCTAGTACCAAGTTCAGTCATAATCTTAGATAATCCCTGCATTGTATAAGATAATTTAGATTCAAGATTCACAAGAATCTTTTCAATTGGAAGAGATTCTGGCTCAACAGATTCCTGCTTCTTCTGCATAACCAAAGGGTCTTCTGTTGCTTCCTTCATTCTGGTTGCCTTCCTTGTAGTATAGCTGCGTGTGGAAACCCCAGCCACAGCCTTTCCATCAGTGACTGGAGGACGCTGGCCGGGATTTTCCCCAGTCCATAATGTATTAATTTCTCCCAATACATCAAGTTGTATAGGTTCTTTTATCTCAAGAGGTGCAGTTTGCAGTGCCACCGCTACAGTTGACAAATGCCTTTCCCCAGCCGGTACTTCAACTGATGTTACTACAAGTGGTTGATTCATAACATTGCTGTCAGATGCTACTGGATATGTGCGAACCTGAGTAACTCTGTTCTAAAGGCTGTTTGGCGCCCTCTTTAGAGGGCTCTACCGATGTAACATTGATCTCTACATCCGAAAGCTGTACCTTTCTCCTGGGATCCATTTCAGGCTGAGTCCCGGTGTCTTTCCTGTAGGTAGGCTCCAAACTTTGAACTTTTGGAAAATGTAGTTTTTTTGATGATCTGTTGTCGTTTTGTTTTGCTCTTTTCCACCAATTGTACCATCATAAGTTAAATTAACAGCACTGAAATTATCTAAACTTTTAAAGAATTTTAACGGGCATTTCTAGACAAAACAATAAGATAGAGTCAGGAGAGGACTGGAAGGCACGTCTGATCCTTACGCCATCTTGCCACGCCCTATTACATCTTTTTCAATTTAATTTAATGCATATTATTTTAGTTTTGTTTTTGTGATGCACCTGTTGGCTGCAGAAGTAAGAATTTAGGTATGTTCATTGCACAAGATATATGATAATAAACTCTGTTATCATTATCAAAAGCAGAGACATATTCAGTTTGTTATTATCTTGCAAGGGAGATTATGTTGTATTCAGACTTCTTGAAAAAGAATGCCCTGGATGCCAAGGACACAAAAGTTAGACCACTGTTCGCAATCTACAATTCTGCCTTCCAGAGGTCCTATCAAAGTTATTTCCAAATTTCAGGATCTGTCCTCAGTATCCACCTACCTCCACCGGCTCCACAATTGGATCCTTAACTTCCTGTCTCTCAGACTGCAATCCATAAAGATGGGTAACAACATTGACTCCACGATCACACTCAGCACCTACACTCCTCAAGGATGTGCGATCAGTCCACTGCTCTACTCTTTTTATATCCATGTCTATACAGCTAAATATATTTCCAACTCCATCTTCAAATTTGCAGATGACACCACAGTAGTGAGCTGGGTATAAAATAATGAGACAGAATACAGAAAAATGATTGAAAGTCTTGTTGTATGTGCCAAGATAACAACCATTCTCTCAATGTCAGTAAAATGAGGGAGGTATCATGGGCTTAAGGAGAGGGGAATAAATATCTCTGATGGTCTGACCTGGTACAAACATATGGATGCATAAAGAATATTTTTAGAATCAAAAAGATTAAAATTTAATACAATAAAAGCTTACAGAATGGAGAGAGATACAAAGAAATAGTGACAAAAATATTACGAATTAGGTGAAAGGATTCATAAAGTATTAGCATGACAATTAAAGGAAGTGCAAGTTTCTAGAACAACAATTTCCACTAAGAAAAGTACTGGTCAAATTACCTATAAAATTAAGGAAATAAACAATAATTTAAAAAAAATTTATACCAAACTTTATATATCAGAATCTTTGAAAGATGATAATAAAATAGAAGAGTAATTGCAACAAGTCAAATTACCTGTGTTAGATGAAGATGAAAAATTAGAATTATCTAATACTATTTCTGAAATAGAAATCTATAAGGCCTTGATGTCTTTACAGAATAATAAAACACCAGGTGAAGATGGTTTTCCACCAGAATTTTATAAAGAATATAAGGAGTTATTAATACCTGCATTAATGGGGTATTAGACCATTTGAAAGAGGTACATGATCTACCAGAATCTTTTAAAACAGTGTAATAACAGTAATTCAAAAGAAAGGGATTATTCACAACCTTCTTTATACAGACCTATATCATTATTGAATATGGATTATAAAATTGTATCAAAATTATTAGCATATCGGTTAGTTAAATTTTTACAAAAATTAATAAATATGGATCAAACTGGTTTTATTAAAAACAGAAGCAGATAATATAATAAAATTTGTAAGTTTGATAAATGTAACACAAAATAGAAAGATACCAATGGTAGCGGTTGCATTAGATGCAGAGAAAGCATTTGATAGATTGGAATGGGATTTTTAAAATTTAAGACACTTAATGCTTTTGGGATTACAAATACTTTTGTAAATTGGATAAAAGTGTTGTATGATCAGCCAAAAGCAAAAGTGGTTACAAATAGACACCTTTTTTATTTGCATTATCAGAAGAGCCATTAGCAAAAATAATTAGAATTGTTAAAGAAATTAAGGGATTTGAGATAGTGTAGCAGCAGCTACGATGAAGGAGACTAACGACCACCATGTTAGAGGATCTCATTCAAATCCAGCACGTGCCCCTTTAAGGGCAGCATGAGCTCTGCCCCCGTGTGGGTGGTGACGACATCACGTCTGTCTGAGGTGCGTGCTGGGCTAAAGTCACGAGGCAAGGAGGTCCCCTGACAGTGCCATCTTCTCGTGGCTGCCCCACCACACGGCAGTACAAGCGGGGCCATTTCACCACGAGTATGTGGGTCACCACATAACCCCCCCCCCCCCCAGAACTGGCTTACCCATCCCGGCGCTTGGGTTGAGTGAGGTTCAGGTGCACCGCCTTGAGGTGGCCTACCATAAAAAGTTCATTTTTACCCCCAATGTCTAACATGAAAGTCTTGCTGGACTGCTGCAAGACTCTGTAAGGGCCTTGTTAAGGGTGCTGCAAAGGTGCAGTGTGCTGGCTGAGCCGGATGGAGAGGAATTTGGCCACATCCAGCTCTTTGGGCAGTTGGGCTGATTGGGCACCATGGTGCAAAGGAGGCAGGGGGGCTAGCGAGGCGAGTTTGCTCCGGAGATCTGCCAACAGGTTTGGGTGGTCGGTCGTGGAGTCTGTTTCCGGACCGAAGAACTCACCGGTAACGACAGTGACACGCCATACACCAACTCTGCGGATGATACCTGCAGATCCTCCTTTGGAGCTGTCCTGATGCCGAGCAGGACCCAGGGCAACTCGTCTGCCCAGCCAGAACCGGTGAGGCGGGCCGAGGGCCAACTTCAGGTGGGGGTGGAATCACTCAGTTCCACTTCGCCAGGAAATGCCACCGGCAGACTTATCAGTCACATGCAGGAAGTTGCTCGCTTGGCCAGCCACCACAGCCATTAATGGCGGCTGGCCGAGTCATTTCCCTGCACTTACAAACTTGAGCCCCCCAGCATTGGTGGTAGAAGCACCAGGTGGGGTGGTGTTCTTCCAGCTTGTGCTTGGGGGAGAGGGGGCTATGACTGGCTGGGCCCTGCCAGATGACCTGGCTGAGAGCGGCTTCATTTTCCTTTTTGGTATACCAGAGGGTGTCTGCTCAGGCCGTGACTCGCCATGGGTCCATCAAGTCCTCGTCTGCCAGCAGGAACTGAAGGTCTTTGGGCATCTGCTCCAGGAAGATCTGGCAGAATAAGAAGCAGGGCTTGTGGTCCTCTGCCAGTGCCAGCATCTCGTCCATCAGGGCCGATAGTGTTCTGTCTCCTAGCCCGTCTAGATGCAGGAGTCTGGAGGCGTGGTGTTGTGGGGAGAGACTGAATGTGCCAAAAAGGAGGTTATTGAGGGCAGGGTATTTACCCTAGGACAGCAGGTTGTGGATGAGGTCGGCCACCCTGGCCGTGGTCTCCTCATCAAGCACGCTCACAACATGGTAAAATATCATGGCGTCTGAAGAAATGTTCCTGTGGTGAAACTGTGCCTCCACCTTCCCAAAACATGTACATGGGCGATGTATCTAGAAGGGGGCAGTTTTACCGTGACAGCATTGATCTCTGCGGGATCCATGCTGGGAGGCCAGAAAAACATCTGGACTCGTCGGGGTCACCAATGTAGTGGCAGCTATGATGAAGGAGAGTAACAACCACCATGTTGGAGGTGCTCAATGACCATTTTATTTAAATCCCGCACATGCCCCTTTAAGGACAGTGTGAGCTCCACCCCCTTGCAGGTGGTGACATCATCACGTCTGTTTGAGGTGCGCACTGGGCTAAAGTCATGAGGCATGAAGGTCCCCTGACAGCACCATCTTCACATGGCTGCCCTGCAATAGGGCGATACAAGCGGGGCGAGTTTGCCATGAGTATGTGTGCCACCACAATAGGCAATAAAGAGCACAAGACCAGAAATATTGTTGAAAAAGTTGAATATGAGATTAATAGAATATGGATTAGTATCGAGTTATAAAGTTAATGTTGATAAAAGTGAGGTGATGCCTATGGTGGATATGGATTATTCACAGGGTAAAAGATTGACAAAACTTAAGTGGCAAAATGAAGCAATTAAATGTTTAGGAATGAAAATTGATAGAAATATAGACAATCTATTTAAGTTAAATTATTCACCACTATTGAAAAAGATAGATGAAGATCTGAGACGATTGAAAGATTGACCAATTACATTAATAGGATGGGTGAATTGTATTAAGATGAACATTTTTCCAAGAATACAATATTTATTTCAATCGTTACCCATTCATGTACCAGAAATATTTTTTCAGAGTTTGAATAAAACTATACAAGAATTTAGTTGGAAAGGTTAAATGTCAAGAATTAGTCTTAAAAAAATTAACATGGAAATTTGATCAGGGAGGATTATGATAACTGAATTTTAAAAATTCTTAAAAAGCAGCTCAATTCATAGAGAGAGTTTCTAATTTTCTCTAAATTTAAACATAGTTTAGTTTGGGTAAACCATTGGAAAACAGTGGGAGGATTAACCTCTTTCCAATTCAATAGTATAGATCTTCTAGCCATTAGTGTAAGAAAAGCAATCATACGATCCGCAGGAAGAGATAAATAAGTCAAATCTATCATAGGTAATCCAAAAATTGCAGTAATGGGATGTGGTTGTAAATCAATATTCAAAACGGTAGATATAATGGAAAAAATTTCCTTCCAATAATTCTGTAGAGGGACAGGACCAAAACATATGTGTAAGGGAAGCTATTTCCAATTGACATTTATCACATATAGGATCGATATGAAAATAAAAGCGATGGAGTTTATCTTTAGACATATGAGCTCTATGAACAACTTTAAACTGTATCAGTGAATGTTTTGCACATAGAGAAGAGGAGTTTACCAGTCGCAGAATTTTATTCCAATTTTCATTGGAAATATGAAGGTTGAGTTCTCTTTCCCAATCATTTTTAAACTTTCCAAAAGTCCCAGAATTTATTTTTGTAATTATATTATATAATTTAGATATCACACCTTTTGGAAGGAATTTTGAATATAGTATATCCTATAAAACAGTCGTAGTCTCCCGATTGGGAAAAGAGGGTAAAGTCGAAACTAAAGAACTCCTAATCTGCAAATATCGAAAGAAATGAGATCTAGGTAAATCATATTTCATGGATAATTGTTCAAATGACATGAAAGAGTTATCCAAGAATAAATCCGAAAAGCATGTTATACCTTTAACTTTCCAGAGTAAATAAGCTTGATTAATTAGAGAGGGGTGAAAAATCTATGAAATGTCTATGAATCCCCTTCTAAGTTTGAGTTAACCTGGCGACCATTTATTCAATATTTTCATTTGTGGTGAGTTGATCTGGCTCTGTTTTCTTTTTATGATTATGTATGATAATTGGGCTGTTAGATGAGATCGGAGTGATCGGCGTGGTTTAGCTATATCAGTAGGTTTTTTTTTAAGTTTTTAATTCAGATTTGTTTTTTCTTCCTTTTTGGGGTTTTTTTTCTCTCTATTTTTATTAATTATATCATTTTTTTTAGAGATAGTTCATACTCTAAACTGATTTTTAAAAAAAATTTTATGATATATTTTTATTCTGCAATATTATTGTTTAATATCTCTGTATTAATTCGTTATTTACTATGTATTTTTCATATCTCTTTGAACTGTATGTGTTTATAAATTATAATAATAATAAAAAGATTGGAAAAGAAAAGAAAAAGCAGCTCAATTAAGATTTTTGTCCTCCTGTTATCAAGTGGGTGAGAAAAAAGTTTGGGTTCAGATTGAAATGAATAAAATTGGAGAAACTGTCCCAGAACAAATTTTGTATAAGTGGAATAGTGATTTTTTTAAATGAAAAATAGAAGTACCAATTTTAAAACATATATTGAAAATATGGAATGGGATTCATATGGAGAGAGGGATTAAAAATTATCAATTACCTACAATGCTGTTAAAATAAAATCAACTTATTCCTTTCACTTTGATTAATTCTTTATTTGATAATTGGTATAGTAAATTGGTATATTACCAATTAAATCATACTTAAAAAAAGAAATTAGGAACTGATTTGAGACACCCAGAACAATCAATTTGAAGGTATAATAGGATACATTTATTATTAAGAAATGTATGACTAATATGTATATAAAATTACAAGAAACTAAAAGGAAAAAAGATTTATATAAATCAAAATTACAATGGGAGAAAGATTTAAATATACAAATTCAGGAGGAAATATGGTCAATAGTGTGTCAAGAGAGTGTTACAAATACAGTTACTGCTAGATATCAAATGGTTCAATATAATTTTCTTCATCAATTATATTATACACATAAATTGAATGGACAATTCTAATTATCCGGATAAGTGTGTTCAATGTGCCAAGGAAAAAGGGACTTTTTTTTTACATTCGGTATGGTCCTGTGAGAAAGTGAAACGATTTTGGAATGATTTGAGTGTATTATTAGGACAAATTATGAAGATAAAGATACAAAAAGATCCAAGAATATTTTTTACTTGGGAATATATATGAAAAAGATATAAAATTGAAATTGGATAAATATCAAGAAAAAATCTTAAATATAGCAGTAGCAACTGCAAAGAAATGTATAGCGATAACGTGGAAAACTGAGAGTGTGGTATTATGAGGCAGATGGCATATTGAAATGCAAAATTGTATACCTTTAGAAAAAATTACATACAGTTTAAGGAATCAAATTGAAAACTTTTATAAAATTTTGGAACCATACATGGATTTTGTGAATAAAATTCCATCCACATCTTCCACTTTACCCACCCCTCTCAATTAGAAAATATAAAAAATAGTCAATTAATATTATATATGGGATAAGAGTGAAACTTTGCCAGTTGGAGAAGGAGATTATTCAGAATATAAAGATATTATAAAATTGAAATGGTCTGATAAAATTAAATATTTAGGAATAATTATAAATGCTGATTATCAATCTTTATATGTTAAATTATGTTCCTTTACTAAAAAAGATTAAAGCAGATTTAATTAAATGGAAAGATCTCCTGTTAACTTTAATCGGTCAAGTTAATTGTATTAAGATGAATATTTTGTTCTCGAATTCAACATTTATTTCAATCAATACCGTGTTCTCTTTCACCTATTGAAAAATTTTTTTTGTATAATTTTGTATGACTTACTATAATTACTGTATTATTGAATTTATTTTGTATTGATGCAAATGATAAATAAAATGTTCAAAAAAAAAACGCATATTGACACATCAGCCCAGAATATACACCAAAGCCCTTACTTTCTTGGAAGATGTTCGGCTTTGTCCCCTATTCCTCAACATGTCCGGTGTGGAAATGTAAGAGAACTGATCAGTAACAATTATTTTATGATTATCAGCTTGTTTATACTTTGGAAATGGAAATTTTTTTTAAAAATTCTAAGCCAATGCAGAAGATTCCTAAAATAAATGCAAACATTCTATGAAATCTGTAGGGAAAACAGAAGCTAATGTTTCAAACCTGTACCATCATTGGAATCATTCAATAGCTTCCAATACAAAACTTTAACTTCTATCTCCCTTTACCATGATGACAGAGCTGCTGTGTACTTTCAGCAATGTGTTCTTTTAAATATTGGAATTAGTTGTGAGTGGTCCTTTCTTTTGGATGATTGGCCTGTAGCACCATTGACATGTATGCTCATTTGAACAACCTCCATACCCATCGAAACATCAGTGTCCTTCCTATTCAAATTTAGAGCCTTATAATAGGAGCCCAATTGTATTTAAAAGTCATGTCAAGCAGACTGCGGAAAATAAAATCAGAAAATGCTGAAACATTCAGCAGGTCAGGTCATCCTTGACCTGAAGCCTTAATTCTGTTTTCTTTCCACAGACTCTACCATATCCAATAGGCGCAGCCAGCATTTTATGAATTTGTTTCAGATTTCCTGCACCTGTCATACTTTTGATTTTCATTAAGGTTTCCCATGTGGAATACCCAATGTTGGACTGCCATTAGTGATTAATAAATGTGACTTCAGGCAAAATGGGCAAATCTTGTGGGTGGCTTGTGAGTCCAACCCCATTGCAATGGCTTTAAAATAGCCAAGAGATCCACCCTATTCAGGGGTAAATTCAAGATGAGCAATAAAAGCAGACCAAGCAAACAATGCCTACGCCATGAAAAGGACTACAGTGGCAAAGATCTGCAGCAGGTGACTCTGGTGTGGTGTAGACTTGTTGGTGCTTGTCAACCCCACCTGAGCGATATAGGCGCAGTGCAGCCCAGAGGCTCACCACTGAAGTTCACAAAAGGCAACTTGATGCAATTAATACCCATGATTTCAGGGTCAGAATGGAGGTGTAGCCATCTCTCTCTCTCTACTGATAATCCCACAGTCTACTTCTCCCAAAACCTGGAGAGTTCCTCCTTCATTGTTCCTATCAATAGTTTGCTCTTCCTCAATAAAAAGTGATATATTTTCTGGATACATCTTGCTTTTTCATGGTAAACACATCATTTCTTCCTGTGTAATCCATGTGACCCACTAAGTTTCTCCAGCTCTTATGGGTATTAAACTGCACTATAATTGGATCCTGGACTTGTCTGGGTCAGTAGCAGAATATCGAGCACCGTCATGCTGAGTTCTGGCACACCTCAGGACCGTGTACTCAGCCTGCTGCTGCTCATGCTACTGACTCACAACTGCTTCACCAAATCCAGCTCCAACAGTGTCATCAAGTTTGCAGATGGCACAACAGTAGTTGGTCTCATCAGCAACAACGATGAGTTGCACTACAGGGAAGAGGTGGAAAATCTCATGAAATGGTGCGAGAATAATGACCTGAGTCTCAATGTGGACAAGACAAAGGAAATGATCGTGGACTTCAGAAGGAGCAGAAACAACCACATCAACAACTCTGTAGTAGAGAGTGTGGAGAACACCAAATTCCTTGGAGTCGACTTAACGAGTGACCTATTGTGGACACTCAATATCTCCTCACTTGTCGGGAAGATGCAACAATGACTGCACTTCCTGAGAAGACTGAAGCAGGCAAGGCTACCAGCCACCATTATGTCAACCTTCTATAGGAGCTCTATCGAAAGCATCCTGACTGGCTGCATCACAGTGTGGTACGGTTGCTGCAGAGAAATGGATCAGAGGTCAATCTACAGGACCATAAAAATGGCAGAGAGGATCACTGGAGTCTCCCTCTCCCCCTCCCCCCCCCAAATCAACATGATCAACTATGATCGTCATCTGAAAAGGGCACACAATTTCATTGAGGACTCCTTCCACCCTGCACACAGTATCTTTCAGCTGCTCTCATATTCACAGAGCAAAATTTATTTATTTATTTTTATAGATGTAATACTTGTCTTGCATATGTATTATTTGTCTGTATGTGTGTTACATCTGGTTGTGTGTCTGCATGGTTTTGAACCGAGGACCAGAGAACACTATTTTGTCAGGTTTACTTAATCAATCAGATGACAATAAATTTGACTTGACAATCACAGTATCTGCAAACTTTCCTCTTTAACTATTCATGTTGAAGTCAGTGTCATCATTTGGTAAGGAGGCTATCCATGTAACTACCTCTGCAGAAGCATAATAACTTCCATTTAATACAACCATTGTCATCATGTCACCTTTTCCCCCTCTGCATCCAAGGTAAAGAAAATGGCCATCCTGACCATCATTTCACTTTTACAAGGATTGGTGGCAATTTTTTAAAAATCGTCCACACTGTTCAGGCTTTCAGAAGCCAGCTTGTTTCTTTACAAGTCCAAGAAAGGTCAGAAACAAGCAACACCCAGCCAGTGTCTTCAACCTGAAAATAAATTCACCACCCTGGTTGCATAGATCAAATGTATGAAAATCTCTGAAGGCATTGAATTAAAATAGCCTTTCAAATTATTAACAGTACCATAATTGGAGACATCATCAATGAATCATGTTGCTCAAAAACTCATTAGCATTTAATATGTCGTCATCCGCCTTGCTGCCTTCCATCTTTCATTTATGGACATAATGTTCAGTCTGTGTTCTTTAGGAGTTTGAAGTTATAATATTGCCATGAAAAAATGTGTTCTATTCCATTTACAGAATAATCAGCTGCAAACTCTAGATTTGTTTTCAGTTTGTTAATATCTGCTATATCTCCCTCCTGCCATCATTACTAATCCAGAGAAATCCTATCTCTTCGCTCTCATTTTCTCAATAATTGCTCTGCTACTTCATCAGTAAAGTTCAAAGTTCAGATTTATTATCAGAGTGCACACATAGCATCACATACAACCCTGATATCCTTTTTCCTGTGAGCCAGGCAGAATTTCTACTTATTGGTAGTGCAAAAAAACTGTACTCAAGAAAAGATAAGCAGACAAAAGAGAGAAATAGAAACAAAGAAAGAAATGTAGAGAAAAAAATACATTTCAGCAATAAATAACGTGCAAAGTAGGAGCCTTTCAATGAGTCCCTGATTACGTTTGTTGCTTATGAGTCTGATGGTGGAGGGGTGGCAAGTGTTCCTGAACCTGGTGGTATAAGCCTTGTGGTACCTATACTTCTTTCGTGATGGTAGCAGTGAGAACAGAGCATGACCTAGTTGGTGAGAATCCTTAATTATTTCTTCTGCTCTCCACTGACTATGTTCCATGTAGATTTTCTTGATGGTATGGAGATTTTTCCCTGTGATGTACTGGGCCATGTCCATGACCTTTTACAGGGATTTCCACTCAAAGGTATTGGTGCGCCGTGATTCAGTGGGCCAGCACACTTTTCACTACATATCTGTAGAAGTTTGCCAAGAGTTTCAATGTCATACCAAACCTCTGCAAACTCCTAAGTAAGTAGAGGTACTGATCTGCTTTCTTCATGATGACATCAGTGTGTTGGGTCAAGGAAAGGTCCTCTAACATAGCGACACCCAGGAATTTAAATTTGCTCACCCTCTCTACCTCTGATCTGATCCCCCCAATGATCACTGAATCATGTGCCTCTGGTTTTCCCTTCCTAAAGTCCACAATCATCTTCTTGGTTTTGGTGACATTGAGTGCGAGGTTGTTGTTGGTGCACCATTCAGCTAAGTTTGCTGTATGCTTATTCATTGCTACTTTTTATACAATCCACTTCTGCGGTATCGTCAACAAATTTGTAGATGGTGCTATTATCATACTGAGCCACACTGTCATAGCTGTAGAGCAGAGGGCTAAGTATGCAGCCCAGTGGTGCTCTGGTACTAATGCCGATTGTGCACGAGATGTTCTTATCAATCCTCACCGAATGGGGTTTGGAGGTAAGGAAATCCAGCATCCAAATACACAGTGGGATATTGAAGCCCAGGTCAGTTTTGAGGGGATGATGTTTTTGGATGCTGGTATTGTTAATAAAGAACATTTGATGTGTGCATCTTTGCAGTCTAGGTGTTCTTGGGTTTTGAGTAGAGCATCTGCATTAGGCAAATTGGAATGGATCCATGTCACCACTCAGACAGGAGCTGATATGCTTCAACACCAGCCTCTCCAAACATTTCATCACTGTGGATGTGAGTATCACTAGTCAGTGACCATTTAGGCAGTGGAAATATACTAACCTTGATGGAAGCATTCTTATGTATTGGTGTTCATTCAGCCATATAACAAGGATAAATCTCCTACAAACATTCTTCAATGAAGATGAACAACACTGGTCAACAACAATGATTTAAAAGGTTACAACACACATCATTCCTGAGGGTATGCACATTATCAATATGCTACTCTGATAAAGTTTAAGCTTGTTGGAGAGTCAAAAGAGATTGATGATCAACATTGGGGGAAGTTTCCTTTGAGTGCTGATAGTTAAATCACAAGGCAAATGACATCTTCTGTAAAATGTAATCATTCTCATTGGAACTGTGGTGGTTCAGAAAGCAGCTGCATTCAGTATCAACCTACAGTATCAGATCAGTAAAGAAGGTTTTGTTGTTGGTGACCTTTGTGATCCATTATTTGATTTTGCTCCCAACTTCCCATTGGTTTCCTGTTATGACTGATCATTTAATATCCATTATATTTTAACATAAAAGTTTACTCTGACCAGTTTTTAAGGTTTAATTGGCCAAGTGATTCATTTCAGACTTCAAAAATGTGGATCAAAGGATCATAAGGAATTGGCCGTCGGAACCCATCTATTGATGAAAATTAGCAGCTCACCAATCAGAGGACAATCAGATTTCTTCAGGTTGGTCTCCGAAGGGAGAGAGGAAGGACATGAAGGAGGAGTTCAGGACAGTGCAATCATGGGCTGGCATTCATTGTACCATCACTTCCTTCTGCTCCTCCAACACCAGCGCCATCATTTCCACCCTTTGCTGGCTCCAGGCACAGGCAGGCCATCTGCCCATTTGTTCACCAAGGAATTCTTGAAGAGCAGATGAATGATATACCACAACCACATTTCCAAATGCACGGAACATCAACAGTAATATCAAAATTGCCTTTTATGTTTCCTTGTTTCTTAATTAATTGATGGTTAGTTAATGACTTACTCTCTCACCCTGTGCTATTACGATCTGTATTACAACTGCCTTATGCTATCTTGGCTGAATGAACACACTACATAAATCTTCACAGATCCAAAGGTAACTAAAGGTCATAACTTTGCAGAACAAATCATACAATCTGGGTCTGTTTGGAAGTAGCTATCTTATCATGATAGCTAGACATAAACTGTTAGCTCACATTGTTTCTCCAGCTGATGCCTATCAGGCATGAAGTTTTCTGTGGCACTCTTTGAAAGGTTCATTAATAAAGATTGTGAAATGCGATGTTGCTTTGTTGTGGTCTTGCTGTTACCAATATATTGACATTTGGTCACAGTCCTCAGAAGCTTCAGTCATGGCTTTAGCATTTAATTTTTAATTTAGAGATACAGCACAGTGACAGGCCTTTCCAGCCCATGAGCCCATGCTGCTCAAATACAGCCACATGACCAATTTACACACTAACCCCATATGTCTTTGGAATGTACAGTAGGAGGAAACAGGAGCACCTGGAGGAAACCAACGTAGACCTGAGGAGAGTGTACCAACACCTTACCGACTGCATCAGATTATTAAGCCAGTGAAAGTTCAATGGCAAATTATCTATTGAAGATTCTACTTCCCTTGAGACTCTGTGGGAGAAATGTCATGGACTATCTCTATAAATTCATGGAGTTGGTCTGTGCAGAAATGGGCCCTTCAGCCCACACCATCTCCATGTTGACATTTTTGCCCTTTCACACTAATTCCTTTTGCTCATTTTATTAAATATTTTTAATACCACAATCGGTCGGAACTCTTCAACTTCCTGTTGACTGATAGGCTTGGATTTAAAATATCAGACCAAGAACACTTTCTCAAAGCTGCAAGGAGATTGATGAGCAAATATTAATTTCTCCTAGTATCAAACCTTGGAAAGAAAAAGGTTGAGAGACCTATTCATTCAGCCAAGATAGCATAAGGCAATTGTTTTTTTTTATTTTATTTTTCACACTATGAACCATACTGACCAAAATACACATAAACATTTCCCTCTTGAATATACACAGTGTCATTTTCTCCCCTTTTCCCCCCTCCCTTCCCTCCCTCCTTCAACCCCCCTCCCCACCCACTCAACATTCAACATATATGATACATTAAACCCATTAAACAATATCATCACACAATGAAAATAAACAAGAAATTTGTGTCATCTACTTTTACACTCTGGGTCAGTTCATTTAGTCTTCTTCTCATTCTGTCATTTTAGGTGGTGGAGGTCCGCGGTAGGACTTCTCTGTTGTGTTCCATGTACGGTTCCCAAATTTGTTCAAATACTCTGATGTTATTTCTTAAGTTATATGTTTTTTTTTCCACTGGAATACATTTATTCATTTCTATGTACCATTGCTGTATTCTCAGGCTATCTTCTGATTTCCAGGTTGACATAATACATTTTTTTGGCACAGCTAAAGTTATCATAATAAATCTTTTTTGTGCTCCATCCAAATCGAGGACAAGTTCTTTACTTCTTATATTACTTAGAAGAAAGATCTAGGCAGTTGTAATACAGATCGTAATAGCACAGGGTGAGAGAGTAAGTCATTAACTCACCATCAATTAATTAAGAAACAAGGAAACATAAAAGGCAATTTTGATATTACTGTTGATGTTCCGTGCATTTGGAAATGTGGTTGTGGTATATCATTCATCTGCTCTTCAAGAATTCCTTGGTGAACAAATGGGCAGATGGCCTGCCTGTGCCTGGAGCCAGCAAAGGGTGGAAATGATGGCGCTGGTGTTGGAGGAGCAGAAGGAAGTGATGGTACAATGAATGGACAGTCAACGTTTAAGGCTGAAACCCTTCATCAGGAAGAGCAAGAAAGTGGGCAGAAGGCCAAAAGGGTAGGGGAGGGGAAAAAGTAGGAGCTGGCAAATGATAGATGAATGCAGGTTGAAAGGGGAAGAAAAGGGGGAAAAGTAAGAAGCCATGTGGTGATAGGTGGAATAGGCAGAGAACTGAGGAACATTACCTGAGGTACCACACGAGTTGTCAATTCTAATGAGAAAGTAATTGTTGCTTCAGACACAAAATGGGGCAAGTTTGGGTTGGATGGGACGTTAAAATCTTTCTGGATTCAAACCCAACTGCGAACGTTTCTGACCTTCTTATTTCCATTTCTTCTTCCTGCCTCTCTACCTGCTACTGCAATCACCTTTGAAATTGAAAGCGACCCCTCCTCCTCCCAACGTGAACAGATCTCAGTCCTGGAAGAGGAGATTGGTTTGCTGTGACCTCACTAATTCCTTCATTTGCACCTCCTTTTCCTGCCCTCTTTGGGATAAAAGATTTGATCCAACCCCAGAACAATGATCATTGACCCACCCTTGGGTTTCATCTATATTCCAAAGTGAACTATACCCTCCACTGTCATGGCCTAATCCTCCCCCAATCTCACAACTATCTCACTAACACAGTAGTCTGTCTACTTCCGCCAAGTCTGAGAGGCCTCCCCACAGAACCCATCCCTACAGGGAACAATGCCTGTCAATCAGCCAGCTTCTGGACAGGAAGCCTGCTTGAATACAGCCTGGATGTTCTGACGCTAACAATCCACAACAGTGACCTGAGCCAAATATCCTCTCTTCCCCAATCACCCCACCCTAATAACAATGCACCTGCCCACCACCTCCTGCACCAATTCATTTGGTTTACTTTGTATATCTCTGTATATCATGTGGTCAAGTCTGCTTTATAAATATCAGCCTTCATTAACTTTACCCCTTCCTAGACCTGCATGTATAAAGAAATATTTTTACAGAAACTCCAGGAGATTGACTGTGGGGATGACGCAAGTGGAGTTACAGAGCACAATGCAAAGTCTGAAGGAGTGCTCCAAAAACTTATTTTGTATTTTATTCACACCATGTTCCTTCCTATGTTTTCAGTATCCTACTCTTTGAACTACATTAACTGCTGGCCAGAATCCATCAGTGTGGATGATCCCAGATTTGTCAATTTAGTAAGTTACATCAGCATATCTACAAGTATATGCCTATTAAATGTTTTTAAAAGAAAGGTAAACAGCCAGTTTGTATCAGTGTCCATAACGATTTGTTATTTCCTAATTTCTTCACATTTTCAGTGGACCTAATGAATATTGAAGGTTATTTGAGATTCACTTTATTAGATTAATACCAAATCAGATAAAGAAACATTTATGATCCATCTATGCGAATGTTCAATCATAAACATTGCACTGTGACTCCAGTCAAGCCTCTTGTTTATATATATGAGTCATTTAGAGATCTGTTTTCTGATTCCAGATTTGGAATCCTTCATTACTGCCTTTTAACAGAAGGCCTGGGAGCACGATGTCAGAGTGGCTTTCATTCTACTTCCTCAGCACCATTCAGACCTTCAATGTTGACAAATCTAAACATTTTCAAACTCCTCTTGTTGTCATTGGCAACCTGTTGCTAACCTCTTAATTTATACATTTTCACTCATAAAAAGGAGACTTAGTACTGTTCCCAGGACCATGTGTCAGGAAAATGTTTAACCTAAACATACAAGCAGAAAGTTAATGAGAAAACGTCAGAAAATCTCCAGTCTGCACAAAGGAACTTCATCTGTAATCTCTAAATATAACTGCTTCAGTTTATGAAGTTTCTTAAGAGCTACATGCCCCTGGGTCTATAAATCTCCATTAAATTCAAACCATACAGAGCAAACATTAGGGCACAGCAGCCAGAAATAGCTTTTTCCTGTAAGATGTGGAAAGGATTAGGTGGGGGAAGGGTGATGCAGAGGAACCTATAAATGTCACATTTGTTGGGATGCATTAGGAAGTGCAGGCAGCTTTGGCACGCGTGTCCACCGTGTTAAATTAACTGTTAACACAAATAATCCAAGTGCAGGACCTATCCAGCTCTGGCGCCAGAAAAATGAGGGGGAGGCTGGGTCACTGGTGCCTCAAGTGCTGGACTAGCAGGTGGAGACCAACCAGGGACTTTACAGGATGGAAGTGCTTACAGAACACATTGACCCACTGTTAAAGGAAAATCATTTTGATCTCATTTTCCAGCTATTGTGTGTGTGTGACTTTTTATTAAAACATGCTGAAGACGAGACTTCAAATTACAGGATGATCAAGTGATGGCATTTCATTGTTGTATGGCTACTGTGATTGTAATTCAACAAAAAGTAATCAAAGGTTGAAAGGCCAAATTCTGTCAGAGAATTAGTAGATTCATCAACAAAACTACTTTTTTTTTATTTATGGCTTACAAATACAAACTGTATGCATACCATTTAACTCCTTCAGTACCAGCAATGGGTGTCCATTTTTATTGATTACCATCTTTTCTTGTACAGTCAGAGGCTATTTAATCTCATTAAATCGATGCTGGTGTACAGAGCAATCCCATTCTCCCACTAATTTTCCCTGACCCAGATTCTACCACTCACCCAGACACTAGGGCAAACTTTGCAGTGGCCAATTAAACTAAGAATTCACACATCTTTGAGATGTTCGAGGAAACACGCATGGGCATAGGGAGCAAGATCAGGATTGAATCTGGTCCCCTGGCACTGTGAGGTAGCAGCTTTCCAAGTTGCTCCACTGTGCCACCCAAGTGCCTGTGTGGCCAGCATTTTGAGGGACTGTCAATGCATCAAGATTTTATGAAAAAAACATACTGTGCACCAGTTCTATTCAAGCAGTAGATCCTTTTCATCATGTAACTTTAGAATATACCAAATTATTCATGGCCATAACTAGATTTTGTAAAGATTTGGATGTCCTGAGTAGCAAAACAGCAGCAGGAAAATGGTGCTTAAGTTCTGGGGTTCATGAATGAAAACCATCATTACTTTTCTATCTTGTACTAAAGAGGTCAGCTAAATTTAAAATAATTTACAATACAATAGAAGCAGATTCTGGCCATTGAAACCAGTACTCCCCAATTACACACATTTAGGGCGCCATGGTTGGCATAGCAGTTAGCGCAATGCCCTTACAGTACCAGCGATTGGGACCTGGGTTCGAATCCCGCGCTGTCTGTAAGATGTTTGTATGTTCTTCCCATGACTGAGTGGGTTTTCCCCGGGGGCTCCAGTTTCCTCCCACAGTACAGGCTCGTAGGCCAAAATGGCCTGTTACCGTGCTGTATGTCTAAATTTAATTTTTTTTTAATTAAAATTTTAACCTAATTTTGGAGGATGGGAAGAACCCAGAACACCTGGAGAAGGCCCATGCAGGTAACAGGGAGAATGTACAAACTCCTTACAGAAAGCATCAGATTTGAACCCGGGTACATAGTTCCACGAAAGTGGTAACGCAGATAGGGTGATGAAGAAGGCGTCTGGCACACTTACATTCATCAGTCAGGGCATTGAGTGCAGGAGCAGGAATGTCACAAGACGTGGCTGAAACTGTACTACCAGTATTGTGTGCAGTTCTGGTAATCCAGCAATAGGAAAGATATCATTATTCTTGAAAAGATTCACAAGAATTTTACTAGGACTGGTAGACTAGAATTAAGAGAGTGGCTGGGTCTTTTCCCCCTGGAGTGTAGGAGATTTGGGGTCCTTATAATTGTTTATAAAATCAAGAGGAGCATAGATAAGATAAATTCTCGTAGTTCCCCTCCCTAACCCCACCCTCACAACCCCCACCAAAGGGGAGTGCAATCTAAAACTACATAGTTTTAAGGCAATAGGGGAAAGATTTAAAAGGGACCCAAAGGGCACTTTTGTCACATAGAGATGAATAATAATGCTAATAACATTTCATTCCCTCTTGCCAATGGCAGGCAGACAGATGAATCAACTTCTTTGAATCCATAATCTTTAAAAATTCATTCCCACACACTTGAATGTCAAAACTTTATTTGTAGTATGGGAATGATTTTTTTTCCACTGATCCTGCTCAACATCCAGTAGAATGTTTTTTGCTTCAGATTCCAACATCTGTCCAGTTTCAAGAATTATGGGATTTAATAATTTTGTTTTATCTAGTAAAATACATCTTAATTTATTTTTTAAAGCCTCATGGATTGATCAAGCATTTTTTAATATGGAAAACTCAAGGAATATTAACATTTTCAGACCTATTTGCAGGTGACAGCTTAATGCCTTGCAATCAGTTAGCAGACAAATAATGATTTTGTCAAGGGACAAATTTTTAGGTATTTGCAATTAGGGATTTTCTACATACTTTACTTCCAAACTATCCTTTTGCTTACCCATCTAATATGAGAGACACCCTTTTTCAGGTGTATCCACTTCAAAAAGTGTTAATAGCTACAATATATAATTGGTTACTTAACATATGACCGATATCCAACAATAAAATTAAAGGAGCTTGTGAATTGGAATTCCAAGAATTGCTTCCGGATTATCAATGGGTTCATATTTTTCAACTAGTAAATACTTCATCAATCTGTGCCTATCATCCTTGATTCAGTTCAAGGTGGTACATCGGGTATATAAGTCGAAAGATAAGTTGGCTCGCACTTTTCCCATTGTAAACCCTACTTGTGATAGATGCAAAGTTGAGGTAGCCATTTTAATTCATATGTTCTGGTCATGTTCAAAACTAAATAATTTCTGGGAAGGTGTCA